>NC_080539.1:114346553-114650303 GCF_028640845.1 Ahaetulla prasina | reverse complement strand
AGGCAAAAATGTGTATTCTCTTGTTATGTATGTGTGTGTGTGTTTGTGTGTATATATATATACACACATATATATACATACACACACACACACACAAATACTGAACATATATTAAGGGAAGCTAGATTGAAAGATAAAGTGTGGATTTAAAATTGAGAAAGAATTATCAACAGAAAAAGGTGCTGGGCTGATGGTGCTATTGTGGTGCTGAAAATGCAAATGAAAGTCAAGAAACACAATAAAAAATGGATTAAGATTAAATGTAATGGTGAACAAATTAATGGCGATGGCTACAGACATCAGCTGTAGAATTAACTTTTCTATACAAGACTGCAATGCAGAGGTGGGTTTCAGCAGGTTCTGACCAGTTCTGGAGAACCGGTAGCAGAAATTTTGAGTAGTAAGGAGAACCGGTAGTAAAAATTCTGACTGGCCCCACTGCCATCTATTTTCTGCCTCCCAATTCCCAGCTGATCGGTAGAAAATGGGATTTTGCAGTAACCTTCCCCTGGATTGGGGACAGAATGGAGATTTTACAGTAACCTTCCCCCGGAGTGGGGAGGGAATGGAGATTTTACAGTATCCTTCCCCTGCCACACCTACCAAGCCACGCCCACCAAGCCACACCCACAGAACCGGTAGTAAGAAATGTTGAAACCCACCACTGCTGCAATGCTGGAAAAGATGGAAGAAAGAGAAGAGGAAGATTGTCAGGTGGGTGGATGGTTTTGATCACAGTATTGGAAGACCTGGAAGGAAAGTGTTAGGGACAGATCATCCTGGAGAAGGTGTATTTATGTGGTTGCTATAAATTGACACCAATCTGATGGCACATAATAAAAAAAAATACATACTTATTAAGATAAATATAGAAACAGCTGAAGCAACTTCACCTTCATGCATTAAAAGCAGTCTGTGGTTTGATAACCATCTTTTCCCAATATTAAAATGAGACCATACAAATCTTGTATATAATTCTCAGATTCATTTAGGAATATAGGTGGAGTTGGATTACACAGGAGAATTCTGTGCAAAATACCAAAGGATATCATAGTTGTTGGCAGCTTTAAGCAAAAAGAAAACAACATTTGGGATGCTGGAAATATTTTTCCCTTTCTTTGCGATTCAAGTAGATTTATGAAATATTTATTGTGCTGCTAAGGAAAGGATGTTTCCATTTATCATCAGGATAGCTGATAAGATGTGCTGCTTCTCTGTAACCTTACTGATGAATAAGCACATCTTTCATATTAAAATAAATATTGAAAATAATAGTTCCACATCTGAAAGAAAATATCTCTTTCAGTTTAGATGTGCTTGAGTTGTTTAAATAGAGATAAAAGCAGGTAGGCATTCCAGCTTCTTAATCCATGTATTTAATAATCAGTGGTAGAGTTTATATTATATGTTAAACTGTAGAAATCACTGGGTAATACAAGAGTGTATTATAAAGTAGTCGGGAGGGGATTGTTCACATTTGTGGAAATGTGGAAATACATATAATACTTTCCTAGATCACAACTTATTGGGAGACTCAAATATTTATGATACAGATATCTAGATTTCTCTCTGCTCATTCAGGACATTCAGGAGTTCCAAGTTACGCACAGTAGTCTTCATGCATTTAGTAATTATATTTTTAAAAACAATGTATGCATGCTTCAGAAGGTGATTTAGAGAAGGACTGCACTCCTATTTGGACCTGGAGAGCATATCTCAGTAGTATCCATGAAGCTTTGGCAGGAGTAACACTTCTTCCATTTATAAAGGTAAAAGTTCCCCTTGTACATAAGTGCTAGTCGTTTCTGACTCTAGGGAATGGTGCTCATCTCTGTTTCAAAGCCAAAGAACCAGCGCTGTCTGAAGACATCTCTGTGGTCACATGTGGCCGGCATGATTAAATGCCAAAGGCGCACGGAACACCTACACTACCATAAGTGGTCCCTATTTTTCTACTTGCATTTTTTATGTGTTTTCAAACTGTTAGGTTGGCAGAAGCTGGGAAAAGTAACGGGAGCTCACCCTGTTACGCAGCACTAGGGATTCGAACCACTGAACTGCCGACCTTTCGATTGACAAGCTCAATTCCATTTATACCATGCTCCTATTTCTCATAGGCAGTCTCAGTGGATGATTATTCAAACTTGCACTCTAATCCTGTGATGAACGTGTAGTTGGGATTTTGTAAGCTATTTGCTCAATTGTGTATAGCAAAGAAACCATATGAATGGGTTTTGCAGATTTTAAATAAAGGCACAAGCATCTGGCATGCACAATCCACCACTAGCCCTGGATGGGCTGGCACTGCCCCAAAAGGATCCAATAAATATTTCAAGGATCCTTGAAATAAGTAAGTAAGTAAGTTCAAGGATCCTTGGACTTACAGCTCCTGATAGAAAAGCAGGTGGCAGCCATGGCCTAGAGGACCTTTCCACAACTTAGGGTGGTGCACCAATTGAGCCTGTTCCCTGAGCAGGAGGCTTTGCTCACAATCCTTTGCACTCTCATGACCTTTCTTTCTGGACTCCTGCAATGCAATGAATTCTACATGGGACTATCCTTGAAGAACTTTCAAAAATTCTGAAAGTTCATCTGGTGTAGAATCCCTACTGGGGTAGTAAATAGTTGTTGGATATTTGACACACGTAATACCACTGCTTCATGAGCTGCATCGGTTGTCGGTGTGTTTCCAGGGTGCAAAGAGATGGTTATCATCTTTAAAGCCCTTCATGGATTGGGGACCATTGTCTCCCAGTTGTTTCTATCCATCCAATTTGGTCAGTCAGATTGTGCATGCTGTGGGTCCCATTAGGCAAGGAATACCAGCTGGTAGTAACCAGGAAATGTACTTTCTTTACTGCAACCGCTGCCCTCTAGAATATTCTCCCTTCGGATATCAGGATGATTCCAACTCTGTTGGTCTTTTGTAAAGTTATGAAGACTTGGTTATGAGGCCTGGGGGTCCCAAGTGTGTTAAAGGCCCCATTTCCTTGGCTGTATTAACATCCTAAGCCTAACCATTTTATTTGGTGCCATATTTATTTTGTACTGTTTAAATAGTTTTAATTGTTTATAATTGTTTTCATGTTGAATTGAATAGAATAGAATAGAATAGAATAGAATAGAATAGAATAGAATAGAATAGAATAGAATAGAATAGAATAGAATAGAATAGAATAGAATTTTTTATTGGCCAGGTGTGATTGGACACACAAGGAATTTGTCTTGGTGCATATGCTCTTAGTGTACATAAAAGAAAAAATACGTTCATCAAGGTACAACATTTACAACACAATTCATGGTCAGTATATAAAAATAAATCATAAGGATTGCCAGCAACAAAGTTACAGTCATACAGTCATAAGTGGAAGGAGATGGCTGATGGGAACTATGAAAAAATTAATAGTAGTGCAGATTCAGTAAATAGTTTGACAGTGTTGATGGAATTATTTGTTTAGCAGAGTGATGGCCTTCGGGAAAAAACTGTTCTTGTGTCTAGTTGTTCTGGTGTGCAGTGCTCTATAGCGTCGTTTTGAGGGTAGGAGTTGAAACAGTTTGTGTCCAGGATGTGAGGGGTCTGTAAACATTTTCATAGCCCTCTTTTTGATTCATGCAGTATACAGGTCCTCAATGGAAGGCAGGTTGGTAGCAATTATTTTTTCTGCAGTTCTAATTATCCTCTGAAGTCTGTGTTTTTCTTGTTGAGTTGCAGAACCGAACCAGACAGTTATAGAGGTGCAAATGACAGACTCAATAATTCCTCTGTAGAACTGAATCAGCAGCTCCTTGGGCAGTTTGAGCTTCCTGAGTTGGCACAGAAAGAACATTCTTTATTGTCCTTTTTTAATGATGTTTTTGATGTTAGCTGTCCATTTTGGATCTTGCGATATGATAGAACCTAGAAATTTGAAAGTTTCTACTGTTGATACTGTGTTGTCTAGTATTGTGAGAGGTGGAAGTATGGAAGGGTTTCTCCTAAAGTCTACCACCATTTCTTTTCTGTGCTCTGATTGGCTGTATATATATATAGTGCTCTGATTGGCTGGGGTGTATATATATAGTAGGTCTTTGATTATTCGGTTTTCTCAGAAATTGGAAGCATCTTGGCACGCCTCTGAAGTGTCAACGTTGCAAGACACTTGTCCAATTTTACGCTGGAGAAAACCCACTTTGAAAAACTCATACATACAAACACCCGCGAAAACCTCAGAAAACATATATATATAGTATATAGATAGATAGATAGATAGATAGATAGATAGATAGATAGATAGATATAGATATAGATATAGATATATAGATATACTATATATATATATATATATTTGTTTTCTGAGGTTTTATATATATATATATATAGGTCTTTGGTTGTTCGGGTTTTCTCCGTAAAATTGGAAGTGTCTTGGCGGCTTGACAAGTCTCATTCGTCATCTTCAGGCTTCAGCTCGTGCTTCTGGGAGCAATGTGTGATCGCAGCTGTTTCTTCCTTTTAACTGCTAGTGGGGTTTGAACTGATTGGGTGGGAGCTTGGCTGTGCTCTGATTGGATGGGGTTTTTCTGTGCTCTGATTGGCTGGGGTGTGTCCTGTGTTGGTGGGGGCTTGGTTGTGCTCAGTCTAATCTGTGCTGCAGGGGATTTGAGCTGGTGAGCTGCACTGCTGCTGTTTGGCTTCGTGTTCGTGGTCGCTACATCTTCGTAGTGGGTGTCAGTCTGCTGCATGTATGGATTGAGGGTTTGAAGTGGCTAATGTTGCAGCTGCGGTCTGGCTTCTGGTCCTTGGTCGTGCTTCCTGATCAGTGTGGTTTGGGTGTGCTTTCTGGGTGGATGTGTGGTGGTGACATCCTGTGTGGACCTCGTGAGTGTGGGTCTGGTGTCATTCCTCGTGTTAGGGACACGTTTGTCAATAAGGGCAGGTTTCCAAATGGCTGGTAGGCGGAGGTATCATCTCGCTTGTTCATGCTGTGTGGGCGTTTTCTATCTCGATGGCTTCTCTGATTATTCTGTTGTTAAAGTGTTCAGTTTTGGCGATAGTTCTGGTCTTTAAAGTCAATATCGTGTCCTGTGACTTTAAAGTGTTGGACCAGGGAAGAAGTTGGTTCCTCTTTTGAATGAGTTCTTGTGTTCTTCAATGCGCACTTATTCTTCTGTTAGTTTGTCCAATGTATGTGGTGGGGCAGGCGGTGCATGGGATTTCATATACTCCTTGATTTTCTAACTCAATTTTGTCTTTGGGGTTTCTTAGGATGGTGGATATTTTTTGGTTTGTGCAGAATGCTGTCTTGATGTTATGTTTGTGGAGGATCTTGCTGATTCTGTCTGTGGTGCCTTTTATATATGGGAGGAGGGCTGTGGCATTTTCTTGCTCTCTGTCTTGGGTTTTAGTGGGGGTTCTTTTGGATTAGATTGGTAATCTTATTTCTCTGGAATCCATTGGATGTTAGTACGTTGGTGAGAGTGTGTAGTTCGGTTTTTAGGTGTTGTTCGCCAGCTAAGCATTTTGTTCTAGAGATGAGTGTCTTGGCTACGGAGTTGATCTGTGCTGGGTGGTGGTGTGAGAGTGCATGCAGATAGCGGTTTGGGTGTGCTTTCTGGGTGGATGTGGTGGTGACATCCTGTGTGGACCTCGTGAGTGTGGGTCTGGTGTCATTCCTCGTGTTAGGGACACGTTTGTCAATAAGGGCAGGTTTCCAAATGGCTGGTAGGCGGAGGTATCATCTCGCTTGTTCATGCTGTGTGGGCGTTTATCTCGATGGCTTCTCTGATTATTCTGTTGTTAAAGTGTTCAGTTTTGGCGATAGTTCTGGTCTTTTAAAGTCAATATCGTGTCCTGTGACTTTAAAGTGTTGGACCAGGGAAGAAGTTGGTTCCTCTTTTGAATGAGTTCTTGTGTTCTTCAATCGTGCACTTATTCTTCTGTTGGTTTGTCCAATGTATGTGGTGGGGCAGGCGGTGCATGGGATTTCATATACTCCTTGATTTTCTAACTCAATTTTGTCTTTGGGGTTTCTTAGGATGGTGGATATTTTTGGTTTGTGCAGAATGCTGTCTTGATGTTATGTTTGTGGAGGATCTTGCTGATTCTGTCTGTGGTGCCTTTATATATGGGAGGAGGGCTGTGCCATTTTCTTGCTCTCTGTCTTGGGTTTTAGTGGGGGGTTCTTTTTGGATTAGTTTGGTAATCTTATTTCTCTGGAATCCATTGGATGTTAGTACGTTTGTGAGAGTGTGTAGTTCGGTTTTTAGGTGTTGTTCGTCAGCTAAGCATTTTGTTCTAGAGATGAGTGTCTTGGCTCTGAGTTGATCTGTGCTGGGTGGTGGTGTGAGAGTGCATGCAGATAGCGGTTTGTGTGTGTTTTCTTCTGGTAGATGGTGTGTCCTAGGGAGCCATTGGGTTTCTTGTAGACTAAGACATCTAGGAAGGGAAGTTGGTTGTTAACTTCTGTTTCCATGGTGAACTGTATTTTGGGGTGTAGGCTATTGAGGTGTGTGAGGAAGTTTTCAAGTTTTTCTTTCCCGTGTGGCCAGATTATGAAGGTGTCGTCTACATATCTGAGCCAGAGTTTGGGTTTGTGATCAGATTTTTCTAGTGCTTGGGTTTCAAAGTGTTCCATGTAGAGGTTGGCAATGACAGGTGAGAGGGGTGATCCCATGGGTGCCTTCTTTTTGTTTGTATTTTTGTCCATTATAGATGAAGTATGTGTTGGATAGGCAGTGGTTGGTTAGATCTAGTATGTGCTTGGGGGGGTTATATTTGTTTTGGATAGCTGTCAAGGCTTCTTTGATTGGCACTTGGGTGAAGAGGGATATGACATCAAAGCTCACGAGTAGGTCGCTGGGCTGTAAGTTTTGTTTCTTTATGATCTCTATGAACTGGAATGAGTTTTTTACGTGTGAGGCGATGGATTCTGCATAGGGCTGTAGTTGTTTGGCGAGAAATTTGGCTAGGTTTTGTAGAGGTGAGCCTATGGAGCTGACTATGGGTCTGAGTGGGGTTCCTTCTTTGTGTATCTTGGGGAGGCCGTAGAGCTTAGGGCATCTGGATGATTTCTCTCTGGGAATGATTCTTTGTTGGATTTCTTCGCTGATGGGGAGGCTTTTATTTTGGATCTAGTGGTTTTCTAGGTAGGTGGTGGGGTCTGTTTTAGGGGCTTGTATGCAGGGTCTTGGAGTAGGTTGGTTAATTTGGTTTGGTAGTCAGATGTGTTCATAACCACCGTGGCGTTGCCCTTGTCTGCTGGTAGGATTATTATGCTGGTATCTTTTTTCAGGTTAAGTAGTGCTGTCTGTTCCTCTTTGGGTAAGTTGCTTTTGGGTGGCTTGCTGCTGCAGAGGATGTTGGTGATTTCGAGTCTGATTTTGTTAGCGTCATCGGTTGATTTTGGTCAGGCTGGTTTCAACTCCGCATATAATGGTCTCAGTGGGGATGTATTTGGGAGTGACTGCAAAGTTGAATCCTTTGGAAAGGACATCGGTTTCAGCTTTGGTGAGGATCCTATCTGAGATGTTATGCACTGTTTGTTTCATGTGTTGCTGTGAGGGTGGAGGGTTTGTTTCTGGCGTTCTTGTAGTCTTGGAGTTTGTTGGTGTGCGTGTCTGTCTTGAGGGTGGTCTGTGTTTGACTCTCAGGCGGCAAGTTGTTTGGATTTGTCCCAAGGTGCCGGGTGCATCTTGTTGCTGAGTTTGAGGTGAAGTGTGAGGAGATCTTTGTTGATTTGATCTAGGAGGAATCTTTTTGTGTGAAGTTCATTTCTGATTAAGGCCAATTCTGTTCTTTTTAGGATCGTTTGGTGGCTGCAGAGTTGGAGTGGAATTTCAATTGGAAGCATTTGGGGATTAAATTTTCATCGCGGCAGTTTAAGTAGGAATGCGAGGTCACATAAAATGGAAGCTCTTGGACTTCTAGTTTTCATAGGTCCTGGTCAGATGGTGGATTTCCTCCCGTAGAGGTGCAATATTTGTTTTCTGAGGTTTTCACGGTGTTTGTATATAGGTCTTTGGTTGTTGGGTTTTCTCCGTGTAAAATTGGAAGTGTCTTGGCGGCGTTTCGTGAAGTCTCATTCGTCATCTTCAGGCTTCAACTTCGTGCTTCTGGGAGCAATGTGTGATCAGCTGTTTCTTCCTTTTAACTGCTAGTGGGGTTTGAACTGATTGGGTGGGAGCTTGGCTGTGCTCTGATTGGATGGGGTTTTCTGTGCTCTGATTGGCTGGGGTGTGTCCTGTGTTGGTGGGGGCTTGGTTGTGCTCAGTCTAATCTGTGCTGCAGGGGATTTGAGCTGGTGAGCTGCACTGCTGCTGTTTGGCCGTGTTCGTGGTCGTGCTACATCTTCGTAGTGGGTGTCAGTCTGCTGCATGTATGGATTGGAGGGTTTGAAGTGGCTAATGTTGCAGCTGCGGTCTGGCTTCTGGTCCTTGGTCGTGCTTCCTGATCAGTGTGGGTTTGGGTGTGCTTTCTGGGTGGATGTGTGGTGGTGACATCCTGTGTGGACCTCGTGAGTGTGGGTCTGGTGTCATTCCTCGTGTTAGGGACACGTTTGTCAATAAGGGCAGGTTTCCAAATGGGTGGTAGGCGGGAGGTATCATCTCGTTTGTTCATGCTGTGTGGGCGTTTATCTATCTCCATGGCTTGTCTGATTATTCTGTTGTTAAAGTGTTCAGTTTTGGCGATAGTTCTGGTCTTTTAAAGTCAATATCGTGTCCTGTGACTTTAAAGTGTTGGACCAGGGAAGAAGTTGGTTCCTCTTTTTTGAATGAGTTCTTGTGTTCTTCAATGCGTGCACTTATTCTTCTGTTGGTTTGTCCAATGTATGTGGTGGGGCAGGCGGTGCATGATTTCATACTCCTTGATTTTCTAACTCAATTTTGTCTTTGGGGTTTCTTAGGATGGTGGATATTTTTGGTTTGTGCAGAATGCTGTCTTGATGTTATGTTTGTGGAGGATCTTGCTGATTCTGTCTGTGGTGCCTTTATATATGGGAGGAGGGCTGTGCCATTTTCTTGCTCTCTGTCTTGGGTTTTAGTGGGGGTTCTTTTGGATTAGTTTGGTAATCTTATTTTCTGGAATCCATTGGATGTTAGTACGTTTGTGAGAGTGTGTGGATTCGGTTTTAGGTGTTGTTAATCAGCTAAGCATTTTGTTCTAGAGATGAGTGTCTTAGCTCTGAGTTGATCTGTGCTGGGTGGTGGTGTGAGGTGCATGCAGATGGCGGTTTGTGTGTGTTTTCTTCTGGTAGATGGTGTGTCCTAGGGAGCCATTGGGTTTCTTGTAGACTAAGACATCTAGGAAGGAGATTGGTTGTTAACTTCTGTTTCCATGGTGAACTGTATTTTGGGGTGTAGGCTATTGAGGTGTGTGAGGAAGTTTTCAAGTTTTTTCTTTCCCGTGTGGCCAGATTATGAAGGTGTATCGTCTACATATCTGAGCCAGAGTTTGGGTTTGTGATCAGATTTTCTAGTGCTTGGGTTTCAAAGTGTTCCATGTAGAGGTTGGCAATGACAGGTGAGAGGGTGATCCCATGGGTGCGCCTTCTATTTGTTTGTATTTTGTCATTATAGATGAAGTATGTGTTGGATGAGGCAGTGGTTGGTCAGATCTAGTATGTGCTTGGGGGGTTATATTTGTTTTGGATAGCTGTCAAGGCTTCTTTGATTGGCACTTGGGTGAAGAGGATATGACATCAAAGCTCACGAGTAGGTCGCTGGGCTGTAGTTTTTGTTTCTTTATGATCTCTATGAACTGGAATGAGTTTTTTACGTGTGAGGCGATGGATTCTGCATAGGGCTGTAGTTGTTTGGCGAGAAATTTGGCTAGGTTTTGTAGAGGTGAGCCTATGGAGCTGACTATGGGTCTGAGTGGGGTTCCTTCTTTGTGTATCTTGGGGAGGCCGTAGAGCTTAGGGCATCTGGATGATTTCTCTCTGGCAATGATTCTTTGTTGGATTTCTTCGCTGATGGGGGAGCCTTTTATTTTGGATCTAGTGGTTTTTTCTAGGTAGGTGGTGGGGTCTGTTTTTAGGGGCTTGTATGCAGGGTCTTGGAGTAGGTTGGTTAATTTGGTTTGGTAGTCAGATGTGTTCATAACCACCGTGGCGTTGCCTTGTCTGCTGGTAGGATTATTATGCTGGTATCTTTTCAGGTTAAGTAGTGCTGTCTGTTCCTCTTTGGGTAAGTTGCTTTTGGGTGGCTTGCTGCTGCAGAGGATGTTGGTGATTTCGAGTCTGATTTTGTTGGCGTCATCGGGGTTGATTTTGGTCAGGCTGGTTTCAACTCCGCATATAATGGTCTCAGTGGGGATGTATTTGGGAGTGACTGCAAGTTAGATCCTTTGGAAAGGACATCGGTTTCAGCTTTGGTGAGGATCCTATCTGAGATGTTATGCACTGTTTGTTCATGTGTTGCTGTGAGGGTGGAGGGTTTGTTTCTGGCGTTCTTGTAGTCTTGAGTTTGTTGGTGTGTGTCTGTCTTGAGGGTGGTCTGTGTTTCAGGCTCTCAGCAGGCAAGTTGTGGATTTGTCCCAAAGTGCGGGTGCATCTTGTTGCTGAGTTTGAGTGAAGTGTGAGGAGATCTTTGTTGATTTGATCTAGGAGGAATCTTTTTGTGTGAAGTTCATTTCTGATTAAGGCCAATTCTGTTCTTTTGGATGCGTTTGGTGGCTGCAGAGTGGAATTTCAATTGGCAAACAGTGCATAACATCTCAGATAGGATCCTCACCAAAGCTGAAACCGATGTCCTTTCCAAAGGATTCAACTTTGCAGTCACTCCCAAATACATCCCCACTAGCAGTTAAAAGGAAGAAATAGCTGCGATCACACATTGCTCCTAAAGCTGAAGCCTGAAGATGACGAATGAGACTTCAGAACGTCGCAAGACACTTCCAATTTTACACGGAGAAACCCAACAACCAAAGACCTATATACAAACACCCGTGAAAACCTCAGAAAACAAATATTGCACCTCTACGGGAGGAAATCCACCATCTGACCAGGACCTATGAAAACTAGAAGTCCAAAGAGCTTCCATTTTATGTGACCATTCCTAAACTGCCTTGATCAAAATTTAATCCCAAATGCTTCCAATTGAAATTCCACTCCAACTCTGCAGCCACCAAACGATCCTAAAAAGAACAGAATTGGCCTTAATCAGAAATGAACTTCACACAAAAGATTCCTCCTAGATCAAATCAACAAAGATCTCCTCACACTTCACCTCAAACTCAGCAACAAGATGCACCCCTTTGGGACAAATCCAAACAACTTGCCTGAGCGAAACACAGACCACCCTCAAGACAGACATGCACACCAACAAACTCAAGACTACAAGAACGCCAGAAACAAACCCTCCACCCTCACAGCAACACATGAAACAAACAGTGCATAACATCTCAGATAGGATCCTCACCAAAGCTGAAACCGATGTCCTTTCCAAAGGATTCAACTTTGCAGTCACTCCCAAAATACATCCCCACTGAGACCATTATATGCGGAGTTGAAACCAGCCTGACCAAAATCAACCCCGATGACGCTAACAAAATCAGACTCAAATCACCAACATCCTCTGCAGCAGCAAGCCACCCAAAAGCAACTTACCCAAAGAGGAACAGACAGCACTACTTAACCTGAAAAAGATACCAGCATAATAATCCTACCAGCAGACAAGGGCAACGCCACGGTGGTTATGAACACATCTGACTACCAAACCAAATTAACCAACCTACTCCAAGACCCTGCATACAAGCCCCTAAAACAGACCCCACCACCTACCTAGAAAACCACTAGATCCAAAATAAAAGCCTCCCCATCAGCGAAGAAATCCAACAAAGAATCATTCCCAGAGAGAAATCATCCAGATTGGCCTCCCAAGATACACAAAGAAGGAACCCCCACTCAGACCCATAGTCAGCTCCATAGGCTCACCTCTACAAAACCTAGCCAAATTTCTCGCCAAACAACTACAGCCCTATGCAGAATCCATCGCCTCACACGTAAAAACTCATTCCAGTTCATAGAGATCATAAAGAAACAAAACTTACAGCCCAGCGACCTACTCGTGAGCTTTGATGTCATATCCTCTTCACCCAAGTGCCAATCAAAGAAGCCTTGACAGCTATCCAAAACAAATATAACCCCCAAGCACATACTAGATCTGACCAACCACTGCCTATCCAACACATACTTCATCTATAACGGACAAAATACAAACAAATAGAAGGCGCACCCATGGGATCACCCTCTCACCTGTCATTGCCAACCTCTACATGGAACACTTTGAAACCCAAGCACTAGAAAAATCTGATCACACACCCAAACTCTGGCTCAGACACGTAGCCGACACCTTCATAATCTGGCCACACGGGAAAGAAAAACTTGCAACCTTCCTCACACACCTCAATAGCCTACACCCCAAAATACTGTTCACCATGGGACCAGAAGTTAACAACCAACTTCCTTCCTAGATGTCTTAGTCTACAAGAAACCCAATGGCTCCTAGGACACACCATCTACCAGAAGAAAACACACACAAACCGCTATCTGCATGCACTCACACCACCACCCAGCACAGATCAACTCCAGAGCCAAGACACTCATCTCTAGAACAAAATGCTTAGCTGATAACAACACCTAAAAACCGAACTACACACTCACAAACGTACTAACATCCAATGGATTCCAGAGAAATAAGATTACCAAACTAATCCAAAAGAACCCCCACTAAAACCCAAGACAGAGAGCAAGAAAATGGCACAGCCCTCCTCCCATATATAAAAGGCACCACAGACAGAATCAGCAAGATCCTCCACAAACATAACATCAAGACAGCATTCTGCACAAACCAAAAATATCCACCATCCTAAGAAACCCCAAAGACAAAATTGAGTTAGAAAATCAAGGAGTATATGAAATCCCATGCACCGCCTGCCCCACCACATACATTGGACAAACCAACAGAAGAATAAGTGCACGATTGAAGAACACAAGAACTCATTCAAAAAGAGGAACTAACTTCTTCCTGGTCCAACACTTTAAAGTCACAGGACACGATATTGACTTTAAAAAGACCAGAACTATCGCCAAAACTGAACACTTTAACAACAGAATAATCAGAGAAGCCATTGAGATAGAAAAACGCCCACACAGCATGAACAAACGAGATGACACCTCCCGCCTACCAGCCATTTGGAAACCCGCCCTTATTGACAAACGAGTCCCTAACACGAGGAATGACACCAGACCCACACTCACAAGGTCTACACAGGATGTCACCACCGCACATCCACCCAGAAAGCAGACCCAAACCCACACTGATCATGAAGCACGACCAAGGACCAGAAGCCAGACTGCAGCTGCAATATTAGCATTTCAAACCTGTCCAATCCATACATGCAGCAGACTGACACCCACTATGAAGATGTAGCACGACCACAAAGCCAAACAACAGCTATGCAGCTCACCAGCTCAAATCCCCCTGCAGCACAGACTAGACTGAGCACAACCAAGCCCCCACCAACACAGGACACACCCCCAGCCAATCAGAGCACAGAAAACCCCATCCAATCAGAGCACAGCCAAGCTCCCACCCAATCAGTTCAAACCCCACTAGCAGTTAAAAGGAAGAAACAGCTGCGATCACACATTGCTCCCAGAAGCACGGTTGAAGCCTGAAGATGACGAATGAGACTTCGACGAAACGTCGCCAAGACACTTCCAATCTTACACGGGAGAAAACCCGAACAACCAAAGACCTATATATATATATATATATATATATATATATATATATATATATATATATATATATATATATATATGATATACTGTTTGCTGTCCAGAGTCACTTATTGAATGGGAGGCTATAGAAATCAAATAAATAACTAAATAAATCCCATTCTACCCTTCTAAACACAGCCCTAAACTGAAAAAAGAGAGGTTGTCTAATATTCTAATACCCAAGAAGTAGCCAAAAGATTGGAGGATCCCAACTGTGTGATTGTTTCTGTGTATCTTATGTTCTTTATTGATTTTACACTGATATTATCTTTGTTCTAGATTTTTAGTGGGTGAATATAAAAATCTTGAGATAGTTGTCATAACTCATATCTGGGAATGGGAGCTACAGCAGAACCAGCCTCTACATCTTTGAATTTGGATCCACGGTTTCTGAATCCTGAGCAGCAGCAGCACCACTGTTGGATAGAAAGTAAAGGACCAAATGGCAGTGGAATAGCAGACTGCAGGGGCAAATTCCTGGCAAAAGTAACCTCTTCTTGAGTCAGAATGTTGAGGCTGGGCACAATTAATTGCCAGGAGCTTTACAAGGCAGTGTCAGCAGTGGAGGGGGTTGCTCGAAGTAGTATTTGTTTTTTCAGCCTGCTTTGCACCTTAGGCATTGGAAGCTGAAGCCATCAACGTTTTTCCTGACTGTATTGACCAATCACTGGACCATGATGATCACTCCTGCAGCCTATTTTCTCTACTCTCTAGTGTACCACAAGTAGGATCTTTGTATCTATGGGCTGGATTGAATAGAACTCTTTACTTTGGTGTCTTGGAAAGATTGATTCTCATTTCAAGCTCTTGTATCTCCAATTCTCTACATAGCACCCAATTCAGCACAATCCATTTTAAGTCTTCCATAACACACAGGTGATCCTGGGTTACAGCATTTGATCTCAACCTGCTTTGAGCTTGGAAGTTTAATTTTATTAGTAGTGGGGTTTTTTTTAATTAAATGAGAACTCTGCAGCAGACTGACCATTCCCCATCTGTTGCCCAGTTTCTCCAGCTGTAAACATTTTGTCTTAGCCTTAGCTCAGCAACCGAAGTCCTTTTCTCTGACATAGTTTGTCCACAGCTTCAGGTTGTCGGTGTGAAAATTAAAAGAAGATGAAATATAGTAGCATTCGCCAGATGCACTGCTGTGATATTGCCTCGGTGCTGTTGCTACAAGTTCCCCATTAATCCTAATTCATTGTCATTTCTAGCTGGAGTTATTACATTTTTTTCCTCCTGAAAAATATATAAATTCCTTTTTCTGAAGCTGCACTATTAAAGAAATAAAATCATAAATGCAGAGGATAAAACTATCCTAAAGCTGGGAGCATGTTGCCTAGGATTCTGATTGATAACAAGCCTCTGAGGGTTGTACTTTTTCAGCTCTTCAGATGTCACCAATAATGCAATCTAATGGTTGCTACTGACCATGCTGTGTACTGAGAAAAAGCAAAGGCATGCGGTAGGAAAAGGAAATTAGAAAAGGTAACCAAAAAAACCAGGAAGGACTTCAAGGGGAATGGATAGGATGAGTTTTGTACATTGGTTTTGTACTTGACTACTTTAAATAAAACAAAATAAAATAACAAATATATCTGGAAAGAGAGGATAATCTGTAAATAATAAATTCTGAACTTCTGCTGGCCTTTCTCCCCTTGCCCTTAAGCATGGGAAGAACATGCCCTAGCTACCTCTTCCTTCTATCCTATCTTTTTGACATTGTCTTCACTGCATGTCCAACTCATACATAAAGCAGTCTGTTTTGTCACCCTTTAAAGAAGGCAACAAGCTGTTGAGTATAATCTCATATACTTCACTGACCATTTTAGCAGATTTAATAGATTAACATTGGAAGGGACCTTATAGGTCATCTAATCCAACCATCCCCCCCCCCCAAGCAGGAGATCGTACACCATTTCTGACAAATAGTCAGCCCAATCTTTTTTTGAAAGTCTCAAGTGATGAAGCTCCAAGCAACATCTGTTCCATTGGTTGTTCTCACTGTCAGAAAGTTCCTCCTCATTTCTAGGTTGAATCTCTCCTTGGTCAGTTTCCACCCATTATTCCTTGTCTGGCCTTTAGGTGCTTTGGAAAACAGCTTGATCCCCTCCTCTCTGTGGCAACTCCTCAAATACTGGAACACTGCTATCATGTCTTCCCTGGTCCTTCTCTTCCCTAGACTAGCCATGCCCAGTTCATGTAACCGTTCTTCATATATTTTAGTCTCCAGTCCCCTAATCATCCTGGTTGCTCTCCTCTGCAGTTTTTCTAGAGTCTCAACAAATTTTTCATAGTGTGGTGACCAAAACTGGATGCAGTACTCTAGGTGTGGTCTTACTAGGGCTTTATAGAGTGGTATTAGTACCTCACTTGATCTTGATTGTATCCGTCTGTTAATGCAATTTAGGATTGCATTGGCTTTTTTGGCTGCCGCTGCACACTGCTGGCTCATATTTAGCTGGTTGTCCATTTGATCAGGGTTGTTGTCAGTTGAGGATGAGGGGTGATTGGATCAATATGGGACAATAGGACAACTTAAAGAGTCCTCGCCATTCCCTGGCTACTCTTTTTTTTTTTAAGATCATCTTCTTTGCATAACAGAAGAATTCTCTTCTATCGAAGCACCCTTCTCCCCACCCCACCCCCGTATTTGCCAGGTCTCTGAGCTGCTCCTTAACTCAGCAAACTTCATTCACTTTAAAAACATGCAACCATTGGTGTCAGCAGGAGGGCTGCAGAGTGAAAATGGAGAGGAAAAGTGCTCCATCAGTGTACAACTCCCACTGTGCCTGTCAGGTGCTGCTTGGGCTGCCTAATCATTTTCCTTAAATAGTGATAAACCTGCAATAGAAAAGAATATATGTAGTTCAAGGTTGAACTATGGAGTCCTTAATGATCTCTGAGCTTGGTTCTTTTTGTGCAGGTATTTCATTATTTAACTCACAGGTGTCAAACTCGTGGCATCATGTTGCCGTCATGTGATGTTTTGTGACATCTTTCACCTTCACGGAGCTGGGGTGGGCGTGGCCTGCACATGATGCACCCAGCCTCCGGGCCACCAGTTTGACACCCCTGAATATCACCAATGTAATGTCTATGGGGTTTGCTTCCTATTTATATACAATGGCCTGGCCTGCCACTGTTGGTGAGAGTATGGCTTTGTCCTTGGCAGTTCCTTGATTAGCTTATTTGATTCTTCGTCTGGTGTTAAGCTCCGTTTTTTGGGATGTTGGTTGCTGGATATGAGATGTTCTGGTCTTTGTGTTTCCTTCTTAGTTTTTTATTATTAGTGTCTCTTTTGAAAGGTGTGTAAATGTGATTTTTCTGTATGTATCTATTGGTGGTAACTTGTCTGAATGCCAAGCTTCTAGGAATTTCCCAGTATTTTTTATATTTGTGTATCAGACAAAAATAAACCAAGAAGAAATAATCAGACATCATCTCAGGCATGCAGGATAAGGACTTTAACTGCCAATATGTTGTTATTGTTATTATTATTATGTAGGATAGACAGAAGACATGAATGCTGACTAGCTGTCAGAAGACACAATGCAAATTCTTTAATCCCACAATACATAGTCAGGCTCAACCAGTTTCAGCTGGGAAATTGTAAGCATTCTTGACCAAGCTAAATCCAAAAATACCAGGGAATTCCTGGAAGCTTTGTATTTTAATTGTTCTTTTTCCCCACTTTAATTCTAAGCTGCCTAGTATTGTTAACTGAAATGGGCAGTTATAGAAATTGAATAAATAAATAAATTCAAACAAATCAATCATTAGTAGAAATGAAAAATGGAAAAACAAAACCTGGAGATCCAGCAATCTCTTATGCCATGCAAAGTAAGCAATGGCAACAACATCCATCAGCAGTATGCTGGAGTGCTTACCTGGTTGCTCTCAACAGAATGTAGTTAGTCTGGCAAGATTCTTGTAAATAGGGGGTAGCAATAAATATACTACTCTGATCAGCTCACTGTGCCACTCTAGTTCCTTGTGCCTAGCAAGGTCTTCAATCATGGCTTGAAGTTTGTACCATCTTGAAAAGTTTTCCTAGTTTTTCTCTCTTCACTTTATTTTTCTCAGTAGCTAATCAAAAAAAAAAAAAAAAAAGCAATACAAAAATTCCTGACCCTAACACTTACTGTAAGTACGGGCGTGGAATAATGTGATTCCATAATATTGCACTAGTGATATAGGGTTGCCTTGAAAATTTTTGCCCATAATGTAACTCTCTTTATAAACATATGTTTTATCCGCCCCCATCCTTTCCCTAATATCTAAGTATTTGTAAAAATATTACTTTCTAAAGGATGAGCGAAAGAGCCTTGTCTTGTGCCTGGACTGACAACAAAGAACATTTGTTCAATGCCTGTTATTCATTCATTCTGATTAACAGCCCAAAGAACATTTAATTGTCATTTCAATTGTTTATTGTGCACAAGTAACAGATCCATCAAATCATTTCAAAGGGACATATTCTTGTGGAACCATAACTTCCAACTATGTTGATAACAGCTCTTATAATTGAACAAGAAGGAACTAACAATACAATACGTACATGCAACGTTCTCTAATTATCTGTTCTCTTTTTTCAAATTAACAGCAACTATTGTAACTAAATATCAATATAATATCAGAGGGATGTCTCCCTGGATGCCTTTGGCAGCTTTCTGCTGTTCTGGAAGGAACCCCATGACTGTATAACAATATGTATATAGCAAAGGAAGCTCCATCAAACAGCCTCTGAAGTGAAAAATAGTTTGATGCTAACCACATAAATATAATGCCTTCCCTTATCTTTCATTTCATTTCCTTAAGAAGAAAAAGGGGGGAAATGGTGGTTTGTTATAATGAATCATGTTGGGGACATCTAAAATAATTGGTTAGTGCAATAGGAACTCTGCCCAGTAAGTCAGTTTGTTTCTATGAATCTTTTCTATCTTGTAAATGGAGCCAGTATTCCAGCAGACTACTTCATCTGCAGGAACCAAACTGGGTACTTCTGAAATGGAGAGCATAGAATATTTATTTGTATTGTCTGTCAGGCACAAGTAACCAGGATCAGGGATAGGGTTCAAAGCACTGAAAGTTTATTACATGCTACCTACAATATACACAAGAATCTGATCTACTAATAGTCAAGCCAAATTGGCACCAGATAATGGTCAATGGAATTCATGAAGGGGCTGGACTTAGGTGTCGTCTGAGAATTCAATGAATCCAAATTGATGACTCATTTAACCCCACCCTCCGGCTCAGTCTGCTCATTTCCTATCTTGCCTATTGAAATGGATAATGAGATGTCTCATTAGTGTTAGAAATTATAAAAGCTTGTAAATCATCATCATTATTGTTCTAGCCATTTTTATCCACTGCAAAATGAAGACCTCTTCTGCATGTTTCCAACCAATATGGTCTTGAGCTTTCCTTTGCAGTGGGCCTGCAATACTTACAGATGCCATTGCTTCATCTTGTTTTAGGTCCCTTATGTGGAATCCATTCTATGACCATCTTCACACCTGCCATCAGTTCTTCTTGCTATGCCCATTTCCATTTCAATTCTTTTACTCTTTTGATGGCATCATATATTTTCATTTGTTCTCTAATCCATGTACGGGTCTTTCTATCTTGTCTTGTCTTGTGATGCCGAGTGTGTATCTTTCCAAGGCTCTTTGCGCCACTTGTAGCTTTTATATTGATTGTGAGGTTATATTGATTGTGAGGTTAGTGTCCATATGTTAGAACAGGTAGCTTGTGAAGAAACTCTGATAAATTCTTGCAAATATAATGGAATTACAATTCCGAGAATTCTGAACTAGCCTGGGAGCATTTCTGTGCTGGACATGATCAAAGGAATTCAAGAAATCTTCTTGGATTTTTTGGTATCTTCAAGATTCATAGTTTGAAGCCTTGACTACCGGCATCTGTGGGAGTCAATATCTGCAGGATGGCAGGTATGGCATTGCTAACCCAATCTTACCCCTTTTGTACCCCTCCTTGTCCTCCGTTGTTCACTTCTCCTAACTGCTCTACACATACGTGCATCTGGAACAAGCCCCAGCTATTCTTCTTCCTCACTCATCTCAGCCTCCAAAGGCAGCTGTCTCTCCGGTGGCTGGGAAATGTCAGATGGCCCTGGCTCTATCTCTGCATCTGATGCAGAGCATCCACCAGAGCCTTCTCCAGACTCCAGAACTGGCCCGAGTTCCTCCCCAACCTCCTCATCGTCCAAGTCTTCTACCAGCTCTTCTGGCAGCTGGTGGGCCACAACAGAAGCATAGGAGTTCAGAATGTCAGGATATTGCTGCCAAACAGAACTGGAAGATGTTGTGGAAGACCAGAACAGATGCTTTAAGTTTGAACGTTGTTTGAAACCCTGATATCTGTAGAATAATTTGTAGTCATTGCTCTGGGGACTACTTTTTAGAAATGAACTTTGCTTTAAATTTGTATTTTTATTGTCTTTTAGATTGGTGATTTTATTGTCGATTCTTTTATTGTCCCTTAGGAAGAACAATGGCATAAAAATAAATGCAGCAAGAGTAGTTGCACAAAAACTTAACTGATTAAGATCTGGAATTTTGTTCATGGCACCGTCTAATTAAAAAGAAAAAAATACCTAGGGCCTCAAGCATTGACTGTGGGTTTTTAGTGTTTAATGACAAAAACCCCCATAATTATGCTATTTTCTTCCATCATCCATTTTTCACAAGACAAGAAACCAATTGTTACCTGAAATAAATTTTGCAATGACCTTTTAAAGAAATCTCATGAATATATCAATGTGAAACATTACATCATTGTCATTCCTAAGAACGTAAACTAATATGGATAAAGTGTGATTTAAGATGAAAAAGCATTTATAACTTCACCAGCAGGAAACACCCCATGTATAGAAGAAGCAGCAACTGCAGATTTTCCCCAAATGGAGATATATGCCTCGTCAAAGATGGTACGGGTCTGGATGGGGAGAAACAGGCTCAAGCTCAATCCCTCCAAGACAGAGTGGCTGTGGATGCCGGCATCCCGGTACAGTCAGCTGAGTCCACGGCTGACTGTTGGGGGCGAGTCATTGGCCCCGATGGAGAGGGTGCGCAACTTGGGCGTCCTCCTGGATGAACGGCTGTCTTTTGAAGATCATTTGACGGCCGTCTCCAGGAGAGCTTTCCACCAGGTTCGCCTGGTGCGCCAGTTGCGCCCCTTTCTAGACCGGGATGCCTTATGCACGGTCACTCACGCCCTCGTGACGTCTCGTCTGGATTACTGCAATGCTCTCTACATGGGGCTCCCCTTGAGGGGCATCCGGAGGCTTCAGTTAGTCCAGAATGCGGCTGCGCGGGTGATAGAGGGAGCCCCTCGTGGCTCCCGTGTGACACCTATCCTGCGCAGACTGCACTGGCTACCTGTGGCCTTCCGGGTGCGCTTCAAGGTTTTGGTAACAATCTTTAAAGCGCTCCATGGCATAGGGCCGGGCTATTTACGGGACCACCTACTGCTACCGAATACCTCTCACCGACCCGTGCGCTCTCACAGAGAGGGACTCCTCAGGGTGCCGTCAGCTAGGCAGTGCCGTCTGGCGACACCCAGGGGAAGGGCCTTCTCTGTGGGGGCTCCCACCCTCTGGAACGAACTCCCTCCAGGACTTCGTCAACTTCCGGACCTCCGAACCTTCCGTCGCGAGCTTAAAACACACTTATTCATCTGTGCAGGACTGGATTAGATTTTAAATTTACTGGTTTTAAATGGGTTTTATTATTTATATTGTTTTTAATAATTCGGCTATGTAGAATAAGTTTTTTAATTGTTATTTTAGTCTGTATTTATATGTACTTTTTACTTGCCTGTGAACCGCCCTGAGTCCCTAGGGAGATAGGGCGGTATATAAATGTGAAAAATAAATAAAATAAAATAATACTTCTTAAAGAACAATTGTGCAATAATTTTATCATCACTCTATATTTAGTTGACTAGGGCATTATTATATATTATACCTTTAACTACACCAAATCATACCAAAGACAGACCATCATACAGACTAAGTTTTAGTGGGCAAAGCAGAGGGTATTGTTGAGAGCAGACAAAAAATAAGGACATGGTGGAATCTGCAGATGAAGTGTGGGAAAGAGTTAAGTGACTGGGTAACCTGAAATCCTTTAAGGGGGGAAGTGATATAAGCACCACCATCGCCATCATCCCAATTCCCTGGAGTGCTTACCTGATTTTATTCAAGAGGATGCAGTTAGTCAGGCAAAATTCTTGTAAATACTGTAGGTGAGTAGCAATAAATATACTGTGCAATAAATATATAGATTCTCTGATCGGCTCACTATATTGTTCTGGTTCCTTGCACCTGACAAGATTTCTAGCAGGCAATCATGGCGTGAAGATTGAACCATCTTGAAAGTTCAGCATCACATTGCCCTAAGGACATTAAATTAAGACATTCATAGTTTACACTCCAGCACAACTAATACCATTTAGCTGTCGGTAACGATAACCTATTTCCAAGAGAGCTACGTACAGTAGTCTATCCAGAACTGCATTGCCCCTATCCACCAGAATGCTCCTTTGTCTTTCTGCTTTTTGGATGTCATGTGGTGAAGTTTGACTTTGATCCATAGAGGGTGCCTACCTTACCTGATCTAGTGATATTCTTAGGAAGAAGAGATCCCACAAATAACCACATGCCATGTAGGGCTTTAAAGGTAATAATCACCTGAACTTTATGCAGAAGGAAATTTTATCTCTGATGTAATTTTTATATATAATTGTTATGATTTAATATTTTATGTGTACTCTGCCCAGAGTCCCTCGGAGAGGGAGATGGTCAATTTCTAAAATTGAGGAGTGGGGAAGAAGGAGAGAGGGAGTTGGTGCAGCTCATGTAATAAAGGTGTAACATGGGTGAAGTGATAGGCACACAATATTAGAGAAATGCCCATTAAATTCAGTGAGAATTTCTGAGTTAACAGATATAGCATTGTGCTGTAAATGTAGACAGCTTAGGGTGTTGATATTTATCACAAACCAAGCTGCAAATGATATCCTAGATTAATAATAGCTTCCAAAGCTGAGTTTGCAATTCACAAGTACAGACAAAAGTGCAGTGAATTGTTGGTTCTGGCACAAAAATGTGCCCAATAGAAGAACATCAATCCAGGAAGAGGAGATTTATTAAAACATTATTACTAAAACAGTCTACTGCAGCAAAGTTTGAAATAATTCATAACTTATTACTATAATTGAAATAAATTGTTTTCGAATGCAACATATTGATGCAACACAAAATAAACTATATACTTCATTCAATCAAACCAAGTGTTTCTTAAAATGCTTGTTAATATACAGAAAACAGACTCAGATCAGATCAGACTTCCCAGTTTGGTCAGATATAATGAATCATATTAACCAAAGCTATTTTTTTCCCCAAAAATGCAAAGTCAAAGAAATAGCAGGCAAGCTAAACAGAGTGAATTGCAAAAATGTCAAAACAAGTGAAGTACAGCAGAGAAGCAGCTATAAAGTTAGGATACTTTAATAATTAGGCAAACTCAAGTAATACTTTTGTCCTCATTTATTATGTGATGGCAAAAAGTTTTCAAGCCCAAATGAGTGCCCTTCTATTCCCATTTCATTCTAACCACAAATATCTATGATTAACTTTCTTCCTTCAGTCCTGAGTGATGGATAAAATCCTGCTTTAGGCTCAAGTGGTAACAACTAGTAGACTTTGGCAAGTTGCAAACATCCTGGAGACCAACACAATAGCCAGGACTGTAGGTTAAATTGGAATCTGGGGTGGGGGAAAACCCCTCCTGAATCCTTTAAGTCACCAGAATTTTATTTTTACCTAACTTTGATGTACATTATGTACTTTCTCCTCTGGAACATCTCTAGGAAGTCCCAGTAACCAAACAATGTGGGTTAAAGCAGGGGTGAAATGCTCCCAGATTGGACCAGATCACATGATCCGGTAGTGATCATGGCCAGTAGTTTGGCGACCTAGTAGCAATGGCGGATCAAAGCTCCGCCCACCCACCCAAGGTGTCATTACTTCCTGGTTTTAACAGGAAGTTAAACCAGCAGAAGGTTTTGTGCACATGTAGAAGGTTTGCGCATGCATCTGACGTACGCACGCGGCATGTGCACTTCTGAACCGGTAAGGAAGGTAAGTAGATTTCACCCCTGGATTAAAGGATCTTTTCCCCCTGATCCCATATATTCCTAAGAGGTGTTCTGTCTTCCAAGCATCTAAAAGCAGATCCATTGATTGCAGCACCATGGACAGCTCCAAATGACCCATATGCTCCAACAAGAATTTACTATAATGAGTCAGTATTTTTCACTCTTTAAATTTTTATTTCTTTCTTGCCAAAGAAGAAGCTTTAAAAATGGGTCTGGCTTTCAGCAAAAATCCTAATTCTTACATGTTTATTGAAAATATTGGCACGATGGACTCTGATTCTGACTTATGGTTGCAGTTGGACCTGAAGATGATTGTTGGAAGATCTCTGACATTTGAGACTTCAAAGCCTTTAGTTCTGTTGTGGTATTTGGGCCTCTTACTTCTTCCATTGGTGCTACATATTCTCTAAGTCTCTAGACAGAGGTGAATAACTATGGCCCCTTTATGACTCATGGTTGACTCAGGAATTCTAGGAGTTGAAGTCCACAAATCATAAAAGGGCCCACCGTTCATCACCCCTGCTCTAGCAAAATCCCTGCTATTTATGAATGCTGTACACTGAGGCACAAAATGTCTGCTCTGTCTAAAGTAATGGGTTTACTATACGCCGTTATGCCAATATTTTAACCCTCATTGGGAGTGGTGATATATTTTTCTCTCTGCATGAAAGAGATGTTAGTTTCCTCTCTGAATGTAAGGATGACATACACATCACATGCAAATCACTTTTAGCTCAATTGCAGGAATGTCTTGTAACATGGTAAATTGTTTAATGCACACTGCTAGATTTTTAAGAAACCAATGAACATATGAAATGTGTAATGTTAAGGAATTGATAGTATTATTGAATTGCCAGTATTTGAATTTCATTCAGTAACTGAGCTTTATTAACTGCTACTTTACAAGAGGCCAATATTTCCTCACCATTCATTGTGAAATAGATACTGTGTCCTTAAAACAATGTTACAAATCAACACCAAAAGCTTGAGTTCATCCAACATGCACATTTAAAGCTGTTCCCAGTTTTTGTATTCTCCTTATAGTAAGTCACAACAGACTTTTAGTTGAAGGATCTATATTACCTTTGCAGCATTATCTTAAGATTCTTACTACAATCTTTCAAGTAAAGAACACTGACTTTGGTTTGAGGCTAGCGAGATGAAATTTTATTCAACTTTTATGTGCTTCCCCTACTATCACACTGTGGTTCTTTTAAAAATAGATGGGGTTTTTATACCTTTTTATAACAGGATGGCTCTGATTTCTTTTTACTTTCTCTTTCTATTGCAGTCTGTCTTCAGTCAAATTCCAAAATCTAGTAAGGTTGAAAGAACAGATGATGCTTTCAGATGACTGCATCTAAATATTTCTTTGGTCTGACCCTGACCCTGATTTATCTCAGTCAAGGCAATCATCAAAAGTTCCCAAAGGGTCTCTTGTTCAGATTCTTGCTTCTCTTAGCATGAAATGAAATATCTTACTATAGCACTGTAGCAGGAATCACGTATTCAACAGTAGAAGCGAGATGCTTTATTTTTAGAATTAAATTTTCTGCCTTTGAATTTTTTATTCCATTTCACAGTCTCAGATTCACATGGTTGTCAGAATAAAAAGACTAGATTTGAAAGTAAACACAGCCCCCCAATCCTGTCTATCATCTCTATTTAGTTATTTGGCTATCTAGATAGATAGACAGGCAGGCAGGCAGGCAGGCAGGCGACGGACGGACGGACAGACAGACTGACTGACAGACAGACAGACAGACAGACAGACAGACAGACAGACAGACAGATAGATAGATAGATAGATAGATAGATAGATATCTCTACCTATCTATCTACCTATCTATCTACCTATCTATGTAATGCTAAAAACATTTATTGAAAATTATAAAATACATAATTCTTGTTTATTTCAAAACTAGCTGATAACCCGGCACTGCCCAGGTATTTATTTATCCCAATCCTGTATTAGACAGGAAGAGCAACTTCACCCTGAGCCCTGATTTTGGCAAGAGTTAAATTAGTTAAAAATGAGCCCCCTCGTGGAGTACTGTGAAGCCGTTACCATGGCAACTGTACTGTGCTGCACAGTAGAAGCCATTTAAAGCAGTACAGTAGAAGCCATTTTGAGGGACAACAGGGTGTATTTTAACAGAACACACACCCCGAGGGTTGTTAGCGGTGTCTTACCCCCACAGTATTTTTTTCCATCTGTGTACCAAGTTTGGTTGAAATTGCTCGAGGCATTCCAGAGTTATGCTGGAGTATACATACACAGAAAGATATAGATAGGTGTGTGTGTGTGTGCGTGCGTGCATAGGTCTTGGCATATAGGCACATTAATTACATCCTGCCTTAAGAATCCACTGTGCATACATTCATATTTTTCATAGCTCACAAAATCAAAGAAAATCATGGAAATTGCATGGAAAAATATTGTTAGTTTAGAGTTGAGGAAATAATGAATCTGTAATAGTTTCTCCTAGACACAAGCACAGTAATGGATTTTGTAAAATAACTGTATTTTAGTTCTTGTTTTGAGAGAGCTTGTGATGGAACATTTTTATGACTAACAAAAGGATGAATATTTGAACTAGAAAACCTAGAGTTTGATTGCTATAATCACTCATTTTTAAAATATTAAAAACAATGCATTAGATTACATGGGTGGTTCATTTTTACTGTAGGGAGTAAAGCGAATGACAGGTCTTAAGGATTTGGACTTAAATTAATACAGTTGCTAATGCAGAAAATGTGAGCAATTGGAAAGATATGAAATCTTTAGATATTAAATTGTTCAAGTCACTTTACATCAAAGCAAGCCACAGGGAACTGAAAGATCAAATTTTGTTGGTGAAAACCACTTCGACATATCTGAAGCATTGCAATAGAATTTGAAACTGTTAATAATTAAAACAATTGTTTTCCTTTCTGTTCACAAAACAGAACTGCTGATCCAAAAATAAAACATATTATATGAGATGGATTTATGAATAGAGTAAAATTCAAGATCTTGTGTTTCATAAACTTACCTTTTTTTTTTTTTGATATGTCATTATATAAGAAATAGAAATGCCACATTCCTTTATAGTGTTATTCTTGCAGTGTTTTTTGTTTAATGTTTAAGTATCATTTTGTTATTCAGGTGAAAATTAGCATTTCAGAGAAACAGAAGTTTATACTTCTCATTTAAATGAATCAGAAAATATGCAGTACTATAAAAAATAAGACAACCTAGTTGACAGAGTCCAATTACAAGTACTGCCCCTTTTTTCCCCAAATAAAAGCTAGGTTAAATTTGTTTTCTTAATCATTTTTTTTTACATCCTTGTAATAGCTAATAAATTGCAATACAATCCCTTTAAGTACAATCCCTTTTGATTCTCTATACATGTACATATTTAGGAATATGTCCCAATGAACTTACCACTACTGTAATTTCTTCTATATATACTGTACATCAGCTTATAGCGTAAGTTAACTATATGGTACTTATGGAGTATAATGAAAGAGTAAATTCATTTTTACTATATTTGCTACAGAATAAGGCTTACTTTAATTGTGTCCAAATTAAAGCTGTGGATTGAAGAAAGAGCCCCATATCTAATTACTGTGTTCAAATAGCACGTTTGCTAAACATGTGATGATACAATAGAAAATAATAGAGGTATGAAAGGCTCTGCATTCAAAGCTAAAAAAAAAAACTTCTTTAAGTGCAAATATTTCTGGAGGCTCATCTCCCTCCTTCAGTATTGTTCCAATGGCATTTATATCCTTCTGATTCTAAATCTTCTCTTGGGTGTATTATAGTAATTCACCATATCTTAAGCAGATCTGTTTAGTTGCCTTTTTTTTTTCCTATAAGATGCTTCTTGTGTAGGTATTTTGGCCATATTTTAGATTTATATGTACCCCAAATTCTTAGGATGTCATGTCTAACAAAATGATTTTGAAATCTACACTAACCTTAATCATATACCGTAATAGAAATGCCAAACAGATAGTGCTTGACTTACAACAATTCATTTAGTGACTGTTCTAAGTTACAATGGCACTAAAAAACGTGACTTATGAACATTTTTCACACTTATGACTATTGCAGCATCCCCATCATCAAGTGATCAAAATTCGAATACTTGGCAACTCATATTTATGATGGTAGCAGTGTCCTGGGATCATGTGATCCCCTTTTGTGATCTTTTGATATGGAAAGTCAATAGCGAAGCCAGATTCGCTTCACAGCCACGTTACTAACTTAACAATTGCAATGATTCACTTAACAACTGGGGCAAGCAAGGATATAAAATGGGGCAAAATTCACTTAACTCTCTCACTTAGCAACAGAAATGTTAGGCTCAATTGTGATCATAAGTTTGAGGACTACCTGTAATGTGTTAATGGTTTCCATATAAGCAATTCTCAGAAATTCTCTTTTAACTTGATAGAAGAGGATATGGTTTTGAACTTGATGAAACTACATTTGAAACTGATGAACATCTTATTGTGAAAATGTACAAAATCTGGTTGAGACTGAAAACAGAGGATGAACAAGTTGAAGTTTGCATGATAAGATGGGCTAAAAAATTTGGATATAACATAGAAATGCAGCAATGAAAAAACATGGACAAAATGACTGAAATTTACATTGTTACAATCTTAGGGAGCTCTGTAAAATAATGTATAAATGGTATTTATCACCAGAAAGGTTTTTTATAAGAACTTCAAACCTGTGTTGCAAATGTAAACACCAAGAAGTGCTTTTTACCACTTTTGGTGGAGTTGTAAAAAAACTAAAAAATATTGGACTGTAATACATATGTTGATTCAAAAAATCTTGAAAGTTAATATACAATTCAAAACAGGGAAATTTCTGTTAGGATTAACGAATAAAAGTTTGGAAAATTGCTACATGGTATTTTATTCTTGTATATGATAACACCTGCCAACAAAAGTGTGAATAGTCAAGGCTATGGTGTTCCCAGTTGCAATGTATGGCTGTGAAACTTGGACCATAAGAAAGGCTGAGCACCAAAGAATTGAGGCCTTTGAACTCTGGTGCTGGAGAAGACTCCTGAGAGTCTCTTAGACTGGAAGGTGATCAAACCGGTCAGTCCTAGAGGAGATCAACCCTGACTGCTCTTTAGAAGGCCAGATCCTGAAGATGAAACTGAAATACTTGGCCACCTAATGAGAAGGAAGGACTCGCTGGAGAAGAGCCTAATGCTGGGAAAGATTGAGGGCAAAAGAAGAAGGGGACGACAGAGAATGAGGTGGCTGGATGGAGTCAGTGAAGCAGTAGGTGTGAGCTTAAATGGACTCCAGAGGATGGTAGAGGATAGGAAAGTTTGGAGGAACATTGTCTATGGGGTTGCAATGGGTTGGACACAACTTTGCAACTAACAACAACATATGATAACAACAGCAAAACTTCTATATGTCCTATGTTGGAAGGTTTTCACAATACCTATAATGGAAGGGTGGCTGTTAAAGCTGATGGAGCTGGCTGGGAAGGTGAAACTGATGGCTCAGATTAGAGAAAAGACATTGGCCAAATAATAATTTCAGTTTATTTTGAAACACACTGTGAAAGAAAACCTTCTCACGAGCTTGAGAAGTTTGACTGAACTCGCGAGAAGGCTTTCTTTTACAGAGTGTTTCCCTGGACACAACAGTGTGAACACAATGGAGCTGGAAAGGTAAGACCTGCTTCTCACCTGCCCTACCTGCCACTCCCAAACTGCATCCCTAATGGGGGCAGGTGGCTAAGCGATGGGCAGGAGCCCTGTCATGCCCGGCGAGAGAGGGAGAAGAGATGGCAAGGGAGGCCACGTCTTGCTCTACGCATCTCGCTTCTTCCCCGCTCCACCTGCCACTACTCTCAATAAAGAGGCGGCGAGGAAGGGAAGCAGCTGTTGCCATTAGGGTGGGGTGGGATGTGTTGAGCCGCTCGGCCAGCACGAAGAACAGGGAGGGGAAGCAATGGCAGTGACAGGACATCCAGTCTCATGCTTGCTACCTCCTGCACCCCCAAAATAATAAGACCCCCCAGTAATAGGGCCAAGCCCTTATTTGGGGGGGTCAAAAGAAAATAAGACCCTGTCTTATTTTCGGGGAAACACAGTATGTATGTGTAGGTGTAGGGGTGTGTGTATATATACATAAAACTGTATGCCAACTTTCAAGACAAGAAGGTAGACAATAAAAGAGTATATTCTTAATGAGTTAAGTAAAAAAAGATCTATTTAAATATACAAGAAGCAAGAGAAATTGATTAGGACAGTTGGACAATCGGATGACAAGAAGTAAGGAAATTCTTTATAGTATATGAATTTCCTTCACCTTAAAACATTAAGAAAAGAGATATCCACATTCCTGAATTGAAGATTTTCAGAAAGGAAACCTGACAATGGAATCCAATAGTGTGCCAGGAGAAAACTAAGTAGACAGATGAAAAACAAATAAATTACCAAGTCTAGACAGTTTTATCTGAGATTGTTTTTAAAGATTTTAGATGAAAAACTGTTTGGTATCCTAACACAAATTTTGAAACCATCCTTAAGGGTTAAAAATGGTTCCTAAGGGAATTTTTGTAAAAAAAAAGAAATGAATTAGGAATGGCACTTTATTATAGTCTGTTTAGCTTAATATCTGCTATAGGAAGGTTGAACTAAAAAATTGTTAGAGATAAAAATATGAAATATATAGAAGGAGAACAATTATTTTGCACAAATAAGTACTGTTATTCAAATGTTTTAAAGCAAAGATGTCTGTATTCTCATTGGTATCTAGAGTCTGTTATATAGAGATATACAATGAATGAATAAATAAAACATCTGGGTGGCTACTCTGGAAACAAACGTTGAACAGAGCTTTGGTCTAACTCTAATTACATTCCCTAATTACATTTCTAATTCAAAAAAAACTATACAATTCAAATTAATCTAATTGCATGAGCATTTTTGCAGTGATGCGCAGATTTCTCTTTCAATGCAAATATCTTTCCCTCTTCAAGGATATGCTTCTCTCTGATTTTGTCCTTGTGCAGTGAGAAAGGGGAAAACAATTTACACTTTCATTGAAAACTTGATCAAAACTTTTTTTCTCATCCATCAATTGATTTAGATGTCTTCTTTACTGTAAATTTAAATTACAAATAAGTGAAATATGTTCTGTTAATGAACCAATACAAAATAGTGGTGTGTAAGGGCAGGTTTATGACGAATTTTCTACATCCATCATTTGATTTCTGAAATTTACAGGATCAGCCCATATATTTGATATATATATCAAAGGTCATGCTGTCATCTTGCCATTCTGTGGCATGAGTTTATGGTTCAGCTTTATTTTAAACTAAAAGCTATTACCATGGAGAGTCAGAGCTATTCTCATTTCAGAATCTTGGCACAATTCCAGATTATTTATAAGTAACTCCAGAGGCTCACTCGTGTAGAAAAATAAGTCACTCGATGCTTTTTAAAATGCACATCGTTGCAATACATAAATAAAAACCGAGGGGGGGGGAAGCATTATTCAAAGATTATGGAAAAATATTTGTTTTAATGAGACATCAGAATAATTTTTCTATTTGACATTTTTGAAGAACTGTATTTAATAAATGTATACATTGTTGACTTCAAACTAAAACATAAAAAGCAAATAACATTGACCATAAGCAAAATAGAGGATAAATGTATAGGAAAAACTAATGGGTTAAGTTCTTCAAAACCTCATTATCTCCTTGAGGTATTATCATTCTCCAAATCCTGAATATGATTCAGAACCTCTGAAGAATTTTCTTTTAATCTTGAGCTTCTTTAACCAGTCACAGGTGATGTGAGAACACTCTAAAAGAGTTGATCTCTGGATCTAGATTAAGCCCAAATCCTGAAGTAGCCTGGGTTAATCTTGTACAAAGAATCATAAGGACCCACCCTTTATTTCCATGCCTCCAGAGAAGCCAAAGAAAACCCATCCACAGAAGCTAAAGCAATCCCTGCTTTCCAGCCAGAATGGCCTCAAGTAACCCAGGTTAGAAGACTGAGTGAGACTGGCTGAATTGACAGGAATAAGTCAGAAAACACGAAAGCCATACAGAATTTACATTCTTCACCTTTCCCTAAGGCTAAATTTGACCCTGATCACCACCCAGGAAACCAGAATACAGAAAGGCACATTATTAATCTAATCAAATAACTCCACCAGGCATCTCAATCTCAAAAGTCCAAAAGGCACCTTTAAAAATCGCTCTACTGCCCATGCCAGGCTGTCAGCTGTCCCAGGACTGATGCATGCAGGCATGAATGAATGAATGCTGAGACTCTGAGATTCTGATTTGTTGCAATTTAATTATATCCTCTCAAACCCAATCTTGACCTTTATCTTTGGGAACTTAACCACTGTCATAAGATAGAACTATTAAACTGTTCTTTGGGTGGGATTACCTGTGAAGTAATTTTCAAAACCTCCAGAAGAGTATTCAGAAGAGTATCCTATGTGAACTTTAGCCCTGCAGATGGGCAGTTACAGATGCGTTGATTTCCAAAAACTGATTTTTTTCCCCCCCAAACTGCTCCTGGGCTCTGTGGGATGTAGTTCTAAGCAGACACATAGCAGCTCAAGGAGAACTGAACTACGACCAGTGGTGAAATTCAGCCGGCTCTATCCGGATCTGCATGATCCAGTAGTGCTGGTGGCAGGAGGCTCCGCCCACCCACTCAGATGTCATCACATCCTGTTTTTGGCCCTCTGCGCATAAGCAGAAGGATCTGCACATGCGTGGAGGAGGCGTGTATGAGCATAGCACGCGCACGCCCGTGCTCACATTTGCAAACCGGTAGCAAAGGTAAGTGAATACCACCCCTGACTATGACCCTTATCTCCCTCAGTCTGTAGGTTTTCAAAATTGTAAAATTATGTTAAAGGACAAAAGGCGTAAACTCCCAGAGAATAGAAATACTGGTAGTCCTTGATTGACAGCCACAACTGAGACAAGAATTTTCACTCGCCAAAGACCAAGATCGTGATCTCATGACGGTGTGGCTATTGTGACCGTTATAAGAGCAAGGCTGCTCTCTAACTCACTTTCTTCCATGCCATTAAAACTTCAAACAGTGGCTAAATGAATAGTTGTAAGTCAAGGACTACCTACCATTAAAGCCTCTGTGCAAATTGAATTATAAAAAGAATGTATCAAAATAAGAAACATGCTAAACATTTATACGTGAACATAATAAATGCTTTGTGAATCATTTCTTAAGGTTTTAGATGTAACATTTATATTTTTATTAGCCAGCAATACATTTCTTATTTTGTCTGGGTTAGCACTATATATGATGTATTAGTATAGTCTCTGCATAGCTACCCAAGGTTTATTATGTAGTTCTCAAAGCTCTTCCTAGAATCTTTTTCATATTTTTATATTATCAAGAATAGAATAGAATAGAATAGAATAGAATAGAATAGAATAGAATAGAATAGAATAGAATAGAATAGAATAGAATAGAATAGAATTTTTTATTGGCCAAGTGTGATTGGACACACAAGGAATTTGTCTTGGTGCATATGCTCTCAGTGTACATAAAAGAAAAGATACATTCATCAAGAATCATAAGGTACAACACTTAATGATAGTCATAGGGAACAAATAAGCAATCAAATCATATTAGGAAACATAACATAACATAACATAACATAACATAACATAACATAACATAACATAACATAACATAACATAACATCAGAGTTGGAAGGGACCTTGGAGGCCTTCTAGTCCAACCCCCTGCCCAGGCAGGAAACCCTACACCATCTCAGTCAGATGGTTATCCAACATTTTCTTAAAAATTTCCAGTGTTGGAGCATTCACAACTTCTGAAGGCAAGTCGTTCCACTTATTAATTGTTCTAACTGTCAGGAAATTTCTCCTTAGTTCTAAGTTGCTTCTTTCTTTGATCAGTTTCCACCCATTGCTTCTTGTTCTACCCTCAGGTGCTTTGGAGAACAGCCCGACTTCCTCTTCTTTGTGGCAGCCCCTGAGATATTGGAACACAGCTATCATGTCTCCCCTAGTCCTTCTTTTTGTTAAACTAGACATACCCAGTTCCTGCAACCGTTCTTCATATGTTTTATCCTCCAGTCCCCTAATCATCTTTGTTGCTCTTCTCATACAGTCATAAGGATACCAGCAACAAAGTTACAGTCATACAGTCATAAGTGGGAGGAGATGGGTGATAGGAACGATGAGAAGATTAATAGTAGTGCAGACTTAGTAAATAGTTTGATAGTGTTGATGGAATTATTTGTTTAGCAGAGTGATGGTGTTTGGGGAAAAACTGTTCTTGTATCTAGTTGTTCTGGTGTGCAGTGCTCTATAGAAGAACTAATACTTCTTATATTCTAACTTCATTTTTTGTTTTAAAAGTATCAAGGAAATAACAAGTTCTCAGGTTCTGATTTGTATCTGCTTGATGCCAATAAATGTGTCAGTCTGTAAAGCTGAAGATGTTTCTAAACTTCTCTGCCAATTCAATTGAAGGCACTTTCACCAATTATCCTCTTAGGAGGGAGGAGGGAAGGGAAGAAAACCTAAGATTTTTCTTTGTTGGGTTGGCTACTTTTTATATAAGCTAGTTACAATGAAGATAAGTAACCTTAACTTTCTTTCTCAACATTTATAAACTATGGAAGAGGTGGACAAATTTGGTTTGGGAGCATCTCTTGCACCTCCCACTAAAACCCAGACTCTGTGTCATTCCAGGACATTATGAGGAGGGTGGGGGAAATAGTATATGTAAAGGGCAGAGAATACTACAGAAGAGGAAGAGGAGGAGGAGGAGGAGGAGGAGGAGGAGGAGGAGGAGGAGGAGGAGGAGGAGGAGGAGGAGGAGGAGGAGGAGGAAGGGTTTGTTTAAAGATTAGCTTTGGTTCAACATCTCCCAAGACATTGTACAGTAGTTTAATGTTGACCTTAGACAGATGCTAATGAAACCAAGATATCACAAATTTCATCTAATTCTTGCAACAGGAACATTTTCAAGTTAAATAATTTCTTAAGACAAACTGAATCAAATTCATTCAAATTTCTCCTACGGAAAGGGATTTTCTAACTGTTTCTCACAATCCTGACTTGGTGATGAAATAGTACTATTAAACAAGAGAGACGGCTGCAGATTTCTTTTCTGGCCAGCACGACATTTGAGCAAACAGAAAACGTGCAAGGTTCCTATTCAAATCATGCACTTGTCATTTCTTTTCTCCAGTTCTCATTAACTTTGTATTATGGTTTTCTATACATCATTTTATTCAGTTAAATGTAACAATTGCAACAATATCAGAGAGCTTTGTTAAAAAAAAACCACACTGTAAAACAACGTTCATTGGAGTACAAGTCTGTGCATTTACTGATTAACTGGAAAAATGTTAGTGCATAGTCCATTTTCCCGACCCTTTTAACCCCAATTTCTGCATAATTCTCTGTGCTTTTGTTAACTGAAATGTTGTAGATGATATCCAACCTCCCCCTTGTGATTTGTGCTTGAAGAATTCTAATTGTGACTCTGGGAAGAAGGATCTCTTTAACATTCTTTCTGTATAATGAAAAAGAAAATTACTCTTTAATCATTGCTTGATGGATTACAATCAGCATGTCTAGACAAATTGAGTTCATGGTTTTCTCTCAGGAAAATTAGCAACCAACAATTATGCAGCTTGTTTTGTTTTGTTTTGTTCTTCTCACAAAAGAAATATGTTCATAGCTTTAAGGATGCTGAGATGGTCCAAGAAGACAAAGAGATTTCTGGCATGATGTAATTTAAAGTGAAATTTCTTTGCTTCTCCAAACATGAAAACCTCCTCAGCGAAATAGTAGGTACAATTCCTTATTAATTGTATTTGAATAAAAATGGAACATTTGAGGGATGGTAATCATATCATTTGCTCAAATGCAAGAGATCTGGAGAATGTGATGAGCGGTGGGTAGTGAAGTCTCCTTTCGGTCTAGCTTCACATCTGCTGACTTCATGGACTTGCTTATAGGTATGTATGACAGCATGAAAATGTTTGACTGTTGCACTTTTTCAGAGTAGTGAGTTTAAAAGGAAGGAAGGAAGGAAGGAAGGAAGGAAGGAAGGAAGGAAGGAAGGAAGGAAGGGAAAAAAGAAAGAAAGAAAGAAAGAAAGAAAGAAAGAAAGAAAGAAAGAAAGAAAAATTGGCCAGATTAGTCTACAGCTGTAGTATTTATTGGAAGTCTATCAAAATGCTAACCAGATAGATTCCTGCTAACCCTCTCAGTCCATATCTGGTCAGTCAGATGCTGACATCTGAGTAGCAAGAGGAAAGGAAGGAAGGAAGGAAGGAAGGAAGGAAGGAAGGAAGGAAGGAAGGAAGGAAGGAAGGAAGGAAGGAAAACATAGCTATAACATATTCTGTTCTATACTTCCAGTGAGCCTTTTATTATTTTGACAGTTGCTTTTTCCACCCCAAAACTGGCCAAGGCTGCAGGCAATAATTCCATTGGTGAGGGAAAAAATTGGGCTTATGCTGAATAAAAAGAACTTTTCCATTTTTCTTTCCATACCAGACAGCAGCTCCTGTGATGTTTAGAGCAGCATACCTACACCACTGAATATATGCCTTCTCTATTCTAACTTCTTGAGTGGAAAAGTCTAAACTCTTGCTTAGACAGAAAACAATCAGCCATAAGCATTTTGTGGGATTTAACTAACGTGCCTGACTCCATCTGAAGCCACTTTAGGTTAGAAGAAAATCTCTAAAGGTGGTGTGCCCCTGACATCTGTTTGCCAGGTATTCAAATCATAAATAAAAGTTCTCCCCACAGCCTTATTTCAAATATAAAGAGTGATAAATAATGAAAGGCTTTTTAAAAAGTTTTTTCAAAGAAAGAATTCACTATTCTGGCCTGCCAACAGCAATGTACAACAAACTTGGAAAATCAGTTTAGAACTACAACATAGAAGGTAGCAGGTTTAAGACCATCCATCAACTTCATGTAAATTAAAATCTTTCCACATCTCTTCTCTCTTTAATCTAGTATTTGGTCAGTGCAATGAACAACCAATTGTCATCTCCTAATGAGACAAGCATTCTCAACCACAGCCTCCCTGTATTATGAAACATGTTCCCTAATAACATCCTTCTTTCATTTAGAAAGGCTTCAAAGCTAGGATATTTAGGGATATGCATTATGGATGATGAAGAAGAAGAAGAAGAGGAAGAGGAGAAGGGGGGAGGAGGAGGAATAGGAAGAGGAGGAGGAGGAGGAAAAGAAGCAGAAGCAGAAGCAGAAGCAGAAGAGGAGGAGGAGGAGGAGGAGGAGGAGGAGGAGGAGGAGGAGGAGGGGTAGGAAGAAGACTGGAGTTACTTTCATTGGTGAAATATTTCTGTTTTGTTTTGCTCATGTACGCTGCTTAAAATTAGCTAGATGGGGATTAAATTTTGTTCAATAAATTCATGTTCCCATGTCTGAAGGGCTATAAGAGCACAAAAGTGCCTACCGTTCCTGTCCTATTGTTCCCTTCATTATGTCAAATTAATATAGTTGATGCATATTTTTTTTTACTTATATATATATATATATATATATATATATATTTTCTTCAAGATATGTGGTTTTATCTATGACAATTGTTTGTGTATACTGTTGTGACAAAAAGAAATAAAAAAAAACATACACAAGGAGAAAAAATGTTCTTTATACTGTATATCAGAAATCCCTCTGCTCCTCCTGCCTCAGGACTGATACAGTGGGTTATCCTTGCTTCAAATAATGGTGCTAAATTTGATGAATTTAAAGGACACAAAGAAAAAAACAAGATTTCAGCAAAATGTGGGATAGGTCAGATGCTGAATCCTGTAAAGGAAGAGTTTATGTTAAAAGGGGGAAGTGAGCTCTCTTCCATTAGAGTTTTTTTGATCAAAATTTGAACAGGCCCCATAAAGAATTCTGTGAATGATTCTTGAGCTGTTCTGTAAATGGAAGAAGAGAGAGTCTGGCTTGAGATTTCTATATTTAAAGTTCTAAAGTTCTAAAGTTCAGGTTCAGTTTTAACATTCTTTAATGTAATTCAAATAAAATAAATGCTTCTCTCTTCTGAGACAGAGTGTTCATAAACACTTGGGTTTACTGTGACTTTTTTTTTTCTAGCAGTTTCTTTGTTCATTTTAATGACCTTAAATAAGTGATAAAATTCTTCCCAGGAAACTTGTACTTCATATTTGTTGTTCGCATGCCTCTTTTCTTTTAAAAGATGTGGATCACTTTATTTCTGTTTTTGGCAAACTTCGTTCACTTCATCTTCTTGGCATTTCATTATATTTTACGATCACAAAGTCAACTCTCCAGCAACAAAGCAAAACACGCCTCTTTGAAATAAATGTTGTCATTAACAAGCCATGCCAAGACCGGTGACAGATTTGCAGCTGTAATGAATAACATTTGCAGCAAACTTCTCCAGCCTGACAAAAAAAAAAAATCTGTGACATTTCTTCAGGCAACGGTATTGGGAACTCAAAGATTGATTGATGCAAGTGGATAATTGAAACCTCAGTACTGTCACATGCATGTCAACCTAACAACCAAACAAGTACTCTAAGATAACATTTATCACGGAATAGGTTTGCTCTGAATTTAAAAGGATATGTAGTTACATACCTCATGGAAACCTGGGAAATTTCTTTTGTCAACACTGGGCTGAACATTGTGTTAAATTATTGACTGATACTGAGTCACATGTACATGATGAAAGTACATGATTAAAAGAAAATAGTTTTGCCCTCAGCTCAGAAGAAATTGCAAGGAAGTGAACCTTTGGCCTAATGTTATATAGTTTTTTTTAAAAAAAAAACTTTGAAGGAGCTGGATATCCTTCAAATTACAAATAATAAAAACTAGAAGCCTCTCATTAGAAATGAGGGGTATGTCTTTCATATAAGATAGGATATATAAGAGAAATATGCTTCACCTGCTATACTATTATGTGTATGAGGAATGTGATTGGAATGATTAGAATTGTTAATTTATGTGTATTTTTATCTGCTGTTGGAGTGGTGGGTTGCCCCCAGTTCGGACCAGTTCTATAGAACTGGTAGTAAAACCGGAGGGAGGCTCCGCCCACCAGCCCAGATGTTATTGTAGGTGATCTGCGCATGGGCAGAAGCTTCTGTGTGCGTGGGTGAAGTGAGCATGCCCACACGATCCTGTTGTGAACCAGTAGTAAAGATAAGTAGAATCCACCCCTGTGCTGTTGGCTAATAATTCAAGTGTTCTGCATTGAACATTAGACCGTATGTTGCCACAGAGAACTGAAAATGAATGTACCAAAGACCAATCGAATTAAATGAATGATTGAAAGTTATACAGACTGTATAAATCATGACAAATTAAAGCAAGTAGATGAATTTTTGTATCCTGACAGAATATTTATTAAAAATGGGGAAATTAATAACTAATAATAACTAATAAAAAATAACTGGAATAAAGATAATAGTGGTCCATTGTAAGGAGTGAATTTGTCAAAAATGCAATAAAATGGCAGTGTATAAAAGCCTATTTTTGCTCTCTAAGGTATGTAGAAATGAGACTTGTCAATAGAAACATAAAAGGTGAATGACATGGGAATGGAGTACTTTGAAGTATGTGGGGAAATATTTTAAAGAATGAATGAATGCCAAATGAATGTGCATTGAATACAAAAGTGAATGATTACCGTGAAAGAAATAGGTTGAAGAGGTTTGGTTTCCCAGAGAGAATAAAATGAAAGCAGAATTCCAAAATAACTACATGAAGGAAGAGTGAATGAATTGAGAGGAAGAAGCAATTAAATGGAGCTGACAAGATCTGAGGAAAAAAGTGGAAAAAAATCTAAAGATTGAAAGGCAGTATATGAAATGAGGTACAGAGATTGTGGAACCAAAGATGGTTAGCAATAGGAGACTATTATTATGGAGAGACATAGTGAATGGTTATAGATTATATGTGTCATAATAGGCATATTAGTAGCTTGGGTTGGTAGTTGGGCTGTTGTTTTGAGTTCCAAGCTTGGCAATTTGGTTGCAAACATTTCATCAACATTTGAAGAGACATCAACAGTGCGCTTTGAATTGACAGATGAGCACAATTCAAAGTGCACTGACGATTTCTCCTCAAATGGTGATGAAACATTTGCAACCAAATTGCCAAGCTTAGAGCTCAAACCAACAGCCTTGGCTATACATTTTTCCCTTTACACCCAGTGGTGGGATTCAAATAATTTAACAATCAGTTCTCTGCCCTAATGATTTCTTCCAACAACCAATTTGCCAAACTGCTCAGAAAGTTAACAACCGGTTCTCCCAAAGGGGTGCGAACTGGCTGAATCCCACCACTGCTTACACCTGTCATGTCCCCCTCCCCCTCCGACGACCGGGTCTAGGAAATCCGTATCAGGCGTGGCAACGAAGCCTCTGCAGCTTTGCCAAATTCCTCTGAGGTTTCTCAGGGCAGGCAGGAGTCCAAGTTGTGACTTCAGCAAACTAGATGAGACTTTGCTTGACTCAAAGTTGGAATGCCAAAAGCAGGTCCTTTATATAGGCTGTGGGGTGTAGCTCCATGACTCAGCATTTATCCAGGCCTGCCCCTCCCTTCCTTCTGCTGGCGTCGCCTCTCAGATCTCCGGAAGCGAGGATCCTCCCACTTTGAATTGTCTTCTGCTGTTTGAGAAAGGGAGGGGTCAGAAGGAGTAGGCCCAAGTAATTCCAATCCGTGGCTGACTTCCTCTAATGGCTGAGCCAAAGAAACACACGCCGTATGAGTGAGGTTTGTTTGTTCATTCCTGACATCCTGTCCGGGCATGGGGCCAGGGCCGGGGGCTGGAGGCATGACAGGCCGTTCATCTTTATTATCAGACTCGGAGTCTGATAGCAGGCCCAGGAGGAGACGGGAGGGGCCTGGCTGAGGAGAGGAGGGAGGACGAGGCACAACAACACCATGCTTTGATTTCTTCAGCTTTCTATGGTTTTTTTAGTACATATTGCATAACAATGATTGTCTCAAAAGGAAATAGTGTAATCATTATCAGGTGTAGGTAGATTATGCATAGATATATAATAACTGAACCAATTTAAGCCTCTCTTGTTCAGAAGATAGAGATGAGATTATGGCAACAACAATTATGGCAGAGAAAGGGGGATTAAGGAGCAGGTCATACTTAAGGGACAGTTCTTTGAAAATGAAAACACAACCAAAGATATTTATCCAGCTTACAGGATATTTGTGAATTATTTATTTATGTATATGTATGCCACCTTTATTGTTTTTTAAAAAAACAACTCAAGGGGCAAACATATCCAATACGCTTTCTTCCTCCTCCTAGTTTCCTCACTATAACAACCCTGTGACTGGGTCAAGGTCACTCAGCTGGGCTACATGGCTAAGCCAGGACTAGAAGTCATGGTGTCCAACTTTCTAGCCTGGTGATGTAAACAGTAGACTAAACTAATTGTTGTAGAAAATGAAACAGATCTACTCCAGAATATTTAGAGGTCCTCTGAAATAGAGAATTTTTAGTAAATCAATGTAATTCTTAGTATCTTAGCTTAGTGTCATCCTTGGATAAGAAGATAAAAATCCAAGCACTCCCAAATTACATCATCCATCTTCGTTTCATCACCTCAGACTCTTCCCTGGTGGACAAAGGGTCAACAGGTATAGGTTTATTTAACTATCCTTCACATTCCTGTGTCTTAAAAATAGATTAATTGAATCAGCATTGTTTTTGTAGGAATTTCATCAGTCCTCAGTCATTACAAGAATCAAGAACCCTCAATCAACAGAAGAGCTGGGTCTATATTTTCCCACCCCATGCTTTTCCGAATCTTCCTTTTAAAACTTTCCTGAACATTTCCCCAATTCTCCTGAGAAATCAGGGCCATGCCTATGGCAACCTAAAGGCAATTCTTAAGAGAGACAGTTACTGACACTTTAGCAGGATGATGAGAAGCAGTTTACAGAAATTTAATCCTTATCACACTGTGATATAAAGCTGTGATTAGAAGGGCAAAAATAGACAGTAGGTGCAAGGAAGTTATGTGTTCTCTCAACTTTTTAATCAAAGCAAAACTGTTATGAGGAATGTAGAACAGAGTTTAATTTCCCACTTTCCCATTCAAAAATATTTTTAAAAAAATTGCCACTGCTCTTTTCTCCATGGGAAACTTGTTTTTTCCACAAAAAGAAGGCCTGGAAAATGGAGAGGTTTAATGCCCATGTTATAGTTCACTAATGAAACACCAATTCTTTTGAACTTGCTTTCCATTGAAAACAAGAACATAGCAACAGGTATAAGACTTATCTGCTTCACAGTGCTTTACAGCCATCTCTAAGCATTTTTTTTTATAGAGTCAGCATATTGTCCCAAACAATCTGGCTCCTCATTTTACCCACCTCAGAAGTATGGAAGGCTGAAGCAACCTTGAATCTGGTGAGATTTGAACTGCCAAATTGCAGGCAGCCGGCAGGCAGCAGAAGTAGCCTGCAGTACTGCACTCTAACCACTGCACCAACGTGGCTCATAAAGTATACATGATTTCTTCTAAAGTTGAACGAAAATGTGTGAAAAATCCTTCTCGGTTCTGTGGTCCTTGGATCTCCAAAATAGGTTTGGCCCAATTTGGGGGATGGTTTAAAGAGAGGTCTTAAATGGAAAATGCTGATTGAAATTTGGGGCTGCTTAAATTCAACATTTCCAAATCTCTCTTATATAGGAGACTATTCCTGCTCATTTTAGAATTGCAGCCCATACAGCATGCAAAACAAAAATGTTTTCCTGTGATAAGTATATTCTTTCCTTGCTTGTGAATTTTCTTTTTAGAATTCCTTCAAATCCATCACGGATCCGCTGTTAGACCCCTTGCAATTTGCATACCGAGCAAATAGATCAACAGATGATGCTGTTAATATGGCTCTGCACTACATCCTACAACATCTTGAGTCTCCAAAGACCTATGCAAGGGTCCTTTTTGTAGACTTTAGTTCAGCATTCAATACCATCATTCCAGACATTCTTCTAACTAAGCTAAACCAGCTACAGGTACCGGAACAGGCTTGTAAGTGGATCACAAGCTTCCTAACAAACAGGAAGCAGCAGGTGAAGCTAAGCAAGATCACATCAAATACCTGTACAATTAGCACAGGGCCCCCCAAGGCTGTGTGCTCTCCCCACTTCTCTTCTCTCTGTATACCAATGACTGCATCTCCAATGATCCATCTGTTAAGCTACTGAAGTTTGCAGATGACACAACAGTGATTGGTCTCATTCGAGACAATGACGAATCCGCATATAGACGAGAGGTCGAACGACTAGCCTTGTGGTGCAACCAAAACAATCTGGAACTGAACACACTCAAAACCGTAGAAATGGTGGTAGACTTTAGGAAAACCCTTCCATACTTCCACCTCTCACAATACTTGACAACACAGTATCAACAGTAGAAACCTTCAAATTTCTGGGTTCTATCATATCGCAAGATCTCAAATGGACAGCTAACATCAAAACATCATTAAAAAGGACAACAAAGAATGTTCTTTCTGCGCCAACTCAGTAAGCTCAAACTGCCCAAGGAGCTGCTGATCCAATTCTACAGAGGAATTATTGAGTCTGTCATTTGCACCTCTATAACTGTCTGGTTCGGTTCTGCAACCCAACAAGAAAAACACAGACTTCAGAGGATAATTAGAACTGCAGAAAAATAATTGCTACCAACCTGCCTTCCATTGAGGACCTGTATACTGCACGAATCAAGAAGAGGGCCGTGAAAATATTTGCAGATCCCTCGCATCCTGGACATAAACTGTTTCAACTCCTACCCTCAAAATGACGCTATAGAGCACTGCACACCAGAACAACTAGACACAAGAACAGTTTTTTCCCGAAGGCCATCACTCTGCTAAACAAATAATTCCCTCAACACTGTCAGACTATTTACTGAATCTGCACTACTATTAATCGTTTCATAGTTCCCATCACCAATCTCTTTCCACTTATGACTGTATGACTATAACTTGTTGCTGGCAATCCTTATGATTTATATTGATATATTGATCATCAATTGTGTTGTAAATGTTGTACCTTGATGAACGTATCTTTTCTTTTATGTACACTGAGAGCATATGCACCAAGACAAATTCCTTGTGTGTCCAATCACACTTGGCCAATAAAAATTCTATTCTATTCTATTTTTTTTATGAAGACTGTCCCTCTGGCTGACTGGTACAGCCATCAGTAATTGAGGCACCAAGGCAGTCACAGATTTATTCCTCCATGTGGCATCACAATGGAAATGGATATTCTTTTTAGAAGATGTAGCGCATTTTCCAACATATCAAGCATTACTTTTTGTGTGCTTGGAAAATGTGAGATAAGGTGTCCTCTAGATCTTTCAATAGAGATATGATGCCTGCAAGCAACCTATAAATAACAAATCTTCTGTTAGATTGTAGACATCTGCACACACGCCTGTGTACACTTGACCAGGCAGAATGTCTTGGAGAGCAAATGTGTATGAGGCTAAGTTATAATTAATTAAAATAATTAAATTAGGAATAAGATGGATTGTAGTTTATAATCTTATGCTTGCATTTGGTTTTCAGTTATTTTACTTGTTTTGTGATATTCATGCCAATTAGTCACTTAACAGTGATACATAACTTTCAAATATAAAAATCTAAATCAATAAGAGGTGGGGCTATGAATAATTTTACCTTAAATTATCAGTTTATACATACATACCCACAGACACAGGCAAATAAATGGGGAGGAGGAAAATAATTGAAATGAATCAGAATGTAGTACATTTTTCATGCCTAAATCTAATAACAATAAAAATAATAATTTCGTTGTTTCACTGTTGAAGTCTTATAGTTTATGGTACACAATCTAGGAGAAATCAACATCATCATCATCATCATTATTTCAATGTTTTGGAGACATCAATTTCCAAAACTTTAGAGAAAATATGATCCTCTAGATCAGGGGTGTCAAATTTGTGGCCTGCAGGCCAGACGCATCACGCACTGGCCACACCCAGCCCCGGTTTAGTGAAGGGGAGAAAGTCATGATATATCACATGATGACAATGTGATACTCTTCCTACAAAGAAAAATATTTTTACCCCTGTTTTATTTGCCTTGGGTATATCCAGGGTTAATGTAATAATAATAATAATAATAATAATAATAATAATAATAATAATAATAATAATAATAATAATAATAATAATAATAATAATAATAATAATAATAATAATAGTAACAACAACAACAACAACAGCAACAGCAACAACAACAACAAAGTTGGAAGGGACCTTGGAGGTCATCTAGTCCAACCCCCTGCCCAGGCAGGAAACTTTACACCACTTTAGACAAATGGTTATCTAATATCTTCTTTAAAAATGCCAATGTTGGAGCATTCAAAAGGCAAGTTATTCCACTCATTAATTGTTCTGATTGTCAGGACATTTCTCCTTAGTTCTAAGTTGCTTCTTTCCTTGATCAGTTTCCACCCATTGCTTCTTGTTCTACCCTCAGGTGCTTTGGAGAATAGTCTGACTCCTTCTTCTTCGTGGCAAACTCTGAGATATTGGAACACTGCTATCATGTCTCCCCTAGTCCTTCTTTTTATTAAACTAGACATTCCCAGTTCCTGCAACCGTTCTTCATATGTTTTAGCCTTCAGTCCCCTAATCATCTTTGTTGCTCTTTTCTGCACTCTTTCTAGAGTCTCAACATCTTGTTTACATTGTGGCAACCAAAACTGAATGCAATATTCCAAGTGTGGCCTTACCAAAGCATTATAAAATGGTATTAGACGTGATCTTGATTCTGTCCCTCTGTTTATGCAGCCCAGAACTGTGTTGGCTTTTTTGGCATATCTAAACGATTGTCCACTAGGACTCCAAGATCCCTCTCACAGTTACTACTATTGAGCAAGGTACCACATATACGATACCTGTGCATTTTGGGTTGTTGGTTTTTTTGCCTAAATGTAGAATCTTACTTTTTTCACTGTTGAATTTCATTTTGTTACATGGCACCAAAGTTCAAGTCTGTCAAGATCCTTTTGTATTCTGAGCCTATCTTCTGGAGTGTTGGCTATTCCTGCTAGCTTGGTGTCATCTGCAAATTTGATGAGTTCCCCATCTATCCCCTCGTTCAAGTCATTGATGAAGATGTTGAAGAGTACTGGGCCTAAAACAGAGCCTTGGTGTGCTCCACTGCATACTTCCCTCCATGTAGATGTAGTTCCATTGAGGACTACTTGTTGAGGGAGGTTGGTCAGCCAGTTACGAATCCATCTGGTGGTGATGCTGTCTAACTCACATTTTTCTACTTTATCTAGTAGTAGGTTATGGTCTACTTTATCAAATGCTTTACTGAAGTCCAAGTAAATTATATCAACAGCATTCCTCTGGTCCACTAATTTTGTCACTTTGTCAAAGAATGCAATAAGATTAGTCTGGCATGATCTGTTTTTGACAAACCCATGTTGGCTTTTGGTTATTACTTTGTTTGCTTCTAGGTGTTCAGTGATTCATTGCTTGATTAACTTTTCCAGAATCTTCCCTGGTATTGAGGTTAGGCTGATAGGTCTGTAGTTTCTGGGATCTGTTTTTTTTTTCCTTTTTTGAAGACGGGAACTACATCAGCTCTTTTCCAATCTTCTGGCAGTTCCCCTGTGCTCCAGAATCTTTGAAAGATATAGTTCAGTGGTTCTGAGATCTCATCTGCCAATTCCTTCAGAACCTTGGGGTGTAATCTATCCGGTCCTGGTGATTTGAACTTGTCTAGGGTAGACAGGTGTTCACTTACCATTTTCTTCCCTATTTTAACTTGTGTTCCTAATCTGTTTTTGTGGTGCTGTTTTTGATAGGTTGGATTGTTTTTTCCTTTTGTGTAAAGACAGATGCAAAAAATGAGTTAAGTATGTCTATAGTGTATTTATTAAGTTCTGGTTCTAATAAATATTTAGAAACACTAGTACCTGGTAAAGCTTTAGTATCTGGTAAAGGTACTGAAGATAGAGTATTATAACTGAAATATTCCTCAATCAGTCTTGTACCATTTTTAAGGACATATGGGGAAAAGATACCCAGTGAACCTTGCAGACAATTTCCTAATCCAACAACTATTTATGGCTCTTCCATTTGCAAACATGTCACACAAAGATGTCTTCATATCTGGATGAAGATTCCATGTCTTTCTGATGCCCGTCTGTGCTCAAATCTTGATGTCAAAAATTCAAATGTTAAATATCTGTCTTTGCCTAGAAAACTGGAAGACTGATTTAAAATATGTAAATCTGAACATCCAGGTGATTATGGAGTTGACTGAAAATTCCAGCTGAGCTCTCATGCAACAAATAATTCAAAAAACTTTGTGGTAAATCACTGTAATTGTAGATTTTAATCTTCCAGCTTGATAGCATGAGCAGGCCACCCTACAGAGGAATTTAAACATCATTAAATTAAACTCTGGATTCAAACAGCTACAAGTGGAAGTTACTATGGTTTCATAGGGAACTGTTATGGGATGCTGCTAGTAATCTGAATATTGTCAGAAAACAGGCTTTCTCCCCATTCTTTAATTTTATGAAGGTAGTGAAAACAGCACCTCCTGTTTCTTCTACGTCCCCCAGAAGGAATGGGAAATGTGTGCTGTTTGAATTTAAAAACACTGAGACAAGCTAGCACAAAAGTACAATCCATTAACTTGGCATTATTATGATACTCTGCAAATGTATCAGAATTAAAATGGGTAAGAAAGAATCAGATCCAAGTAAATGTATTTGCACAAAGCTTTTGATGTTTCTACTTATTGCTTATTATATTATTGTAGTTCATCGCATAGTCATCAAGATATTCGGACTAGATTTGTCCTTTTTGTCTACCTATCAAGTCCTTTCAAAGGATTCCTGGATCAGAGATGGGTTTCAGCAGGTTCTGACCAGTTCTGGAGAACCGGTAGCAGAAATTTTGAGTAGTTCGGAGAACTGGTAGTAAAAATTCTGACTAGCCCCGCCCCCATCTATTCTCTGTCTCCCAAGTCTCAGCTGATCGGGAAGAAATGGGGATTTTGCAGTAACCTTCCCCTGGAGTGGAGAAGGAATGGAGATTTTACAATATCCTTTCTCTGCCATGCCATTGCCATGCCGTTGCCATGCCATTCTCCGGTCCCAGACCCTCCCGGCGGAACATCAGAGGCGTTTGGCTGAGCGTCATGAGCCTCGGAACAGCTGATAGGCTCGGCGACAGGCTCGGCGGTTTTCCTCAGCGTCTATTGTGGGCGGTATAAAAATCAAATAAAATAAATAAATAAATAAATAAATAAATAAATAAATAAATAAATAAATAAAATGCCCCACCAAGCCATGCCACACCCACCAAGCCACATTCAAAGAACCGGTAGTAAAAAATTTGAAACCCACCACTGATCTGGATGTTTGATAGTGCTACAGTATCATCGCAGGATGGAAGTTATTCCAAGTAAAGCCGCTGTTTGTAATTGACTGAAGGTAAATTTGTCAATGCCAGTGGCATTCTTTTAGGGTTGTTGTTGTTAATTAAATTTATATGCTGCCCATCTCTACGATGATTCTGGGCATCTTTGATGGGATATCAGCTACTCTTCCTACAAAGAAAAAGATTTTTACCACTGTTATATTTGTCTTGAATAGATCCAGGCTTAATGTCTATAGTGTATTTATTAGGTTCTGGTTCTAATAAAGATTTAGAAATACTAGTCCTGGTAAAGCTTTAGTACCTGGTAAAGAATTATGGCAGCTGGTCTGAATTATGGATACTGCTTTCCTAGCTGTATTTCCCCAGTCCTGATCCAGCTGCACTGTATTTCATCTCTTACAGCAATTAAGCACTGTATTAGCTACTAAGATCTATATTGTTTGGTCCAGATGTCAGAAGATTCTCTGTAAAATTCTATCCAAAGAATACTAAATTTTGGAGAAGACCTTGTGCCTGGCCTTCTCCTTTCTAAATAATCATTAATTGGCTTGCCAATGCCTCATAACCCTTTACTCTATAACATTCAAGTTGAGGCATCTCTCTTCAGAGCACTTTGTTGAGCTGACTGTCAGGAAAATCACATTCTATTCAAGTGTGCTTTTAATGGGAGTTAATCCCATGCTTACCTCTCTGCTTTTATGTGATTTTTTTTTTTACATGGGATCTTGATTCTTTCATTGTTTGTATTTAATGATCCTATCCATTTTCTATATGCTCTTTGAGCCTCTTACAAAATGAAATTGGAGGTTTTGTTGTTTCTGCTTTCTGTTTATAAACCACCCACTTTCTCTTTTATGTGCCACCCAACTTGTCCTCTCTGGACAAGTTGGGTGGCACATAAAATGAATGAATGAACGACTGAATGAAGAAATTTATTTTTAGGACAGAATGTTGGAGAGACAGTGAGGAATAGCAAAGGGCGATCTGAAATATAAGCAGCCGTTAAACTGCAATCCTCACTATAACCCTGCAGGAAATTAGGAGGAGGAAATTGAACATGTAACCTAAGCAGCAATCAACACAAAACAAGCCACCCCAAAATAATTGGTGGGTTGGGGTTCTTTTTCTATTGACTGGCTGGCAGCCTTTCCAGCTAGTAGCTCTTTCCCATACTGAGTCAGCTACAGTATATTTGCTATGATTGACTTGTCCCCTGGCTCCAATGCCCCTTCCAAATGATGCTTAATTAATCCTTTTTCCATTAGGCGGCTATAGTAGCAGATAACTTTCACTGTTGTCTCCCTGACCATTGCTAACTATAGGGAACTCTATAACTTTTAACATTGAATGCTATGTCTACGCCAGTGAATTGCCGACAAGTTAAACAAACAAAATCTCTCAACAGGCCCATATTGGAAAAACACTTGAAGAGGCATCTTTGCTCCATGGTCCAAATAGAATATTTTCAATATTATGAATACTTTGAGATTCATTTGACTACATTCAAGCTTCATTATGTGAGCAAATGTGAGCTACAGTGGCCCTCTGAACCAAACTGTAAAGCCATTGAAATGCTGATGTGTATGACAGGAGACAATATGGTAATTATGCAACCTTTGAATGTTTGGGCAAAGAGGGCATTTGCTATTGCAGAAAGATTGCCATAAACTGTAGTACAAAGAGAGGATATTTAAATATGAAAGATTGCTGTCAGGGCCAATCTTCAAATGGTTGCCAAATCCTATTAGGCCACTTGAAAGTTCAAGGGAAATTATTTTTTTCCTTCCCTCACTATATAGATGATGTCAACTCCAAAACTTTTGGAAGAATCCCAAATTCCCTGGTGTCAGGCCTGCCATCTTCAGCTTCTTCGCTTCGCTGACATTCTGCCATAAAGTTGCAAGGGAGGGGGGAGGCATTGGTGTAGGAAAGGTTGGGTATGGAATTGATAGAAGAAGGTAGGGGAGGCAGGCTGAGAGGAACCAGAGGGGTCAAGCTAGAATAAACCAGTCACCAAGGACACCTGGCCTGAGAACAGAATGCAAAACTACATCAAAAGGCATCAAACCTCAAAGACATTCCCAAAACATCCAACATGAATACTATTGGGCACTAATGGACTGATCATGAATGGACTGGCCAAGGGAAAGGGAAAACTGTAACATTTGTGGGGGTATACTCAGATCCAGCTTTACTTTTGCTGTAACTAGTTAACTTTAGTAAAAGAGCCTTTCGCTTCAAAGAAATGGAGTTGAGAGTTTTTCTTTCCTAAATGTCTAAGTTGGGACAGGTCTGACATCTGGAGTTTGGGTTTAGTTTGTAGAATTCAACCACACCTGAAGCTCAAGGAATAACGAGTCACTTTGCCTTCAGCACCCAGTTTGAGATTACATTTCTTCAGCTGCCCAGCTGCATGCATACAAACGCGGGCCTCTGTGGCTCAGGCTGCTAATGCAGTCTGTTATTAACAGCAGCTGCCTGCAATTACTGCAGGTTCTAGTCCCACCAGGCCCAAGGTTGACTCAGCCTTCCATCCTTTATAAGGTAGGTAAAATGAGGACCCAGATTGTTGGGGGCAACAAGTTGACTTTGTATATAAATATACAAATAGAATGAAGACTATTGCTAACATAGTGTAAGCCGCCCTGAGTCTTCGGAGAAGGGCGGGATATAAATGTAAATAAAAAACAAAACCTTCAGAAGCAAGTAGTAATCCAGATAATCATATCCAATGCATCTTTTGCATTAGACTCTTCTGTTGTCATTAGGTGAGCCTGGCCAGGGTTTAATTTGTGCAGCGGTGTTTCTCCCCCTAAATAACAGCTGTTAATCTCACACCCTCCCCAGATGGCTCTATTAATATTAAACGAAGCTCTAAAATAGAAACATGTTGCTTTCAAACCTTTCCTCAGTTAGAGCACTCTGTCGTTTATCAAATTTCAATATTGACTTGGTAAGCACTTTTACCAGCTTCGCCATCATCTTTCTTCTCCACCTGTTTTCTGCTGAACTGCCGAGTTTTGCTGGATCCCAAATAGAGCATGTAAAAGCACAGCTCAAGGGGATTTTGAGAAGTGCTAATAAAGACACAGCATTCTAGGAACTGTGAGGTCTGATCTCATAACATGCTGTCAGATTTGCCACAAGTAATTTGGGGTGACAATGCAGCCACCTTAAAAATAGTTCATGTTAAAAAAAAAAGTGAACACTTTTTCACAAGACTGAAAAATTAGGCCAAATAAATTAAGAGAGCAGTACGTGTAAATGTCTGGCAGCTGAGAAAAAATATAGGCAACCTTTGCTAAATTACAACACATCCCTGGTCCCTACCACTGACAAACTTTGCTGAGTACCTGCAATCTCTATGTCATTCTTTAACAACGGTAATAAAGAAAAACAACTATCCTTCGTTTTCCATGCATGCTAAATAGTATTTCTTTTTCAGCAGCTCATTTTTCCTTCCTGTCAGCCGAATTGCTGTAGTATTCTGTGATTATTCTTGTAAACACCCTTCAAAAATTTCATCAAACTCTTTCATGTTATCACTGAAAATGTCAATGCAACCTCAACATAAAAGAGGGGTGAAATGCTCCCAGTTCGGACCGGACCGGCTGATCCGGTAGTGATGGTGGTGGGTGGTTCGGAGAGCCAGTAGCAAAAATCCCACCCTCACGCCCATGCCCACCCAATCGCGTGGTCGCCCGGTCACCCGCATGCCCGCTTGCCCGCTTGCCGTTTCTTTCTGGCTTGCTCACTTTTCCAACCCATGCCTCCTTTTGGCGTGCACTGCGCATGCGCACGCACAGCATGCATTTGGCGCACGGTGTGCATGCGCCACCAGCGAACCAGTAGTAAACCGGTTCAGATTTCATCACTGACATAAAGAATAGAATAGAATAGAATAGAATAGAATAGAATAGAATAGAATTTTATTGGCCAAGTGTGATTGGACACACAAGGAATTTGTCTTGGTGCATATGCTCTCAGTGTACATAAAAGAAAAGATACGTTCATCAAGGTACAACATTTACAACACAATTGATGATCAATATATCAATATAAATCATAAGGATTGCCAGCAACAAGTTATAGTCATACAGTCATAAGTGGAAAGAGATTGGTGATGGGAACTATGAAACGATTAATAGTAGTGCAAATTCAGTAAATAGTCTGACAGTGTTGAGGGAATTATTTGTTTAGCAGAGTGATGGCCTTTGGGAAAAAACTGTTCTTGTGTCTAGTTGTTCTGGTGTGCAGTGCTCTATAGAGTTGCTTTGAGGGTAGGAGTTGAAACAGTTTATGTCCAGGATGCGAGGGATCTGCAAATATTTTCACGGCCCTCTTCTTGATTCGTGCAGTATACAGGTCCTCAATGGAAGGCAAGTTGGTAGCAATTATTTTTCTGCAGTTCTAATTATCCTCTGAAGTCTGTGTTTTCTTGTTGGGTTGCAGAACCGAACCAGACAGTTATAGAGGTGCAAATGACAGACTCAATAATTCCTCTGTAGAATTGGATCAGCAGCTCCTTGGGCAGTTTGAGCTTACTGAGTTGGCGCAGAAAGAACATTCTTTGTTGTCCTTTTTAATGATGTTTTGATGTTAGCTGTCCATTTGAGATCTTGCGATATGATAGAACCCAGAAATTTGAAGGTTTCTACTGTTGATACTGTGTTGTCAAGTATTGTGAGAGGTGGAAGTATGGAAGGGTTTTTCCTAAAGTCTACCACCATTTCTACGGTTTTGAGTGTGTTCAGTTCCAGATTGTTTTGGTTGCACCACAAGGCTAGTCGTTCGACCTCTCGTCTATATGCGGATTCGTCATTGTCTCGAATGAGACCAATCACTGTTGTGTCATCTGCGAACTTCAGTAGCTTAACAAATGGATCATTGGAGATGCAGTCATTGGTATACAGAGAGAAGAGAAGTGGGGAGAGCACACAGCCTTGGGGGGGCCCTGTGCTAATTGTACAGGTATTTGATGTGATCTTGCTTAGCTTCACCTGCTGCTTCCTGTTTGTTAGGAAGCTTGTGATCCACTTACAAGTCTGTTCCGGTACCTGTAGCTGGTTTAGCTTAGTTAGAAGAATGTCTGGAATGATGGTATTGAATGCTGAACTAAAGTCTACAAAAAGGACCCTTGCATAGGTCTTTGGAGACTCAAGATGTTGTAGGATGTAGTGCAGAGCCATATTAACAGCATCATCTGTTGATCTATTTGCTCGGTATGCAAATTGCAAGGGGTCTAAGAGCGGATTCGTGATGGTTTTCAGGTAGGAAAGCACTAGCCTTTCAAAGGTTTTCATGACTACAGATGTTAGAGCAACTGGTCTGTAGTCATTCAGTTCCTTGATGGTGGGCTTCTTCGGCACTGGGATGATGGTAGAGCGTTTGAAGCAAGAAGGAACATAGCACATCTCTAGTGATTTATTGAAAATATGGGTGAAGATATAAAACATATATTAGTTGATTTATTTGCCTGTTAGAATTCCTAAATCTGAATTCCATAATGCTCATTTGGGGTCAGGGCTGAATTAGACCAGCATATTGGTTGGACTAGAAGACTTCCAAGGTCCCTTCCAACTTTGTTATTCTGTTATTAAAGTAAGCCAGAAGCTTGGAATCTATATCCGCAAGACAAATCGGTAGTGAAAACCAAAAGATCAGACAGGATTAAAGGTGAGCTAGAGCTAAGGCCCGAAGACAAAGTAACATCTTGTTTTCACATTTTGCCGAATTGCAACAGGAATCTTTTATTCATGCCACTTGTTCTGATGGCCAATTTTAGTGTCAAGAATGTTCCCCCAAACTGCAATTTGTGGCTTATCCCTGAAGGCAGCTGTCTGAGGTTCTTGGCCCACTGCTGAGAGATTGCTCTTCTATTCTTTACAATAAAGGAGTTTAAAGCTTAGTGTTTTCTTGTTGACATAGCAGTCAACTGGGACATAGGAGACATAAGGCCTAGTACAGGTAGTCCTCAATTTACAACAGTTCATTTAGTGATGGTTCAAAGTTACAACAGAACTGAAAAAAGTAACTTGCGACCATTTTTCACACTTAACAACCATTGCAGCCTCCCCCTGGTCACATGATCAACATTCGAAATGTTTGACTCCTATTGATGATGGTTGCAGTATCCTGGGGTCATGCATTCACCTTTTGTGACCTTCTGACAGGCAAAGTCAATGAGAGAGTCAGATTCACTGAACAGCCGTGTTACTAACTTAACAACTGCAATGATTTACTTAACAACTGTGGCAAGAAAAGTCGTAAAATGGGGCAAAATTCACTTTACAAGTTTCACTTAGCAACAGAAATTTGGGGCTCTATTGTGGTCTAGGACTACCTGTACTAAGAGCTCCAGAAAGTATAACCCACACAAGCAAAATCACAAGCATGCATGGAAAGTTAAATGAAGCAACATAATGGATGAAGTTAAAATAATTTATCTGGCAAAGCCTAAAAGTTGTAGAAAAACATTTCCTATTTCCATCATTTCCATTTTCTAGTCAGTCAAAACTAGCCTGAAGACAATACACAATCATCTCAACATTGCAATATTTGCAATATTCGAGCAAATAATGCTCCCCATCTGGATCGCCTGCAGATCCTGAAAAAAACAAACTTTCCCTCATTCTAACCCATGCAAAAGGGACTTATATTCTTTACCCACCATCCATGACATAATGTATTTCATCTGATTGTATGCAAAAGAAAATCATGGCAGTTCCTATGGGAAGGAGCCGCAAAGGCACAAAGTAATCTCTTCTACTTGAAGATCTGTTAAGTTGTCTGATACCCAGAAGTCTAAAAGTAGCATGAGGCAAGGATAACAGCAAATGGAGAACAGATATTTGCTGCAGATGACTGCAACATTTGAAACAAAAGCACTTAGCTTTTGCCATCCTTTCAAATATTCCCTAGCTGCGGCAGAATTAAACTGACTAAGCTCTCAAACCCTGTTGATGTCGAGGGATTGTAGACAAATAGAACCAATTTTGAACTAACCCAGAGTATCTGGGTGGAAGTGCAATAAGGCTATGCTAAGACTAATAGTCCTACTTTACCAGAGAAAGAGATACTTTTCTAAGACTTCAAATTCATCCCCCAACCAAGTTGTATTTCTGAAAACCTGTCAATCAGCAACCCTAAAGGCCAACCGCACAGGATCGTTTTCCACGCAGAATGACAACCTGCAAAAGATATCCAAATGGTTAAAAATGGTTAGACTTTAACATTTGCATGATGTCATGCTCAGAAGAGAACCCATTTTTAATTTATGCCACTGTAACATTCAGCTTTTAGAAACAGTGACAACTCTGGCAAGATATTGCAGCAGATGGGATGTTATTAAAGTCACTATATCTCTTGGGTCATAATAACTCAATAGCACTGATTTTGTCTGCTGGCCTTATAATCCATGAATTAAATATGTTTGAAATACTATAGTCTTGGAAGGGGTGATATTCTGGAACATCAAGGGAGCTATTAGAATCTAATTTACCAAAAGGATCAGTCAAATCCATCAGACTAAAATATAATGTGCATATTAGCCATTTTTTTCTGAACATTTTATTGAACAGCATTCTGAGTTTGACCGGCTTGGAAAGAATTTCTATACTGCATAAGAAGGCCTTAAATGTGTCTTTATTTCTTGGGAGATGAGTGGAAGATTATTAATTAATCAAACATCTAGGTCACTGATTTAATTGTGGAAAAAGTTATTAATTTAGTATGGTCTATAAAACTGGTTAGGGGAAGCCACCTAATACCTGTGGGTAGGCCATATTGCAAATACTTTGCAAAATGTCACTAAAAGGTGACAGTCATCGATATATGCCTTGCCTAAAGAAGTGATCAGTGATTGTCAGTATGGAATCTATATTCCTTTCATATAGTTAGAACATTGTGCTAGTTTACAAGCCATCGATGATTTGATAGAAACATTCCCTAGAAAAATATGACCAGGATTAAGAATGGCAAAGAATTGTGGGACTTGTAGTTCTGAACAAGAGCAACAAATTGCCTGCCTCTAATAAAGTTATTTATTATCCACAGAGAGGTCATGACCTCCCAATTTGAAAAGGGGACCAGTCAGGCTTCCAAAAGAAAATATGAGGTTAACAAGCTTTAGCTACAATGACTTTACTGTCAGGTTAGAGGCTATCCAAGTCTGCTCCCAAAGATTTATCCTCAACAATAAGAAATCTATACGATCTTTTTTGTCAGGCAACATAATGAACTAAGGGATAAACTCACTCCAAACTGCCAATTATTCAGAACCTTCATTCCCTTCCTCATTCACAATGGAGCTCAAGAATGACCGTTTAAGGACACTGAGTCAATATAACATCCCTCCCCATTCCCCATTACAGCCCTCTATTCACTGAAAGACATGAAGAAAATGAAACAGAACAAGGGACACCTAACCTACATACACTGCTAATTTACCACACAGCCAACTGTTTAGAAAATAGATCTTTTTTCCTAAAACTTTGTGGTCTTTTCAGATAGGGATCATAAAAAATGTTTCAGTGTTATCCATCAAGGATGATTTCTGCCTCTCAAGGATGCTTCATGTATTAGCAAGATTATTGAGTCAACACGTGATTATCTAAAACTGTTGAGGGAGGCAAACAAGAGGGACTTTTTCTGGTCTTCTAAAACTATAGCAAAGTATAATTCAACTGAGTTGTTCTTATTCAGTTAAATGATACCTTAATAAACATTGCTTTTCTTTCATAAATTGAAAATAGACTCAAGATTTTGCAAATAGTTTATCCTATACTTTCTCTATTTGTTAAGATTTAATTATGAAAACTCAACAGTTCAGAATATCCGCTACTTTTAAGGTAACCCAGCTTAAAAGTCAAACAAACAAAAAAAATCAATAATAACAGAAAACATCATATTAAAGACAGATCCAAATTTTCTTCTTACATTAACACATAGGCTGGAAAGTTTGTTTTGACAATATTTGATTTACATTGACTAATTTAGATCATTATTTCATTGATTACATTTTACACTTTGCAAATTATTTTAAGTCGTCCATTTATATCAGATTATCATACATTGGATAACTATCTGACTGAAATGGTGTAGGGTTTCCTGCCTGGGCAGGGGGTTGGACTAGAAGGCCTCCAAGGTCCCTTCCAACTCTGTTGTTATGTTATGTTATGTTATGTTATGTTATGTTATGTTATGTTATGTTATGTTATGTTATGTTATGTTATGTTATGTTATGTTATGTTATGTTATGTTATGTATTTTTATCAGTGAAGAAATATTTTCAGATCCTACTGTGTATACAAAATTAATTAAACAGCATTTAATGACTGACTTGCAAGGTACATGCTAAAACAAGCTGGATTCCACGTCCTTATATTCTACTTAGAAACTGAAGACCTTGGTATCTGAAAAGGGATTTGAAAACCCTGCAATTACAATCAACTTTTAAAATTATATTCTTGCTTAATTGCCTGTCCTGATTACAGTGTAAGCTCTTTCCTGATATTAAGATTTAATAATGAGCGGCATCATGATCTTATACTGAATTTTTAAAATATCAGCCCAGAAGTGTACAATTTTAAAAAGCTTCTTATCGTCTTAGAATACTTTGGATTGCATGAATTCTGAAATAAGGACAGTCGGTGCATGTCTTATCACCCTTGTCTAAATTTGGATTTTGGTTCCTTAGCAATGTATGCACATTCTATTCACTTGCCTTACAAACTAAACCAATTGGGAATAACCTGGATCGTGAGAACTGCAGGAAGCCATAGCAATGGCTTTAAATTGGGAGGAGCAACTGGGATGATCAAAGCCTTCCTCACCTTCCCTTGTAACCTGTAGAATATGCATTACACACACATGAAAGAGGTAGGGTTTCATTTGCCTTGTCATGCCTGCCTTTTTGAAGCCAGAGATCTTTGCTGTGGATGCCCCTGACTGAGCATGTGGCCAAAGTCCTATGCCATAAAAATAGAGAGTACCTTACCCATAACTGGGCATACCTATAATTGTTGAAGAAGTTGGTAGTATGCATGCAATTGTGCAAATAGATGGGTAAGTGACAGTATTAATCTCCATTCCTTTGAGCATTCTCACCATCTTAACCATCACATCCAACTCGCTCTGAAGGTGTTATGAAGGTTATGAAGATATTGGCTTTTGTCTTTGCTTTCTATTGACTGTACTTGTATAACCCACTTTTCCTTCTCCTTGCAGCATCAAACAGTGTGTTTCATTGGAATCTCTAGTGGCAAAGGAAAATCAAAGTAGCAGCACTTAGTTACCATGAAGCATCAGCAAACTTCCATTGGGTCCCTGTTCTATAAATTAAAGGAGCACTTCCTTTTATATAATTGCAACTCAGGATCTACTCATGGAAGGGAGGAAGGGAAAGAGAGAAAGAGAGACTGAAATTAAAAGCTGATGGTCATTTTTTTCTTTCAGTAATGAATCACATATAGTTGTAATAAAAATGTATTTTTCTTCTAAAACATCGTTTAGTCAATTCTTATTTATAGATGTCTTCACATGTCTGTAAAGGATAACAACTTTTTATTATGATTCTAATAAAATCTGGCTGTGCTTCATCTTCCTTTAACCATTGTAACTTGCTTTTGTACGATTTTTCTTTAGCCTTTTTTCTGCATTGCATTCCGATTACATTGTTCAGTCTGTGATTACAAAAAAAGAAAAGAAAAGAAAAAAGAAAAAAAATTTTTGGTAACCAGGCATTTCTGTGAATAATAACTAAATTGGATCTTGAACATTGTAAGATATTTGGGAGACAAATGCTCTAGCCAGGGTTTGCTTTTTCTCTCTCTCTCTCATTCACTACTATCTCAATTTTCCAGCTACAATTTTATCATAATAGGAGATAATAAATATACTTTAAAAGAAACAATATGTAGAGGAGTACTTATATTATATTAGAAAGTTGATATTGACCAGTTTTCTGCTCAACCATCCAGGAAGACATTGTTTTCCAAAGGAACATAAATATAAGGAAGAAGAAACATTGAAGATGATTTTATCTGGAAGATGGACTTTGTAATTGCATCATGTCTTCTCTTACATTATTGAACAAGATCTGTCCATTGCCTTAGTGTGCTTTTCCCCTACAACTCTTGTAGGAGAGTTTGTGGAAACATTCCTTTCTTCCTTCCTTCCTTCCTTCCTTCCTTCCTTCCTTCCTTCCTTCCTTCCTTCCTTTTCTTCCTTCCTTCTTTCCTTCCTTCATTTCCTTCCTTCTCTTTCTTCCTTCCTTCCTTCCCTTCCTTCCTTCCTTCCTTCCTTCCTTTCTTCCTTCCTTCCTTCTTCATTTCCTTTCCTTTCCTTTGCTTCTCCTCCCCTTTCCTCCTCCTCCTCCTCCTCCTCCCCCCCTCCTCCTCCTGCTATCTCAGGCCATGCCTATAAACTGTTTTAGGCTGAATATCTGCAAGATGAAAGGCTAAAGTGGGTGGGATTATATTTCCCCTTTTTCCCAGCACCTCCAACTATTTATGTCTTTCTTCTTTTAGCTCTATTCAAAAAGCATCAATACTTACCGAAGAACACTTCCAGTAATTCCCATCTATGGCAATGTTCAGTCTTCTAATTCAGGACATGTACATATATTTTTTATATGTAAGGGGATAAAGCTTCACACTGACGATTGTGCAAAGAAGCCTCTTGCTTCTGTAGTTGTCAACATTTGCACAACTTCCTATGCAAAGTCTTTACTTCTGCACACATTGCATTTTACTTGAGGTTATGGCACAGCAACACCATGGGAGTGATGTTGATAAGGTGAGATTTATCAAAAATTCTTCTGCACCAAATATTTTTTGTTGTTTTAGTATCTGAGCTGGGCTTTTTTTCTTTGCCTGCGGAATACAGAAATAATATGTTAAAATGTTGTTCAAGATGAACTCCCCACTTCTTCAATATAATTTATAAATATATTGTATCGTGGAATAAGAAGCTTTGATTTATGTCCCAGCTCAAACATAATGACATATTAAAAGATCCTTGAAATGATTGCATTAATTGGGAATTTGAAAAGAAAACCTATTGGTGAAGTACAATGTACCTAATTTGGCCTTGCTAGATATCCATATGGAGCACTCACTTGGATAGAACATATTTTTGTAGGACGCTCCTGCACAAAAGCTAAATAATATAATTATAACTGCTAACATTTTATGTTTTAGGAATAAGAACAACAATACGAGCAGACAGTTCCAAATGTGTAAAACAATACAATAAAGCTATCCCTATTTAATTGCACTTACTAGTTTAATTTAGCTGATGCACCAAATCACAAATCAATATTCAGACATTCATTTATTTTTAAAACCTATTCAAGAAAGCAATAGTGGATTCTACTATAACACTTTTATTTCTTCTGTACTGAAAAACACTGAAAACATGAGATGAACAATTCAAGTAAATTCTGTCAAACTGAAGGGAACTATTGGGAAATACATTTTGTTTTATTTCACTTATATCTCACTTTCCTTTAGGGCATTCCGTGAAACGTAGACAAGGCTCCTGAGGACCAAACTAATCTGCTAAATTTAACAGTTTAGCAATATCTTTTAACTCTCTTCCATGCCTGAAAGTTTTATAGATCGAAGTTGATCAGAATGGGTTACGAACTAAATCCTCTAGGAAATCAAATCAGATTGTTACTATTCAAAATGGTTTTAATAACCCACATGTTTAGGGATTCATAATTCTAAGAACATTGTTTGACAACGCATTCAGAAAGTGACAGTCCAGAGTATAACCCCATATTATTAAGTGTGAGGAAGGGAGGGTTTCCAGAATGAGACACTAGTTCAGAATATTGAAGGATGGAATATGAATTGTGGAATCCTTTGAATGGATGGTGTTGGAAGGAAATTGTGAAGTTCCTGCATAAGTGGTACCCAAACTACGACTCTCAACAGATCGTAGGAGAAGTATTTCACTACATCTGCAAACCTTGTGCACCAAAATGCAAGGAGATATGGTTAATGTAACATATTACTAGAAATGAGGTGACAGGGACAAAGGGATGAGGGGAGGGAGTTTTTCTCTAACAAAATCCAGGTAAAAGATTAAAATGGCTGCTTTGCTGTGGTTATAGATCCATAGTTAATCCTGTTCTAAGTTATCTCATTTTGCTCTATTGACAATAACAAAGGTTTTTTTCTGTGCTGCCTTAAGAGCAAGAATAGATTTCATGGCTTTATGTACAAGACAATAAACTGCAACTGAACATTGGGATAAATTTACTGATAGTAGCAAAAGCATTTCAAAAATGAAACTAGCTACACAGGATAGGGTAGGGTTTTTCGATATCTCTTTAGAATACTCTAGCAGTGGATTTCCTACTAATAAGAGGACAAGAGCCTTTCCAATTAGGTGGCTGAATCTGCATAAAAAGCTAAGCTAAGCTATAATTGGGTTAGCTAGTTTGGGTCAAGGAGGTAATGGTAACCTGTCTCAGTCTTAGCATGTTGTGTGAATAGGGCCAGCACAGTAAACGTTTAACAGTTTATATATTTTGGTAAAGTAAGTTATGTGAATGCAACTAGTAATATTTTGCTAGCCTAGGTTTAAAGCATCATCTGAACCTTTTAAATAATCTATGCCAGGGGTCTCCAACTTTGGTCCCTTTAAGACTTGTGGACTTCAACTCAACTTCAGCAAAGTGGCTGAGGGACTCTGGGAGTTGAAGTCCACAAGTCTTAAAGGGACCATCGTTAGAGACCCCTGATCTATGCCACTCAGTGTGGAAACCCCTTTGAGCTCCATCCCATGACAAAGCATTGTAAGGTAGGGAATTTGCTATAAATCTGGATGCCAGAAGAATTGATTATTTGTTCAAGAGCTTCAAGGGTTTCCTCTTTGGTTCTTTAATACATAAAAACCATTGATATATGTTATATATCATAGTCTAAAAATGGAATGAGCACTTTGTTTACCCTCTGAGGTACAGAGGTCACTCAGGACTCCGTATTTAATTTATCTTGTCACATTAACTGATGTTGTGCCCAAAATATTGACAAACTCTTAGATGCCGCCTTTAGTGTCATCTTCGCTTCATTATTTTATTATTTATTTATTAAATTTAGGCACCACCCATCTCACTGTAACTGACTCTGGCTGGCTGACAGATGAAAAGTCATGAAATCATCATAAAGAAACAATTAAAACAGAATTAAAAGAAAATAACAAAAAATCCTAAAAGATTGTCAACTAACTTTCTTTTAATAATATGGAATATTGTAACTAAAGTTACGATTACTGTGAAATCTGAACTTCTAGAACAGCATTTCTCAACCTTTGTAATATTAAGAGGGGTGGAGTTTAACTCCCAGAATCCCCCAGCCTCTTAAGGTTGCCAAGGTTGAGAAACACTGATGTATAAATCTCATCACAGCAATTCAACAGTGGAATCTGCTCTAATAGCAACAGTTTGAAAACTGAAGAAAAAAAAACACTTCTGCCCAGTTGGGTGCTCCATCTTTCTTTTAAACTGACAGGGATCAAAATATTATTTGGGCTGAAAGCTATATTTGACCTTTAAATAGCATGCTGACAATCACACTCCAACAAAGTAGAAAAGCTAGGATAAAGAAGTTGGAGATAAAAACAAAGTTCAATCCATTTAAAAAAAATATCAAATGATAGATAGATAGATAGATAGATAGATAGATAGATAGATAGATAGATAGATAGATAGATAGATAGATAGATAGATAGGCAGGCAGGCAGGCAGGCAGGCAGGCAGGCAGGCAGGCAGGCAGGCACCACGTTTCCAGGGGCGGCAGGTTTCAAATCCCATTGCTACCGGTTTGCTCATGCATGCATGGACGCTCGTGCACACACTTGGCACTTCTGCGCATGTGCAGAAGCTTTCAGGCAGGTGAGTGGAGCCTCCTGCCCCCACCACCACCAGATCTCCCGAACCAGTGCGAACCGGTAGCAACCCACCACTGCCTGTTTCCCCCAAAATAAGACTGGGTCTTATATTAATTTTTGCGCCAAAAGATGATTAGGGCTTATTTTCTGGTTAGGTCTTATTTTTAGGAAAATACAGTACTAAATGTGTCCGTCTGGCTGACGATCTTAATTGTGTCTTATTTCAGAGCTAGGGCTTATATTACGAGCATCCTGAAAAATTATGCTAGGGCTTATTTTCCAATTGGGTCTTATTTCCAGGAAAACACGATAGATAGATGATAGATAGGTGATAGATAGATAGATAGATAGATAGATAGATAGATAGATAGATAGATAGATAGATAGATAGATAGATAGATAGATAGATGATAGACAGACAGACAGACAACTTCCTACAAATTGAGACATAATAATTAACTTTAATATAACTGCTTTCTTTCATCATGTGGGAAGTTAGAATTCAGTATCAGTTTTTGGGTAGCTCTTGAAGTTGCACTAGGCTTTAAACTATCTCAGGACTGTGCCTCTCTGAATTCAGTTGTTTGCAGCTGTTAATTGCTGTCCTGCAAACTTTCGCAAATACATGTAACAAAAATGTTCTTATCTGATAAAAGACGTTTACATAGAATTCATCGCATCAATCTGGGAAATGTAGTAACAAGAGAGAAATGAAACTTTTGGGGTTCATAAAGACTGGACTGTATCTAAACCTTTAACTGGTACAGAATGCTGGATTCCAATCATATTGGACTATCACCCTAAAAGTGAAGGAGGTTTTACTTCAGTGTAATGGACCATGTTTTTCTCCCTCAGCTGTCCATTAAATTAGAGATTGCATCATCCATAGCAATGTAATTGTGCAAATCTCAAATTACATTGTTTCTTTCACTTGATATCAATAAAAGATCTGGGTTATCTTTAAATAACATTGGGAGTTTCCCTTATTTAATGTTCATTAAAATCAAAGAGAGAAGAAACTTCCTAACAGTGAGGACGATTAACCAGTGGAACAGCTTACCTCCAGAAATTGTGGGTGCTCCATCATTGGATGTTTTTAAGAAGCGTCTAGACAGTCACTTGTCTGAAATAATATAGGTTCTCCTGCTTGAGTAAGGGGCTGGACTAGAAGACCCTTCCAGCTCATTCATTCTATTCTATTCTATTCTATTCTATTCTATTCTATTCTATTCTATATATATTCCTATATATTCCTATATATTCCTATATTCCTATATATATTCCTATATTAAATCTAATAAAAATCTAACAAAAATATTTTTGTTGTGCAGCATTCAGAATCACATTAATGTGAATTGGGTAGCTATATAAATATTATACATTTATTTATTTAGACAATTTATATAGTTGCCCTTGTCAACAATTCCAGGTGGTGGACAATGATAACAATAAAACAAATACATATACAATACATATACAGGTAAAACACACAGCAACCAAGAAAACCAATACCCATAGCCAGAAAATGGCAATGCACTCATTCATTAAGGACTCCACTCTGAGGACAGAGCAGACCTTTTATTCTTGCGTAGTCACGATTGTCTTTTAGCTATAAAGCTAGGAGGAACACGTAAGGTTAAGTTTTCGCTGTGTTGCAGTATGTGAAATTAAGTCAGGAACTGTAATGAATAACTATACTATCAGGCATTTAAATGATTAAAATTCATCAGGTTCAGTTACTCAGTTAATTAACTAATGACCCAACTACATAAGCTACTGCAGTACCAACAAAATATTTAGTTAACATAGGAACAGTGAAAATGTCAAAGAGCTCTGCTTTCAGTTTTCATTCAGTTATTGTCATGCACGGACTCAGAATCTGAACTCGGACTCAGAATCTGAAGGGAAAGAGGAACAGCTGACAGAGAGTGGATCTGTTGGCTGTGGAAGAAACTGGGGAAGTGCAAAGTCAGGCTGGGCAGAGCAGGGGGGATGTAGAACAAGGGAGAGAGGGTTCAGATGAAGACCAAGGCCTCTCCTCATCCTAGGCAGCACAGGGAGGAACAGACAAGAGAGCAACATGGGTTTCGTGGCTTACGAGGGAGGAAAGGGATCCGATCCTCTTTACAAGGCACAGCTGCTGATGGAGTTTAAAAGTAGAGGCAAATGGGAGGAGTGATTGTTGGGAACAAGCACTGAGTTTATCTGGAGTTTATATGAATCCTGGCATCCTCCCAACTGGTTTGATTTACTGCTGTGCTACTTTACTTGTGGAATTCCTTATTTTGCTTGCCCTGTCAGATTAATTACCTTGTCTTGCCTTTGGATTTTTTGTTAGAAGTTTTTTGCTTACAACATTTGGGACTGAAATAGTGCCAGCCAAAGACTATTACAGGTTGGTGGAAGAGCTCTCTCCAGGCCAGAGAGTTGAAAGGGACATGTCCCTTTCAACTCTCTGGCCTGGAGAGAGTTGGTGATAATAAAGGGGCTCATATCAGTTCTCTAGCTGTGTTGCCTTTGTGTCATGCCCCGGTCATCACGGTTATGAAACTTATCAAATATCAGTTGGAAATTTAAGTCATGATCCCATTTCAATTTAGCTAGGAAAAATCTCACTGGACTTTTGGGATTTACCTTTTAATATTCAAATATAAGATTTCCAGGTCAGGCCAGGTCAGGCAAGTTGATAAAAATAAGAACTGATAGAAGAGTAAATTTGTAGCTGAGGGTTGAACTGTGGGGTCCTTGGCGCTCTCAGAGCTTGATTGTTTTCTTACAGACAGTTCATCATCCAAACTAGGTAACATTATCAATGTTAGAAGGGAGTGGACTTCGCTCTCATTTTATGTACTATGTTTTATGTAGTGGCTTGTCCTTTCAGAATTGGTGGTAGTGGTCTTAGTAGTTCCTTAATTGGGCTATTGTTTACTTCTTGCTTCAGTGTTAATCTTGATGTAAACGTCTACTCATCTGGGTGTTGCTCATGAAGAAACGTTTGGGACTTTTTGTTTCCTTTTGGGCTTTTTGATTGTCTGTTTTGAAAGGTATATAGATATTGTTTATCTCTATGTGCCAGTTGGTCTATTTGAGTACCAGGCTTCAAGTATTCTCTGGTGTTTTCGGACTTGGCTTGATCTAAGATGTTCACAGCTTCCCAGTTGAAACCATGATTGAATCTATTCACATGTTGTGAAATTAAGGAATTTTCATAATGTCTCATGTTTGTTAGTTGAATTAGATACTCTCTGCTAAAGAAGCAAATAAAATAAAGAGTAAAGTTTGCAACCATCTCTTTTGTGTATTTGTATGTGTCTGGCCTGGGACAAGACACTGCTGATAGCTGTATGTTAATAATGAATGATGGTAATTAGATTGCGTCCATGCAAGCCAGCAAGCTTTCAGGGCAGACTTGTCCCACAAGGGCTGCTGCTGAAGAAACTAGATGTGATGGAAAGTGCACCTGGAGGAACAGTGGGGGATGGTTTTGGCATCACAGAGTTTGACCAGAGAGAAGTTGAGATTAAGAGACGGTGCAGCCCCAATTTGGATAAGGGAGGGTTAGACACCCACTAGCATCTCTCATGATCTATCTAGGAGGTTAGAAGGTTTTAGTCTGGCAAGATTCTGTCCATTAAATGTAAAGCAAATGTAGGATTGGACTCGGCTAGACTTCACAGTGTCATTTCTGGGCTTGGTCCTGACATCTGTTTTATATTTGTCCCAGCATCAATCCACAGAGCCAAGATAGATTTAAATGGCCAAAGAACTTGTTCCCATGTCTATATACCAAACTAAATATCTGTACACATGGAATATCAACACCACTGTTTCTTTTTTTACCAGTATAGCTTTGAAGCATATTTTAATCAGTTCATTTAGAGCAGGGAAAAGATGGCACTGCATTGTGGCTGCCAGAAAGAATATTAACAACGGAATATATTATGAATCTCAGTGATGCTTAAACCTCAGGCCTAAAAAATGACTAAGATGAATCAGCAGCGTAACATTAATCTTCAAAAAGTATTTGCTCTTCGGGTCTTCAAAAATTCCTCCTCACAAGTAGTGGAGTTTACCTGGTAAATTAAATTCCTCAACTAATGGAAGAAATAACCCATGACACTGGTGGAGGAAATTAAATTAAAGTCACTAATAGTCGATCAGTCACTCTGAGCATGTGTAATAGAAGTGACCACATGAATGATAAGCAGTCTTCTGCAAGACTATGACAACTTTCTCTCAGAGATGGTGATGAAAATTTAGCTAGGTGTCAAGCAATTCACTGTCCAGGCTGTAACAAGTTTAGAAAGTGGACCAATCCCTCAAGACTGAGAGCTCTGGTCTCTCTGAGCAGAATGTTTTAAAGCTGTAAAGAAAAAAGTCCTTGTTTGCTGTCACTCATGACACCATTTTGTCACTGCATGGAACCTCAGTTTACTTTGTTGGACAACCTGCTAAACTAGATCTTTTTACCTTACCAATCTGGACTTCATTTTTTAATTTTTAATTTTGTTTGTTTTGTACAGTATGGAAAAACTATTCCAAATATAGGAAGAAAATGGTTAGGGTTAGGGTTAGTGCCTAACCCTAACCCTAATAAATAACATGTATTATTGGCAAGGCACTATGGTATAGACAAATGAGATATGCAGCAAAGTGCTTGCATTGAAATAAGAAATGTTCCTGATCACAACTCCATGTGCACCCATCCCTCTATTAGTTTCATTGTTTGCTTTTTGATCCCCTAGTTCTTAGAGATATTCAGTCCTGGAGATGTTTAAATCCTGCAGACCTGAAGCACACGATCGCTGCATTGTTTTCAGTATTCCATTTTGGCTACACAGTTTTATTAACTCTACATCTGAATTCCCTCTTGCTATATAGATGATTGATTAAAAAGGGAGTCTCTTTAGTCTCCTCTAGACTAAATTGCTTTTGAAACTAAGAGTATGATGACTTTCTTCTTGCTTAATATCACTCCATCATTGTGAGTGAGCATCTTCATATATATATATGTTTTCTGAGGTTTTCGCGGGTGTTTGTATGTAGGTCTTTGGTTATTCGGGTTTTCTCCCACGTAAAATTGGAAGTGTCTTGGCGACGTTTCGACGAAGTCTCATTCGTCATCTTCAGGCTTCAGCTTCGTCTTCTGGGAGCAATGTGTGATTGCAGCTGTTTCTTCCTTTTTAACTGCTAGTGGGGGTTTGAACTGATTGGGTGGGAGCTTGGCTGTGCTCTGATTGGATGGGGTTTTTTGTGCTCTGATTGGCTGGGGGTGTGTCCTGTTTGGGTGGGGGCTTGGTTGTGCTCAGATTAATGTGAGTTGCAGGGGGATTTGAGCTGGTGAGTTGCATTGCTGTTGTTTGGCTTCGTGTTTGTGGTCGTGCTACATCTTCATAGTGGGTGTCTGTCTGCTGTATGTATGGATTGGAGGGGTTTGAAATGGCTAATGTTGCAGCTGCGGTCTGGCTTCTGGTCCTTGGTCGTGCTTCATGATCAGTGTGGGTTTGGGTCTGCTTTCTGGGTGGATGTGTGGTGGTGACATCCTGTGTGGACTTCGTGAGTGTGGGTCTGGTGTCATTCCTAGTGTTAGGGACTCGTTTGTCAATAAGGGCGGGTTTCCAAATGGCTGGTAGGCGGGAGGTATCATCTCGTTTGTTCATGCTGTGTGGGCGTTTTTCTATCTCGATGGCTTCTCTGATTATTCTGTTTTTAAAGTGTTCAGTTTTGGCGATAGTTCTGGTCTTTTTAAAGTCAATATCGTGTCCTGTGGCTTTAAGGTGCTGGACCAGGGAAGAAGTTGGTTTCTCTTTTTTGACTGAGTTCTTGTGTTCTTCAATGCGTGCACTTATTCTTCTGTTGGTTTGTCCGATGTATGTGGTGGGGCAGGCGGTGCATGGGATTTCATATACTCCTTGATTTTCTAACTCAATTTTGTCTTTGGGGTTTCTTAGGATGGTGGATATTTTTTGGTTTGTGCAGAATGCTGTCTTAATGTTATGTTTGTGGAGGATCTTGCTGATTCTGTCTGTGGTGCCTTTTATATATGGGAGGAGGGCTGTGCCGTTTTCTTGTTCTCTGTCTTGGATTTTAGTGGGGGGTTCTTTTTGGATTAGTTTGGTAATCTTATTTCTCTGGAATCCATTGGATGTTAGTACATTTGTGAGAGTGTGTAGTTCGGTTTTTAGGTGTTGTTCGTCAGCTAAGCATTTTGTTCTAGAGATGAGTGTCTTGGCTACATCTTCGTAGTGGGTGTCAGTCTGCTGCATGTATGGATTGGAGGGGTTTGAAATGGCTAATGTTGCAGCTGCGGTCTGGCTTCTGGTCCTTGGTCATGCTTCCTGATCAGTGTGGGTTTGGGTCTGCTTTCTGGCTGGATGAAGACCTACATACAAACACCCACGAAAACCTCAGAAAACAAACAAATATATATATATATATATATATATATATATATATATATATATATATATATATATATATATATATATATATATATATATATATATATATATATATATATATATATATATATATATATATGCATACACACACACATACATACATACATACATACACACACACACACACACACACGTACATATGTATAGTTTCTGAGCCTATATATGTATAGGATCAGAACCTTAAAACAAATCAGATTTGATAGAGGGGGCTTCTTGAATCTAAACACACAGCTTTATTTATTTTATTTTTATTTTGTCACAACAGTATACACAAGCATCAACATAAATCAACAAAATATCATATCATATCTTATATATGAGCAAAAGTATGTAATAATTGTATTAATTTGATATAATGAAAGAAAACATTAGGACAGGAATGGTAGGCACTTTTGTGCTCTTATGCACGCCCCTTATAGTCCTCTTAGGAATGGAGTGAGGTCAGTGGTAGACAGTTTTTGGTTAAAGCTTTTGGGAGTTTGAGAAGAGACCACAGAATCAGGCAGTGTGTTCCAGGTGTTAACAACTCTGTTACAAAAATCATATTTTCTGCAATCAAGATTGAAGCGGTTAACATTAAGTTTGAATCTATTCTTTGCTCTTGTATTATTGCGATTGAAGCTGAAGTAGTCTTTAACAGGAAGAACATTGCAATAAATGATTCTGTGTGTTAAACACAGGTCTTGTCGGAGTCGGCAGAGTTCTAAGTTTTCTTATCCCAGGATTTCAAGTCTGATGGTATAAGGTATTTTGTTGTTTTCAGAGGAGCGGAGAACTCTTCTTGTAAAATATTTCTGGACATGTTCAATTGTATTAATGTTAGAGATATGGAATGGGTTCCAGACTGGTGAGCTGTATTCAAGAATAGGTCTAACAAATGTTTTGTATGCTCTGGTTAGTAGTGTAGAGTTTTTGGAAAAGAAGCTACGCAAAATTAGGTTTACAACTCAGAGCCTTTTTTGCTATGTAGTTGCAGTGGGTTTTGGCACTTAGATCATTTGATATGTAAACTCCAAGGTCTTTAACAGATGGGGGTCATCTGTAAGATAATGTCCATCAAACTTGTATTTACTGTTTGGGTTCTTTTTTCCAATATGTAAGACTGAGCATTTGCTGGTTGAGATTTGGAGTTGCCAAGTTTTAGACCAATCAGATACAAAGTCAAGGTCTTTTTGAAGGGTAGTTGTTAAGTTTGGGTATTGACGAGGCAGGAGACCAGGTTAGTGACAACAGCTCTTTAATATAGTGTGACCCAGCAAAACTCTGGAGAAAAACCTCTCCTTATATACACTTCAGCCAGAGGCTGCATCCAATCAGAAGCGAGATACTTCCCGCCTAAAACTCCCGCCAAAACTTACAGTAATACATTACACTCCTTCCCTCCCAGAAGGCACTTTGCCAATATTTACATATTACTTCTCTACGTAGTCCCGCAGGTACGTGGGGCGTCTCCTGACTCTCCCGGACCTGCGCAATTCACTTTCTGGAGTTGAGTCGAGCTTGCCGGAGGGGCTTTTCGTTCCTCTGAGCTCCTCCTCCCGGCCATCCGGCCCTGGATTATTTTCCGGCTCGGACCTGCTGTCCTCCGGAGGGTGTCGCTGGACTTCGCCTGACTCAGATAAGTCTCTGTTTGGTTCTACGCTTTCTGTTTGTTCTCGGCTCCAGTCAGCTGTGGGGTTAATTAAATCATAGTCAGGGCTGGTCTCGCCTAATTCTGCCTTATCGCTCAATCTGTTTCTTAATTGATCTATGTGGCGCCTCCAAACTCTGCCATCGTCTATTTCCACTAGGTAAGATTTGGGGCCCGTTTTGTCTATGACTATCCCCCTCTTCCAGCTTGGGCCGTCGCTGTAATTATGTGCCCACACTGAGTCTCCTATGTTTAATTCCCGGATTCTATCTGGTTTTGTTTTGAACCCGTCCTGCACGTAGTTCGGGTGTAGCCGGTCTAGTGGGCACCGTAGCTTCCGCCCATTAATAGCTCGGCTGGGCTGCGGCGGTGGCCACACAGGGGTCCTGTGTTGACGGTTAGAATGCGTCGATCTGTGCCTGCCAATCGCCGGGCCGCTTCGTGATAGCGCTTCTTCGCACTCCGAACAAAACGTTCAGCAAGGCCGTTCGACGCAGGGTGGAACGGCGCTGAGAGGGCATGTCGGATGCCCTCTTCAGCCAGGTACCCTTCAAATAATGCTGCGGTGAACTGTGGGCCGTTATCGGACACGAGGGTGTCCGGTAGCCCGTGCGTGGCGAAAAGGTGTTTTAGTGCTGCAATGACAGCTCCGCGGTTGTGGATTTCATTAAGATGATCTCCAGCCATTTGGAGAATGCATCCACCACAATTAGAAATGTTTGGCCGTGGAAGGGCGGCAAAATCAATGTGTATGCGGGACCAAGGGCCTTGGGGTTTCTCCCACTCCAACACTGGGGCCGTGGGTGGTAGTGGTCTGGATTCCTGACATACCTGGCATCGCCAACCCTGTCACCGATTTCCTGTCCATTAGGGGCCACCAAACATAGCTCCTGGCTAGCCCTTCATCCTTACAATTCCTGGGTGACCCTCATGCAGTAGTTCCAGGACTTTTTTTCTCAGCTTCTCTGGAACTACCACCCTATCCCCCCAGAGCAGGCACCCCCCTTGCACAGACAATTCCCCTCTTTTCTTTGCAAACTCTCTAAAACGGTCGCCCGCAGCGGCCATCCCTTGAACCCAACCGATTACAGTTCTTAAAACAATGTCCCGGTAGGAGGCCGAGCCACTTCCTGCGATGTGACTGGGCCAGAGTCCCAAGAGTCAATTAGTAGAACGGGGTGCCCGGAGTAGGGTCCTCGATTTCCCGGCAATGGGCATCTGCTCAATGCGTCCGCATGCCCCAGCTCTTTCCAGGTCGATGCTGCAGTTTGTAAGAGTAGGCGGCCAGAAAATTAGTCCATCTGGTCAGCCGGGGTGATAGTGCCACTGGCGTTGGGCGGTCGCCAGCCAGTAATCCCAATAGCGGTCTGTGGTCAGTGATAATTTCAAAGTCTCTCCCAAAACGTATTCGTGAAATTTTTCACCCTGACACTATTGCAGAGCCTCCTATCTAGCTGGCTGTAATTCCTCTCAGCCGGGACATCGTTCGTGAATAGAACGCTATAGGGGCTTCAGTGCCGCTTTGGGAGTCTGTGGCTAAGTACAGCTCCTACTCCATAGGGGACGATCACAAACCAATACTAACGGCAGTCTGTTGTTGTATTGTATTAACAGGCTATCGCTTGATACCAAACTTTTTACTGCCTCAAATGCCCTATTCTCTGACTTCCCCCACGACCAAGCAGTGTTTTTTCCAAGCAACTTATGCAGCGGTTCAGCAACGGTTGCCTTGTCTTTTAAAAACACGGCGTAAAGTTTACCAGACCCAGGAAAGCCTGGAGTTCTGTCTTGTTTTTGGGTGCTGGGGCTCTCTTTATCGCCTTGACTTTGCTCTCAGTGGGTGAATCCTTTTTGTCTATTCTATAGCCCAAAATTCAACAGATTCGACCCCTATCTGACACTTGCTTGCTTTGACTTTTAATCCTGCCGCCTAAAATTGCCAAAACTTTCCTTAACCGCTTCCCAGTTCTCTTAAATCTTCCCTGATACCAACACATCATCGAAATAGGGTACGACTCGGTAACCCTTGTAGGAGCCGCTCCATCAAATTTTGGAATAGCCCGGGCCACACTCACCCGAACTGTAACGGGTGCACTTAAAGGCACCCGTGCGTTACAATGGTCTGGGCTTCAGCTGTGCTAGCATCTACGGGTAGCTGTTGGTACGCTTGTGCCAAGTCTAATTTGGCGAAAACTTGTCCGTGCCTAGTGAGTGCAATAAGTGTTGCACTACTGGAACTGGGTAGGCGCTCTTTGCAATGCTTTGTTCAAGGTAGCCTTGTAATCAGCGCAAATTCTTATGGACCCGTCTGGTTTTATAGGGTGACGATTGGCGTCTCCCATTTGGCATGGTCAACTGGCACTAGTATCCCCTGGCTGACTAATTTATCTAACTCTTTGTCGATTTTAGGTTTGAGTGCAAAAGGAACCCTCCTTGCCTTTAACCTAATGGGAGCTATTTGGGGGTCTAAATTGAAGGAGATAGGGGTCCCCTTGTACTTGCCTAAACGGTCCTCGAATAGTCTGCGAATTCCTCCATTAGGGCGTTTTGCAGGTTGCATCCGCTCCGGTGGACGCCAGTCACCCCCATTCCCAACGCCCGGAACCAGTCTAACCCCAGCAAGCTTGGCAAGGTTCCCTCGACTAACGTGATGGGCAGGGTCTTTTCGTATGTCCCGTACTTGACCTCGACGGTCGTTGTCCTCGAACAGGGATGCGGTTGCCCTGGTAATCCTGCACCCGGAGCCGTTGTTTCTGTAGCTTGCGCTTTGCGATGTGCGGCAAGGCTTTCACAAAAGTGTCCCAGGACATGATTGTGATTGCTGATCCTGTGTCTACTTCCAGTCGGCACGGTACGCCTTCAATTGTCGGGTTTGTGAAGATCTTTTCTTCGATGCGGTAGCTGCGTGGTCTATGGTAACAGTCATTCGGTTTGACTTTGCGCTCTTTCTTTCCTGGCCAATCGCGGGTCGCCTCGCCGATCTCGCGCTCTGATTGGCTGGTTTGAAATTTCGGCGGAATGTGGGTTTGCATCTCTGACTCAGAGCCGCTCTGATTGGCCGATTTGAATTTTCGGCGGAAGGTTGGGGTGCTCGGCAGACTTGAGCCAGGTGCCCTTCCTTTCACACCGCCGCAAATGGCGTCCCTGAACTTACATCTTTGGCGCTGATGTCGCCCGCAACTTCCGCATTCCTCCGGGTCTTCCTTGTCGATTTTCCGGTGTAGTGGACTTCTTCCTCCTCTTCGCTGGTTGACTCACGATAGGTTTCTTCGTGGTGGACTGTGCTCGGCTTTGCGCCCGCCATCGGCGTGAGTCGCTTTTGTAAGGTGTCTGCTGCATGGTTGGACATCTCATGGGCTCTGGCTTCGTCCAGAGCGTTTGCCAATGTCAGGTTGCTCTTGGCTAGCAACCGTCTCCTCAAACGGATGTCTCTGACCCCCCGTATAAGTTGTTCCAGCAGCTCTTCGTCCAGATCGCGGTACTCGCAATGCTTGGAGGCTTGTCTCAGGGCTGCCATGTAGTCGCTGATAGACTCGCCTTCTTGTTGCCTGCGCTCCCCAAACTCGTACCGTCGAACGTATTTGGACGGGGCTGGTGCGTAGTGATTCTTCAGGAGGGTCTGAAGGGTCTGCCACGATACGGAGTGTAGCGGTGTTGGCTCCGCTAGGGCTTCTGCGACGGCGATGACTGCGGACCCACAGTGGCTTATGAAGTAAGCCCGTTTGCGGTTGTCGGAGACTCCCTGTAGCTCGTTTGCCTCCAGGAAACTTTCGAAACGGGTCATATATATTCCCCATGTCTCCTGGGCAGGGTCAAACGGAGTGGGTGGCGTGTAGCCGGTCATCGCTGCATTCGCTATCACCTTGCTGGGTTTGATTCTCGTAGTGAGTTCAGCTCTGTTCTGGTGCTCTGCCTCAAAATCCCATCCTCGTCGCCAATGTTAAGTTTGGGTATTGACGAGGCAGGAGACCAGGTTAGTGACAACAGCTCTTTAATATAGTGTGACCCAGCAAAACTCTGGAGAAAAACCTCTCCTTATATACACTTCAGCCAGAGGCTGCATCCAATCAGAAGCGAGATACTTCCCGCCTAAAACTCCCGCCAAAACTTACAGTAATACATTACAGTAGTAGTATTGTTGGTGGTGTTAAATAGTTTGACATCATCAGCAAAGAGAACACAATAACTTGAGATATGGTCACAGAGATCATTTATGTATAGTATGAAGAGCAATGGTCCAAGAACGCTGCCTCGAGGAACGCCACTTTTAACAGGAACAGGATTTGATAGAGCATTGCCAATTTTGACCACTTCTTGTCTGTTTGACAGGAAAGCAGTTATCCAATTGTGAAGAAGTTCTGAAATGCTGTAGGATTTTAGTTTTAGGAGAAGTTTATCATGTTTATCATATTACTTGGCTTTTCAATCAGGGTTGTTTTTGCAGGCTACAGTATTTTTTTTTTTTATTTACATTTATATCCCGCCCTTCTCCGAAGACTCAGGGTGGCTTACAATGTGTAAGGCAATAGTCTCATTCTATTTGTATATTTACAAAGTCAACTTATTGCCCCCCCAACAATCTGGGTCCTCATTTTACCTACCTTATAAAGGATGGAAGGCTGAGTCAACCTTGGGCCTGGTGGGATTCGAGTCTGCAGTAATTGCAGGCTGCTGTGTTTTAATAACAGGCTATCTTACAGCCTGAGCCACCACGGCCCTTATTTTCACAAATAATGTAAAAATCACCAAAATGAATAATGTTGTTGTTTGGAAATGTCATTTGGAAATGTCTCTAGTGCACAAACTTCTGTTTAGATAGTTAAAGTAAAGAAAATAAATTTGTCTTTACACTAACCATGGGATATGGATGAGATTTTAAATTTTTAGTCATGTTGTTAAAAGGAAAGAATACATTAAAGTGAATTTTTCACCGGTTACAGAATTTGCAAAGGGAAATAATGAACTGTGCATACCCTGTTTACTCGTTCTACTTGTTCCCATTTAAATGATTATTTAATGATCATAGCTTAATACTGTGTGCCTAGCAAAACCCATAAAGACTTCTCACCTGTAATTTTTTTTGTTCAAAATTTGGTTGAGGAAATAGCATTGTTTTTTAATTGTTCCTAAATGTCTTTGGGATTTATTTGCCATCTTCTAGCTTGGCTTTGAAGGGGGAAAGGATGAAATTATTCAACTATCTCATTTAACAAGAGGTAACTGCCATCCATGTGATGTTCTGAGATTTTTCTATGCCTATTCTCCACAGATCTGTGGGTTTCACCTGTGAAAATGGAATGGAGAAATGTTCAGTTCCACATTAATTTTTATATCAGTTAGTGCATTCACACGTATTTTTGTACCTCATGACATCCAGATTGAAAGAAAATATACATACCATACATACATACAAATATATATACATACATACATACCAATTTTTAGTCAGTGCCAAAAGCTGGTTGATTTGTCAGATATAATTCTACTTCACAAGCAAGAAGCAGATCGCATGTTTCCAACATCTTCGTTGTTACAACTGCTGAATGGCCATTATTTTCTGTTTGCTGAATTTTGCCTCTCTGACCTTTTGAGGACTGGATGCAGACCTGACCAGCAAGCCACACAACTTAATGCATTGTGTCTCTGATACTGTCTCTGTCACTTGCTAGGAAAGCAGCAAGAAAATAACTGATCAGCAAAATTCTGACATGCATCAAAACAATGATGAGTAAAGTATTCGGGAAGACCGTTTGAGAAGATAAATATTTCGATGAATGTATTGATCTTAGGCCTGCAGACTCTTGTTGAAAAGCTGCTTGAAACTGAACAAGAGGCTGAAAAATGATGTTGGAAGAAACAAGAAGTAAGAAAATTGAGGGGGAAGGGTCGTTCGAACTTTTCTTTTTCTTCAAGCGTATATAGTACATTCACACATGTATTCCCAGATAAACATAAAAACAGTGGGTATACATTTATTTTGTGTACTATTCTGGTGATTAATATAGGATTAAAGCTGGAAAAACCAAACATATATTTTTTAAAAAACCAAAATCGTATCATCAAGACCAATCAATAATCCCTCAATTTCTACCTATTATGATTGAGTTTAACCCTATCCTGATCAAACTCCCACATGGAAGATAAGAACAATTGGAGATTCTTTTTTTTTTGAAGTGATTTTTCAAGGCCAAAAAAATCAGGAAAGAAAAAGAAAGAAAGAAAGAAAGAAAGAAAGAAAGAAAGAAAGAAAGAAAGAAAGAAAGAAAGAAAGAAAGAAAGAAAGAAAAAGAAAGAAAGCTTTCAGAACATGAGCGGAACAGCTATGTTGGAGGGGAAAAAACACATGCTAATATGAAATCCCTGTATCAGACCAAACATTGCAGCTGATCAGGCTTTATTACATCTTTATTACAAAAAATCAGGCTTTTTTTTCTTTTTAAACCCTTTAATCCCTTTATTTGGGGTGGATTTAGGAAAAACAGAATGAAGCTGAACATTTACTAGCTGGATGCCCTCCCTGTTGCCTAGTCGTAGTTTGCAGCAGATATTGTCTCTTTTTGTACCCTGATAAAGAAACATCTGCCGCTGCCTAGGATTGAACTCTCAATCTGCTGGAGGTGAGTGTCATCACCTCTAGGCCGTTGTCTGCTCATTACCCAAAATAGAATTAAACATAAAAATAGGAATCAAGAAAAAAGAATGGAGACAGGAGAGGGAAGAGAGAAAAATCCATTATTTGAGCCTGCTTAATTCCAATACCCCAGCCAGCAAAGCACCTCTGTCTCATCTCTAGTTAGGTTTTCAATATTTCCATACATTTCAAGCTTCTTTTTGTTCCTTTTGTCTTTGCATATGGATAACCTGGAGTATGGATTTTTAATAGATGATAGTGGTGATGCCAAGGATCAGCAGGTAAAAGAAAAGAAGCTTGGATGACATGATTGTGTAATGTTGGAACTCTTGACCTTCTCTAAAAAAGTTAAAAATTAAGTTAACCATTCTAAATCTATTTCTTTGAGAAATAACAAAGACAGATGTTCTGTAGTAATTGCTTACTTTTCAATACTGCTCTTAATTTGATTGCATTCATTTAAAAATCTTTTAATAACAAGTATATCAACTGCTATTTATTACATTTACAAGAACAAAATAAAACCAGATAACAATTCCCCATGGTCACACCCAGTTCTAGAAATAATTCTACTACTGTATATACCAGGCGTCTCCAACCTTGGCAACTTTAAGCCTGGAGGACTTCAACTCCCAGAATACCCCAGCCAGCAAAGCTTAAGGAGTATTAATATATTAATATATTAACATATTAAGGAGCGGGCATAAGAGCACAAAAGTGCCTGCCGTTCCTGTCCTATTGTTCCCTTCATTATATCAAATTGATATAGTTGATGCATATTTTTTACTTATATATATATATATTTTCTTCAAGATATGTTGTTTTATCTATGACAATTGTTTGTGTATACTGTTGTGACAAAAATAAATAAATAAATAAAAATATTTACCAGAGGGATGGCATAGGGAATAAAGCTGTTACAGAATCTGGTCGTCCTGCTAGAAATAATTTGAAATCTCATCCCAGAGAGGAACAGAAACAGACCATAAAGTGGATGTATGAGGTCTCTAACAATACTTTGAGCTCTAAGCACATAGTGTTTATAAGCAGTATCCTGAATAATGGGAAGTGAGCTTCCTATAATCTTCTCGGCTGTCCTTACCACTCTCTATATGGACCTTCTATCTGAGGCATTGCTACCACCAAACCAAACATAAAGATAAATCAGACTAGGAAACCAAAGTCATTCAAAATATTACTACTTTTATGAGAAGGTAACAGTAACAAAATAGTACAAATCTGAATGTATTTCCCCCTCCCTCCCTGAACTTTGTGAGAATGAGGGAGGGTAACTTCTTAAATGCTTTCTCAAATTACATTTCTGCACTGGACTCAGATTTCTTTTGTCTGATATTAACAATGGTTCTTCCTCTTGTTCTTCAAGGTCATACTTCTACCCATTACATCTACATATTTTGGTATGAATTTGGAGGTCCTGCAGAACTGGTGTATCCTGTTGTGTTGAGAAAATTAGCACAAATCCTACATTTGACACATCTCAAACATTATTTTAATCCACATTTTCTTAAGCACAATTGTAATGTATCTTTAAGGGTTTTGGAGGGAAAATAAGAGCGGGAAATAGCACGTTGCTAATTGGCTGAAGCCTCCAGCTGAACTGTATATAAGGAGGGGTTTTACCGTTGTTTGCTGCTGGGTTCACTATAAACTAAAGAGCTGTTGTCACATGGCATTGGGCCGGGCTACTTACGGGACCGCCTACTGCTACCGAATATCTCTCACCGACCCGTGCGCTCTCACAGAGAGGGTCTCCTCAGGGTGCCGTCGGCGCGGCAATGTCGTCTGGCGACACCCAGGGGAAGGGCCTTCTCTGTGGGGGCCCCCACCCTCTGGAATGAACTACCCCCCGGACTTCGTCAGCTTTCGGACCTCCGGACCTTCCGCCGCGGGCTTAAAACGTATTTATTTAATTGTGCAGGGCTGAGCTAGATTTTAAATTATTGGTTTTAAATTGGGTTTTATTTGATATTTTAATTCTAAATTTACGGGCTTGTTAGAATCAGTTTTTTAATTGTTTTATATTGTATTTATATGTCTTTTAAATGCCTGTACACCGCCCTGAGTCCTTCGGGAGATAGGGCGGTATATAAATTTGAATAAATAAATAAATAAATACTCATCTGGTCTCCTGCCTCGTTATTGCCCGAATCTAACACTGGCGACGAAGGTGGGATTTTGAGGCAAGAAGGGCGCCAGGAGTTTACGAACCCAGCAAGTAAGAGGCGGCAAATAGCGATGTCTAGCTATACACCGCCAGCGCCATTCGACCCAGCAAAGGAAAAATGGGGGTCATACATGGCTCGCTTCGAGTGCTTCCTCGAAGCCAACGAGCTCCAAGGAGTCTCGGACAACAGGAAACGGGCATATTTCCTGAGTCACTGCGGTCCCGAGGTCTTCGACACCGCAGAATTGCTGTCTGAGCCAACACCGGTACAGTCGGTACCGTGGCAAACTCTGCAGACTGCATTCAAAGCCCATTATGCACCAACGCCTTCCAGGTTTGTGCAACGGTTCGAATTAAGGCAGCGCATGCAGCGAGAGGGCGAGTCCATCAGTGTATACATGGCAGCACTGAGGAAAGCCGCGAACCATTGCGAGTACCGAGACTTGGAAGACGCGCTGCTCGACCAGCTAATTTGCGGGGTCAGGGACATCCGTTTGCGACGGCGGCTGCTGTCTAGAAGCAACCTGACGCTCGCGATCGCCCTGGATGAGGCAAGGGCTCACGAGATGTCTACCCAAGCGGCAGAAACCCTACAAAAGCCGGTCGCGCCAGGGGCGGCAGCGAAAACAACCACGGTCCACAACGAGAAAGTCCAGGCCGAGTCGGAAGAGGAGGAAGAGGAAGAAGTCTTCCATACCGGGAGGCCGGAGAGGGAAGACTGGGGCGAATGCGCGAGTTGCGGAGGCCAACACCAACGGCAGCAGTGCAAATTTAAGGATGCCACGTGTCGGCGATGTGAAAAAAAAGGGCACATCGTGAAGGCCTGCTGAGCGCCCCAACCTTCCCGCCAAAAATTCAAACTGACCAATCAAAGCGCGGGAACCGCGAAACGGCCCGGGATTGGTCAATTTAAAAAAGGCGCAAAGCTGAACCAGACTGGTGTAAGAGTGGACACTGGATCTTCAATTACGATCATGTCCTGGAACAACTTAGAAAAAAACTTGCCTGCCATCGCGAAACGCAAACTGCGGCCGCAGAAGCTAAGAGTGCAGGACTATCAAGGGAACAGGATCCCTGTTCGAGGGGTGACGACCGTCCACGTCAAGTATGGACAGTTCGAAAAAACTCTGCCCATCACCATCGTCGATGGGACTCTACCGAGTTTGTTGGGACTGGACTGGTTCCGGAAATTGGGCATGGGAGTGACAGGAGTCTTCCGAAATGAAGTCGACCTCAAGGACGAACTCATGAAGGAGTTCGAGGACGTCTTCAAAGACTGCCTGGGCAAGTACAAGGGGACCCCTATCTCCTTCAACCTAGACCCTCAAGTTGCCCCTATCCGTTTAAAGGCTAGGAGGGTTCCCTTCGCCCTGAAGCCCAAGATTGACCGGGAACTGGACAAACTAGTAAGCCAGGGGATACTAGTGCCAGTCGACCATGCGAAGTGGGAGACGCCAATAGTCACCCCAGTGAAACCAGACGGGTCAGTCAGGATTTGCGCCGATTACAAGGCGACGCTAAACAAAGCTTTGCAAAAAAGCGCTTACCCCGTCCCAGTGGTGCAACACTTGCTGCACTCGCTAGGACAGGGGCAGGTTTTTGCCAAACTAGATTTGGCCCAAGCCTATCAGCAGTTGCCCGTAGAAGCAGCACGGCCGAAGCACAAACAATCGTAACGCACAGGGGTGCTTTCAAATGCACCAGGTTACAGTTTGGGGTCAGTGTGGCACCAGGATTATTTCAAAATTTAATGGAGCGGCTTCTGCAGGGGCTCCCCGGGGTGGTACCGTACTTTGATGATGTACTGGTATCCGCCGACAATATGGAAGAACTAGGGGTGCGACTGAGAAAAGTTTTGAGTATTTTCCGGTCCGCCGGTCTAAAAGTCAAATTAAACAAGTGCCAGATCGGGGTAGGATCCGTAGAATTCCTGGGCTACCGGATAGACAGGGAGGTGATCCACCCCACTGAGAGCAAGGTTAGGGCAATCAGAAAGGCCCCAGCACCCCAAAACAAAACAGAGTTGCAGGCGTTTTTGGGTCTGGCAAATTTTTACGCGGTTTTTTTAAAAAATAAGGCTACTATAGCCGAGCCGCTACACAAATTACTAGGAAAAAATGCTGCATGGTCTTGGGGAAAGGCGGAAGCTAGAGCATTCGAAGCAGTAAAGAACCTCCTGTCCAGTGATAGCCTATTGATCCAATACAATAGCACACTGCCATTGGTGCTAGTCTGTGATGCATCCCCCTACGGGGTGGGGGCTGTGCTCAGCCACAGGCTACCAAATGGCACAGAAGCACCCATAGCGTTTACTCCCGAACAATGTCCTCAGCTGAAAGGAACTATAGTCAGTTGGATAGGAAGCCTGGCCATAGTTTCCGGGGTAAAGAAGTTCCATGAATATGTTTTTGGTCGTGACTTCGAAATCGTCACAGACCATAGACCCTTACTGGGGTTGCTGGCTGGCGACCGCCCAACGCCCGTGCCACTTTCGCCCAGGTTGACCCGATGGACTATCTTCCTGGCTGCCTATTCGTACAAACTGCTACATCGGCCAGGAAAGGAGTTAGGCATGCAGACGCTTTGAGCAGATGCCCACTACCAGCGACTATCGAAGACCCCACTCCGGGCACACCCGTCTTGTTAATTGACTCTTTGGACTCTAGCCCAGTCACTTCCAAGGAGGTGGCTCGGGCTTCTTACAAGGACATTACATTGCGAACTGTAATTGGTTGGGTTCAAAGAGGATGGCCCGCTGCGCCGGGCGAGCGTTTTAAGGAATATGTTAAAAAGCACGGGAATTATCGATGCTAGGGGGTGTTTGCTCTGGGGGATAGAGTGGTGGTCCCAGAGAAATTGCGGAAAGTTCTGGAACTTCTGCACGAAGGCCATTCTGGGATCGTGAGAATGAAGGGTTTAGCCAGAAGCTATGTGTGGTGGCCCTTGATGGACATGGAGATTAGCGATAGGGTTGGGAAATGCCAAGCATGCCAGGAATCCAGACCACTACCACCAACGGCCCCAATCCGAGAGTGGGAAAAACCCTAGGGCCCATGGTCCCGAATCCATATCGATTTTGCCGGCCCCTTCCACGGCCAAACATTCCTAATAGTGGTAGACGCATTTTCCAAATGGCTGGAAATCATTCTAATGAAATCCATGACCGCCAAGGCTGTCATTTCAGTACTGAGACACCTTTTTGTAACACACGAGTTACCAGACACCCTAGTTTCAGACAACGGTCCGCAGTTCACTGCAACCCTATTTGAGGGGTACTTGGCGGAAGAGGGCATCCGGCATGTCCTCTCGGCGCCTTTCCACCCTGCGACGAACGGCCTTGCAGAGCGTTTCGTCCGGAGTGCGAAAGAGGCATTGTCCAGACTCAGGCCAGGCGATTGGCAATTAAAAATTGACACCTTCTTAGCGGTACAACACAGAACCCCTTGCGTAGCGACTGGCCGCAGCCCAGCAGAGCTATTGATGGGGAGAAAGCTTAGATGCCCGTTAGACCGTTTAAACCCGAACTACACACCAGACGGGTACAAAACAACACCAGGCAAAACAAGGGAATTGACAGTCGGGAGTTCCGTATGGGCACACAATTATGGTGACGGCCCAAACTGGAAAAAGGGAACAATCATAGAAATAACCGGGCCCAAATCGTATCTCGTAGAGATAGAGGATGGCCGGGTTTGGAAACGCCACATAGACCAGTTAAGAAAAAGAATAATCACAAGACCAGAAATAGACGAAACAGGCCCTGACTACTCAATGATTGAATCCACAGCTAACTCAAACCCGGAAAAAACGCGGGACTTATCTGAGTTCGATGAAGTCCAGCGACACCAACCGGTCCCTCCTGAGGAAAGCAGGAACGAGTCTGCAAGTAATCCAAGGCCGGATGGCCTGGAGGAGGAGCTGAGAGGAACGAACAGTCCCTCTGGCCAGCTCGACTCACTCCCAGATAATGAACTGCACAGGTCCGAAAGAGTCAGGAGACGCCCTGCGTATTTACGTGATTACGTAGAAAAGTAAATGTTAATTTTATGTAAATAGGGGTAAAATGTTTTCTGGGAGGGGAGGAGTGTAATGTATCTTTAAGGGTTTTGGAGGGAAAATAAGAGCGGGAAATAGCACGTTGCTAATTGGCTGAAGCCTCCAGCTGAACTGTATATAAGGAGGGGTTTTACCGTTGTTTGCTGCTGGGTTCACTATAAACTAAAGAGCTGTTGTCACTCATCTGGTCTCCTGTCTCGTTATTGCCCGAATCTAACAACAATAATTGAACAAGAAAAAAAAATAGAATTGAACTTCAAAAATGACCCTCCCTGATATAATGCTGAACATGATGAGGTAAAAAGGGTGTTTCTTAGATCAGATAGAATGCTGTTTAAACACTGACAAGATGTCCTCCAATCTCAAAAGCATGAAACAAATAGCCAAATTTCTGTTGAATCCAAAACAGTGGAAGGAAGACAACCTGGCATATGTGTTTTTTCTGCAAATTTTTTTTTTGCAAATTTTTTTTCTGCAAATGTCCTCTGCACTAAAGCAACTAATGTACCAGTGTCTATGGTGATTCTCAAGTCATTCAGGTCATGGTTGTTTATATACATATAGCGGTGCAGGAATATGAATGGATTTGCAGAAAAATTTGCATACTACAGGAACCATTTGCGCTTCAGTTTGATCTTCAGACAACACAGACACACCCCCAACAGCCTGTATTCAACAGTGAAGGGACACAGGGCAGGAAACATCTTGCAGAAAACAGCAATACAGTCCTTTCAGCAGTTCCAAAAAGGCTCCATATCCATTTGCACTACTCAAGTGACCCTAAGGACATTGAAAAACATCCAAGTGGACTCAACTACTCTCTCAAGATCAAGGTTCCCCTCGCACATATGTGATAGTCCTTCCTGACTCTAAGGGACGGTGCTCATGTCCGTTTCAAAGCCAAAGAGCCAGCGCTGTCCAAAGACGTCTCTGTGGTCATGTGGCCGGCATGACTCAATGCCAAAGGCACATGGAACGCTGTTACCTTCCCACCAAAGATGGTCCCTATTTTTATACTTGCATTTTTTATGTGCTTTCGAACTGCTAGGTTGGCAGAAGCTGGGACAAGTAATGGGACCTCACCCCGTTATGCGGCACTAGGGATTCGAACCGCCGAACTGCCAACCTTTTGATCGACAAGCTCAGCGTCTCTTACCCACTGAGCCACTGCATCCCACTTACCCACTGAGCCACCGCGTCCCACCAACTACTCTTTAAAGGGATGCAAATGGCCAGCTGTCTGCAAAGAATATATATCCTTCCATTCCCCACCATCCAGTCAGAGCTGAAGAAGCTTCTTGGATGAGAAGCAAAACGTCATCAAAGAAAAAAAGAAAGTGTAGTTGCCGCTTGAAAAAGCACCTTTAGAATAATGTAGCAGTGCTGTCTGTGTGTGATTATGGAGTATTTGGAGAGTTGAAATGTATTGCTCAGCCTGGCATGAAGCTGACAGGTAGGTATGCTAGTGTTGTATGTTAGAGGGAGAAAAGGGCAGAAGAAATGGATTTGTTTAACAATAAATACAATGGATTGTGATTCTGAAACAAGTTAATACACTTCTGTTTCTCTTTTGGGTGACAGTAGAGTGGAGAAGTTGATTCAATAAAATAGGACTTCTGAAGTATGCTATTGCCACAAGGCATGAGACATTGGGAGTGATGGATAAAAGCACAATCTGGCTGTGCTTTTTGATGTTGGATGAAAATGTAGGAAAGGTTGAGTGAACAAGTATGTCTCCTCAAAAATAACATGTATCATGCTTTTCAATTATTGATAGACTTGCATTTCCTTCTAGAGAACTTAGGATGGGATATCAGCTTCACAGATAAATCACCAAGGGGCCATCACATGGTATATCTATGCCCTGATAAAATAGACATGCTTGGCTTCAACAAAATCATTCTTCATGGTTTCAGACTCTGTTGTAGTTCAAGAAGAGAGATTGTGAATTATACCCTGTAATGCAAACCACCTAACCAAAAAGGGCGGAGTGTCATACTATAGCATTTTTTACAATATGAGTCAGTACTGGAGTTAATGAAACTATTAAGCAAGATTTATTTAATATAAATGCATAATATAATGAAAGAAAATCAGCCCCGTGGTAAATAAAGATAGAAAAAGGGACTTTTTGGGCTATTTGCAGGTACTTCCATGATAAAGATACTAGCTTTGCATCTTTTCTGAATAACATCTTGAGTTCAGCTCCTTATTACCATATTTTTCAGAATATAAGATGCTCTGGACTATAAGATGCATCTACCTTTTTTGGGGCGGAAAACAAGAAAAAAAAAATCTGCCTCTGCCTCCCAGCAATTTTCTTCCTTGCAGCAAACAGCCTGCTTTAGTTTCATTTTCAGCACAGCCTGATTAGCCCAAGAAAAAAAATCTGCCTCTCAGCAATTTGCCTCCTTGCAGCAAACAGCAGAGGCTCATGCAGCAATAGGCAACAGCAATCCCTGCAGCCTGAAACAGATGAGGGTCAGGAACCCAATCCAACCGACAATCAATTGCTTGTACTAATCAGGCTATGCTGAAGCGGAAACCGGCTGTTTGCTGTTTGCTGCAAGGAGGTAAATTGTTGGGAGGCAGAGGCCAAAGGGTGGGAGCCGATGGGTGGGTGGGGCTAGATTTGGTGTATAAAACGCATGCACATTTTCACCCTCTTTTGGGGGGAGGAAGTGCCTCTTATACTCTGAAAAATACAGTAATATACTGCTCAAAATGTAAGCTTGATTCATACCATGGGTGTCATCTGCTGAAGTGGCTTCCATTTGGACAGAGGTCCTTTCACATACTAATTTTGTTTTGAAAAACTCAGTGATTTTGTAGATGTTCATATTCTTTTGAATTATATACCAGCCATCTGGAAATTTACAGAAACGAATAGATTTTGTATGCTTTTGTGGTTACAGAAGGGCGGTACACTATTCTGGATCACCTAAAGAATGAGTCCCAAAACTTACTTCTCTTTCTGTAATTGATCAAGTATATTTTAAAACAAAACAAAACCACCTACTAGCTACAGTTCTCTTATCACTGGGATATTTTATTGGAGAATTATTTCAAAATATAGACTGCAAACACCAGTTTATGTTTAATTTTCTCACCTTTTTTAATGTCAAATGGATATAAACATTTGTGTTTTCATTATATAATTATAACTGGCAAATCAGTTATGTAAGCATGAGAAAGCTAGAGGGAATCCTTTTAATTTTCTATATAGAAAAATGAAACATTTTCATATTAATAACCATCCTTCTTTCCAAAGTGCAATTATACTATTAGTTCAGAGCAATATTCAAAAGGCAGGAGATTTGCTCAGTATTTCAAACCATCTGTTCCTCATTACTAAGGGGGAAAAAAAGATGATGTGTTGCATCACATCGTCACCTGTTTAATTCAATTTCAGATGATTGCTGCTCTTAGCCAGCAAACAAATATGAAAAAGAGAGAAACGAAGGGGAAACGAAGGGGAAAACAGAAAACTATATACAGTACAGCACCTATTTGTTTATCTTTTTTCTATATCCTTCAGAGAAGTCTTTTTATTTCCACTAATTGCTCCTCCTTTGGCTCTTTATGAAATTCACCATTAATTAATTATTGATTTTTGATTGGTGAAGGCTGCAATGAACTGGGCAATGATGGTGGGATGTCATAGAAAATTTGAATGGAATTTTTGTTCTACTTTTCACCTATTGGTATCAGGGGTGGGTTTCAAAACCCGTCACTACCAGTTCACTTGTCGGCACTCATGTGAGTGCAATGCTTCTGCACATGCGCAGAAGCGTCCAGCCAGGTGGGCGGAGCCTTGCGCCACCACCTCTACCAGTTTGCTCAAACCAGGGTGAACCAGTAGCAACTCACTGGTATGTGTATAGGAATTCATGTACCAATGTGTATTCATCTCTCCAGGAAAAACAATTAGAATAGCACCAGAGTTATCTTCAATGCAGTGTTGGGATCTCTTGGACTTTCTACTCAGAGTCAGGATTCTGACCTAATGTAGGCAGGAGAAAGCTAGGGGGAAGGTAAGTTCATTTTTAACAATCTAAAATTCTGAAGGCAGCAAAGGAGAAATGAATCCATTGATTTCAACATTCTTCCAGTCCCAACAGTGAGAACTATTAACCAGTGGAACAACTTGCCTTCGTAAGTTATGAGTGCTTCATCACTGGAGGTCTTTAAGAAGAGACTGGGTAGCCACTTGTCTGAAATGGTATAGGGCAGGGGTGTCCAAACTTGGTCCCTTTAAGACTTTTGGACTTCAACTCCCAGAGTCCCTCAGCCAGCTTTGCTGGCTGAGGAACTCTGGGAGTTGAAGTCCAAAAGTCTTAAAGGGACCAAGTTTGGACACCCCTGGTATAGGGTCTCCTTCTTGAGCATGAGATTAGACTAGAAGACTTCCAAAGTCCCTTCCAGCTCTATTCTGATCGAATGTTCCTATTATGGGAAAAGATCTATGCCAGACCTGGAGCTGGAATAAAATATTATCTTCTCTCATGAAGAAATTATAGGGATTGAAATGTGTCCCTTGCAATACAGTGAGTTTGTTTTGATGTATAGATGTCTCAAATACACTGATTTCTCAGCCCTCAGAGATAAAAGAAATTATTGTTTTGCCCCCAATTTTCATTCCTAAACAGAGAATGATAAAAAAAAAAATCAAACAAAGAAGCACATTTGACTGTAGAAAGGAAAACTGCTGGTTCCTACAGCTACTGATAAGCTTATTTGCATTTGGCCATATCACAGTGACACTTGAGAAGGAAGACATCTGTGAAAACTTACTTTTGATGTTACTGTGGAAAAAGCGATGCCAGCTTTTTAGTTCAAAAGAGTTAGAAGCTAGGACAGAACTTGGTATTGCAACAGCAGAACAGGCATGACTAAATCAAGTTAGCTTTACTGACTATTTTTTCCCCAGACTTCTGTTTAGGTTACTTATGCTTCTCCTGTTATTACTGTTATTATTACTGTAAAGTTCTTCCTAGAAGGGGTTAAGTTAAGAGGGCCGCGGTGTGGCTCAGGCTGTAAAAAGCCTGTTATTAAACACAGCTGCCTGTAATTACTGCAGGTTCTAGTCCCACCAGGCCCAAGGTTGACTCAGCCTTCCATCCTTTATAAGGTAGGTAAAATGAGGACCCAGATTGTTGGGGGGGGCAATAAGTTGACTTTGTATATAAATATACAAATAGAATGAGACTATTGCCTTACACAATGTAAGCCGCCCTGAGTCTTCGGAGAAGGGCGGGATATAAATGTAAAAAAGAAGAAGAAGAAGAAGAAGAAGAAGAAGTTAACGACAAAACAGAATATAATTAGGAATATCTGAAAATGATGGCCTTCAACTGTTGAGAATTTTAATTCTAGTGAAGTCCTGGTGAACTAACTATCTAAAAAGTATCATTGCATTCAGACTGTGAGTTTCTGGGTATACTTTTCCCTGTTCTCTGCTATTCAGAAGGTGATGTAGCTGGTCAATTACTTTAAAGTATTTCCAAATGATTTGTACCCAGTCACTGTTTAATCTAAACCTTGGTTGGGAACAAACTGTGAAGCACCTTGCCTGCAGTATTGTTTTGCCTCTTTGTGCACCATGATAGAAGACAAACACCAGCTGGGCAAATAATCCTGTTCCAACAGATGCTGAACAGTCAACAGCTGGGCAAATAGCCACTACCTTTCACTTTAGGCTGATAGGACTTTCCTTTCTATATCATTTTACACTAAAATATTGGGATGCATAAAATATTTTTAATTAGTGGAGGTGACCCGTTAACAAAGAATTCTTCTCTCTCTTTTTTGGCTATCCAGAAGCATCAATTTTGGAAATTGCAGTAAGAATGTAGCTTTATTGTTAGTTTCTCTGAAATATTTTATAATTCAGACTAGATTTTGGTTTTCCTTCCCCCTGATTCTTTTTTCCTCTGGCCTAGATTTGTCCAATAATTTTACAGGAAATTGTATATAGGGTCAATACAATAAAAAGTTTACATTTACAGATACTCTGTCCTCCTTTTAAAAAAAAGAGATATCAAAGCCTTGTACAAAATAAAAGCAATCATGTTTTTTTTATTTTTATTTTGTCACAACAGTATACACAAACAATTGTCATAGATAAAGCAACATGTATTGAAGAAAATATATGTAAAAATATGCATCAATAATATTAATTTGATATAATGAAAGGAACAATAGGACAGGAATGGTAAGCACTATTGTGCTCTTATGCACGCCCCTTATGTTTATTATGTTCATCATCATTTTAGAATCAGTCAATAAATGATACAAATCAGCTGTCTCCACCATTCCACACATGTCCACTGAAAAGGAAATCCCAGATTGACTTATTCTCAGACACCTAAAAACTGGGTTGCAGCTTAGAAATCAGGATAAGCATAAAATCCTAAGCGTCTTTACCAGAATGTAAACCCCACTAAGCACAAGAAATTAATATCTAAGGAAATGCATTGCTAGAAGAGCAGCTGAGAAACTGTAGGATGCTGCCATCCTCTTTACAGCAGAGAAAATGGATGCTATTCAATATGGTGGCAAAAGGGACTCCTTTTCTTATGATAGTGGGAGTAGAAGCAAGATATTCAAAGGACAGATTAATAGATCAGACTGAAAAGGAGTCCAAGGAACTATAATAGCTTCAAAATAAGGACAAGAGGAAGGGTATATAATAACCAACTTGAACTTGCATAACCTAGAAAGATTGGGCTGGATTTCATCTGTTCTATTTTCCAAATGTTTGTTGTTGCAAAGTGAGAAGCAATGGAACTAGTTGCTGAAAAGCAGATCTAACCTTTGGTTGCCACATGGATATATGGCACCTTCGATTGCCATCCGGTGTAGTTCTCATGTGACAAAATGTCACAGCTGACGTTAGCAACCACAACTGCTAGACAGATTTGTGGCTATGCCTACCTATATCAGCTTATAATTATTCACCCCACCTTTTTAAACAAATATACAAAATCTTTTTTTAAAAAAATAACCAGGCAAGGCAACAGCACAGCACAAAATGCAGACATGCAATCAAAATCAACAAAAGTGATATGTATGTTATACATCTGTATATGTATTTTACTAATTACTATCAGTACAATGAATATTGTGAGGTTTTATAATGCAGCCTGACATTATACTCAATGGCATCTTAGGAACCTGGGTTTAAGAGAAAAGGAATTATTTTAATGATCTATTCAAATTAAAGCTGGTACCATCCAACATGAGCATTTCTCCATTAATACATATTTTTCTGCATATTTTTCCAAACTATTCAAATATATCTGTAAGCTTGACATAAAAAGTTTTTGTCAATTATTTTCACTGAGCTTTTCTATGGCAAAATCCGGGGGGTGGAATCAAATATCAAAGGACAGTTTTGTTATAATCTGTGTATTGATTTGAACACATTTAAAGTAAGGAAATTCATACTTGGCTTGTGAACTAAACATCTTTCTTTCCATTTCTATCACAGCCTATAACTGGATTTCCAAATGCAGTAACAAATAGTGTACTAGACCACAGATGAACTCTTGGAGTAAATAAGCAGTGAATATTATTTGGGAATGCTGTAAAATCCATTCCAAATGTTCATCTCTGTGGGTTGGATCAAACGTGCCATCTCTATTGACTTGTTCATAGGGGGCAATCAAATGGTGTTTGATTTTTTATTCATTTTATTACATTTAGGCCACCCAAGTCTATAATGGTTCTGTGTATCATACAGCGAAAACATTAATAAAATGCAGATGGACTCCCCAAACATCTGGAAGAAAAAAGAACATCCATTCCAAATAGTCAAGCACACATAATCACCCACACTGCATATCGGACATTAATACAATTGAGATCATCCAGAAATATTTCACAAGAAGAGTCCTCTACTCCTCTGCTCACAACAAAGTACCTTATGCCACCAGACTTGAAATTCTGGTTTTAGAAAATTTAGAACTACGCTGCCTTCGGTATGACCTGAGCATAGCTCATAAAATCATCTGCTACAATGTCCTACCTGTCAGTGACTACTTCAGCTTCAACCACAACAATACACGAGCACACAATAGATACAAACTTAAGGTAAACCACACCAAACTCGATTGCAGAAAATATGATTTCAATAACAGAGTGGTCAATGCCTGCAAGGCACTACCAGACTCTGTACTCTCATCCCAAAACCCCAAAAACATTAACCTAAGATTGTCTACTGATGACCTCACCTCATTCCTAAGAGGTCTGTAAGGGACGTGCATAAGAGCACCAGCATGCCTACCATCCTTGTTCCCTTTAATTGTATTCACTTTATGTATTCAATTCATGCTTATAGTTATATATATATTATCTAATAGGTACTCAACAAAATAAAATAAAAAATAACAATATTTATTCTAACCCAAGACATGGGAGAAGAGCCAAGTCTTTAGGGCTCTTTTAAATACAGTTAAAGTTGGGATCAGATGCTTAAGTATCAACCATCTTAACCACTAACATCCAATATCAGGAACTTCTATGGGGGGCTCAAATGATCAAAATGGTAGCCATGAGTACATGGTCAAAGCCTTGCATGTAAAAAGTGAAAAGTGCTTTGATCATATCGTGGTAGCCCCCATCAATGCAGATGTTTATTCACCTTTAATGTTTGTCCCTATAAATACAACCTGTTTATATTTGTCTTGCATTCAGAAGGTGGGTCGTTGGGTGATCATTTATTAAGAAGAAAGCAAATAGATTGTTTCATATGTAGATACGGATGGCCACATGGGGCTGATCAACTTCTGCAAGATGGAAATCATAGCATCACGATAAAAGCTGCACCGCTTTTATGTGTGTCCTTCACATAGAGAAAATGATACTGCATTCTATTGCAGCATCGCACCTGTCATTTTGCAGATTTCAGCAACCCCAGCTTGCCCTGCCATGGGACCTGCATTGTATGGATTGTCTTGCTTTTGGAATTTGTTTGAAAAATGCTTCAAACTTAGTGACTGTAGCAAAGAATAAAAGAAGATACAGCTTATTAGTTTCAATAAATCTAGAGTAGAAAAATATGATGCTTATTATGATAAACACGTTCCTTTAATTGAGCCGTCACTACTTGAAGCTTTCATGCTCAATTATTAAGGAAAAACAAATGCTGTGATTAAAATTAAACAGTGACCAAAGGAAGAAACAAATTACTCGACACAGAACTGCTGGCATATGATGTCCATAACTGATAGATACCATAACTTATGATTTAAACCGTTTTCTTAAAAGAACATTGCCTACTGAACACTGAAATTATATTGCAAAGCACACCATACCTTAGAGTGCCCTGTCTACCATCTGTCACTGTAGCGCACAGCAAGAGGGGGTTTGAACACAATGTGTCACCTGTCACCTCCTCATAATATCTCCAAAATCAATAAGATGCATTTCCACTTGGGATTGGGGTGTCGGAAGATTAATGCATCCTGACAAGGGAACCAAAAAAGTTTGGGCAGGGACTGAAATAATGCTGAACTACTAAGAAGTATACAGTACATAAAATAAAACTTATTCTAATTCCCAATTTACAGCCCTTTAAAACCTAGTCAAGGGAGAAGGTATGCATAGATATTTTTTTTAAAAAGTATTTTCATAAGACATTGATAAAGATGAGGTGTTTAGGACATGTTTAGGACCAACTTTTAAATGGAACATCCAGGTGTACATTATGCATGTGTGCATACACTCTGTAGCTATTTTATTCTGGGCACAGGAGGAGGAGGAGGAGGAGGAGGAGGAGGAGGAGGAGGAGGAGGAGGAGGAGGAGGAGGAGGAGGAGGAGGAGGAGAAGAAGAATTTCATAAGCAAATTGCATGGTTTTCTAGCATTTTCTATATGACCTTTATTTTCATTCAGGAGCTATGCTCAATGCCTACTAAAAGCATTTTATTTCACAGAAATTTATCATTGCTAATTGCCTTGTTTGGACATTTGATGACTCATGCTAAAAAGTTTCCATTCTTCTTTTCTTACTTTTAATAAGGGTGTTTTTAATTAATAAAAGCTATATTTTTGTTCTGATCTTCTCAAAGGGAATCGGAGCTGCTGTTAATAGCTTCAGTACTGGTGCAATAGGACTGGGTGTTTTGTTAATATGATTTATTGGGTTAGGGATTTTCTGTCTTCACTATGAGTTGGATTATGTTGGGGAGGTGCACTGAGGGAGCTGAACCAATGTTGTGCACTTACAAAAAAGATTTGAATTTGACCAGCCATATGCCTCAAAACTACTAGGATCCAAAAGTGATGCTACAGAGCTTTTCTTGTTGTTGCTGTTCTTTTTATCATCATCAATATTGCTATCATCCTTATTATCACCATCCCCAGTTTACAGGTGAGTAAATTGCTGAGATTAAGAAAGCCCCATCTCTCCTTCAAACCACTCTTAAGGAGGAGGAGACTGACTGAGGCATTTCCTTCCTTCAGTAAAATGGGTGACGGCAATGGCAAAGTACTACATAACCCATGGCCAGAAGCTGTACCATGCCAAAGAGAAGCAAGGATGAGGGACACAGCCAAAGGCTGGGTCCCCATCCCCAGCTATTCACTGTAGTCCTTTTTTGAACATTTCCTCCCCCACATGAAGTATGAGTCTCAGAAATCAAATTCTCAGAGCATTAAGGATTTCTCATCAGTAATCCTTCCTTTAGTCTAATGAGCTTAAGTAAAACAGAGGCTTCTAAAATGTCAACATCTTTTCAAAGGGCACAAACTGAATAATATTTTAAAAATAATTAATTATGTGGAGACTGAAGTTTCCTGGGTTGAAATAAAACATTCAGAATCACAAAACAGAACAGCAGGGGATGAGAGATAATTTTCCTATCACAGCCATATACTTAGCATGGGATCATTTTCGTGTGTGTGTGTGTGTGTGTGTGTGTGTGTGTGTGTGTGTACACACACACACATATTCCCACCATAGAGTGAATATACTTGGCATGGGTTCATGTTACAGACACACACACACACTTCCTTGAAGATAATCTTGGCAAAGGTGGACCCTGAGAAGCTCCAATGCAAACTAGAAGATGTTCAAAAATACCATGTATTTTTACCAAGCAACTTCCTGGCATGGTATCACTTTCAGAGAATGTTCATTTGGATGAACATATATACAATTATGTATCATATAGAGATGCCTATGCAATGCAGAACCTTTTCTTTTGCCAAAAGTTTGATTATATTTAGAAGTGGAAAATCCAATTATGCAGACTGCAATAGTGCCTATCTGATCACCTCCACCTTTCTTAATTGTTAATATGAGTGTAGTCAAATGCTAATTGCCTCCAGTCAGAGTTTCCTTCTTCTTAACTAGCATTTAAGTTTTAAGGGGGAAAAATGGCTCTTCAAATTCATATCGACAGCATGTGTCCTTTGTGCTTTCCACAGCTTGTGTCCTGTTAGCAACAAATGAAGATAAATATTGAACGGCACCGCCTGCCCTGCGTCATTTGCACACGGGAGGCCTTTTCAGTATTCTGTTCTTTGCCAGAACTAAGTAGTTGACTGGTTGTTTATTTATTTATTTCTCATCATTAAACCCCAATTTTCTAGCCCATTTGACCATTTGCCTCTAACTTCCCACATAGCAGCCAAGGAATAATGACCAGTAAATAGTAAATGTTATCTCAACAGTTTACATCAGTGGTAATTGCCCATGATTTGTGGGCGTGTGATAACAGTAATGATAAAAGAGGTGATGAAGAAGAATGCTTTTAAATTGGCACTAAAGGACACTTCTCAACATTTTATAATATGCTGAGTGACCCAAGTAAGAGCTCCTCTTTTAAATCAGTTTTTGAATTATTCCCTTTTGACATGTTCAAGATAATACAGCTAAGATTATGTACTTAAAAGGAATGGCCACAAATACTATATCAGGAATGGTGACAGAAGTTGGAGATTTCACAAATCCCTAGATGACTTACAGACCAATCTTCAGAAATAGTTTCGACAGCGAGAGCCCTTTAAAAATGAACAACAGTCCTGCCAGCTTAAGTGCTTTAAGAATTAAAGAATGTTCCCATTTTCAGAAGAAATGTTACACAAAGTTCCCCAGTGCCTGTCAATGAGAACTGCCATTAACTTAGAGGAGCCTCATAAGACTCATAGGATATATTTTACTGATAGCTTCCTAAAGGTCACTGCCTATTATGGTAGATGGGAAAGACCTTGGGAGACAGGAGGAAGAACTGCAAGGAGAGCAATGATCAGATAAAAGGCAGTTTAGCCCTCAGAAGAAATGTGGATATGGCAAATGTCTCAGAAGGGACTCTCCCTAGTTTTGGGGACCGTAAAGGCAGTGGGGAAGAAATGTAGTTTTAGATTTCCACCATTCTGTTAATGTAACCCTACAATAAAGTATAATTAGTTCATAAGGACATGATTTCTGTCTGGATCACCTGAGGGATGATATGAGCCTGACATGTCTGAAAGGACATTTCTCCACTGTCACCTTTACAATTCAAGATACTGACTGTTGTGAATTGAACTGTGTTTTGCCGAACTGAAAGAAGACCTTGTTTGTTGTGCAAGTCTACGTTGGTAAGAAGACTTGATATTTGTAACATCCCTGACTGACTGGCTTTATATGTGTATGTCCTGGATTGTTTTTGGACTATGACTTTGCCTTTTCCCTAAAAGTAAAGGAATATCAAACCCCAGTTTGTCTGTAAGTGACTGTTATTGTATACAACCAGTCTCAGTCATTTTCATGCATAGGGTACTCTGCTCAATAGTCCACAATTTTCGTTGTGAACCCAGATTATTCTTAACACCACTCAGCTACCTGCAGAGCATTCCTTCACCATTCCCCACTGCCTCCCACATATCCCAGATACCTGCCTTCCTGGTGAGCCTTCCTTCTCCGCTTTGCCAGCGCAAATGGTCTGCTGCTGCTACCTCTTTGCCAGTGTGAACAGCCTGCCACTGCTGCCACCTCAGTTCAGGCCAGCAAAGAGGTGGTGGTGGCGGCAGGCCAGTGTCTTGGGGTGGAGTCATGCCCAGATGCACCAACAAAGGCTGGAAGTAGCTGCAAAAATCTTTTTTTAAAAAACCTGACTGTCAGGTAGCAAGACCCAGCAAGAGATGAAGCATCAGAGAATCACCATTGCTGTTGCTGCAGAAAGGTAAACCTAAAGCTCCAGCCATCACCATCTGGAGGACAACAGTTTGGGAAATATTAAAGTGGACACTGTAAAATATCACAAAATACTACCAAGGTAAAGCTCAACATCTTCCACAATGTCTGGATTTTAATTTAAAAGGTTGGTATGTAAAGAACCTTGCATTAAGTACACTGCCCCTTGGGAGTAGAGTACTTGGAAATGGCACCAATTTAGTCTTAATTTTAATGTATTTAAATAGTTTAGAGAGTTTGTCTTCCAAACTGGTTCTCCAAAAATGCCGTCTTCTATATACCTTTTACCAGACTCAAACTGTCCTACTTTGGACACATTATGCAAAGACCCAGGTCTCTGAAGAAGGCTCTAATGCTGGAAAAGGTAGAAGTAAAAGATGTCCATTAGCAAGGTGGATGGGTTTAGTTACAGTAGCAATAAGTTGAAAGAGCTGAAGGCAAATCTTCATGGAGAACATCTGTCCATGTGGTCACTAGGATTTGAAAACAATTTCAAGGCATGTAGTCATCGACGTCATCATCATCATCATCATCATCTAGCTTTTATAGATGAAAGAGTTTTGTCCAACTGCTCCTAACGCCAGCATACTACTAAATGTCAATTTTATGTTATGAATAACAATAGACTGACCAGCATACTAGATCTGGAGTCCTTTAAAGCTGGAAGATTAATAAATTTGAATAAATAAATAATCTATTTTACAACCTTCTCCAAGTTGACTGGGTAACACCTCAAAGATCTGGTCTAGTTCTCCAGTGAAAGAAATCAGGAGGGTGGGATATTTTACTATTGAGGGGAAATGAAAACTCTGCTTGCTCTTAGAAACAGATAAAAAAGGTCTGAAGAACTTTTGGTTGCCTTTTCTTAGGCAGTTTTCTCCATCACTATCAAGAAGTAAGGAATACACAGAATTGTTTTTAATACTTTCCTTGGATTTAGGTGTAATATCAAGAGGTTACACAGATTTAATCTCCCTTCAGTTACACATAACACTACCAAATCTTGGAAATCCAGAATAACATCTTTTCTGTTGTGGTATATACCATTTTGGAATGCCCTTGACTAGAATAAAACCTGTGCCAATTCGGTATCCATTTCAGTGCATGGAGAAAAGTTTGTTTTTTTAAAAAAACTGTTTACGAAGTGTTTGATTTATGATGCTGCTCTTGTATCTGTCATCTATATTTATACCATGTTGCTTTATTGTTACTCACCACCTGGATAGCTAGTACATGATAGGTAGAGAACTATTTCTAGATAAATGCATGCATGATTTGGAACTCCCAACTCCATTAAAAGGAGCCTTCCCTTATCCTAGCATCCTTCAGATGTGTGGACCATTGGCTGGCAAAGGTCAGTAAAGTCACTTTCACATGAAGGATAATTCTCAGTGACTCTGTAACTGCATCCATCCAGATGTCTTCCAACAGTGTGGAAGTGCCTTCTTTTAGGGTAGCTTTTGAATTTCCCAGCCTGCCCTGCACCCAAGAATCTCCTCATAATCTCCCACTCAAGCATTCTCCAAGCTCTACCCTGATAAATTTCCAAGCCCAGAGAAAGTATTCTTACCTGTCATTTTCAAACACCTGTAGGATAGGGATTAGGTCAGCCTTCTCGGCGCAGAGCTTTCGTGAAGAGTAGTCGAAACGTCTCTGGAAAATACCAGTTTGGGAATGCTCAACTATATCCTTCCCAATTCCTTCGGAATTAGACTAAAACCAAACGTTCTCCATTATTAAAATAAATTCAAATGTGTGGGAATGATAATAGCCAAAAATTAAAGCTATGATTATAATTGGAGAAAAAAGATTGTACTAATATTGAACTTGTATGGAGTCAGACATCAAACTTTTATTTCCCTCTGCTGTAATTGCTGTTTTTAATCAGCTGGATCCAGGAACAGGTGGACCCGAATATCAATTTATATAGTTCCAGTAATTTGTTATTCTAATCTTGGCTTAAAGAGTTCTAGTCGGTATGTTGTGGTGTCGTGTGGTATGTTTGGATTGCAGATATACTACACTCTAAGCTCTCCCGATGCCTGCAAAGAGAACATTTGTAGGAATGATGGACCACAGTATAAGTCAACAGAGAAAATCGAAAGGTTCAGTTTACAATAGCTCTCTGCAGCTCTCTGACTGAAGGCCTTGGTTTTTTTTATTCAGGTCAGGCCTTACTGCAGTCTCAACACACATGGGAGAACAGAAGCTACACCGAGTGGATATCAAGCATGAGAATTCTGCACAAATAATCGATTGCAGCTAAGCACAAGGGGATGGAGGGGAGAAACACGGCAATAAGAATTGGAGACTAAATTGTTTAAGCATTTTACTAACAAAGCAAGCAGACTTTCCAAAGGCATGCATGAGGTAGCATGCCCATAATATTATTTTCACACTTCTCTGAACTTATTATAATACAGTTCTACGATTATATGAATTATGCAAAAAAGTGTAGATCTGCTGAAACTATTAAAATGCCTGCATACACTATGCCGAATAAACAGTGGTGGGATTCTACCGGTTCGGACCAGTTTGGGCAAACCGTTAGCTCCAAGTTTCAGCCATGAGTGAATTGGTTCGCTCCAACTTTGAAATGGGCCTGGGCCCACCCACCCCTGCATTATATTCACCTATATTTCTGTTTCCGAAGCCCAGCTGATCAGTGCGGCAGAGTGGATTGCCATGCCTCAGCTATTTTCCTTGCTGGCAGCAATGCAGAAGGTGACTGTTTCCCAAACTGCGCACACACACGCTCAGCGAACCAGTTGTTAAACCAGTGGAATCCCACCCCTGCATATAAACCATGTGTGTTTTAGTTAAACTTTCTTATATAACACATTTAACTATTGAGGCTAATCACTTCTTTTCCCACAAAGTTTGATAAACACTAAATGGAAAAGCCCAGGGTCAGTAATTGAACTATGAGCACTTCACAAACTGTTGATTTGCAAATTCCAATGCAAATCTCCCAAAAAGGAAGGGACAAGCTTTCCATAACCTCTGTTTTTTCTCTCATGTTACTCAACTCAGGGTCTTCTCCAAGTGCTTCGCTCTGCTTCTCAGGGTGATAGAAAGAAAGATACTCAATCCATGGGGTAGAGGATCTGAACTTAGAGGCAAGGATGTCATGGCTGGTTTGAAGACATGAATTTCAGATAAATCCTCCCATTCTTTAAACATGTTGTCAATGTTCTTAATAGTCCCATATTAACACACAAGTTAGTAATTGGATAAATAAGAGGCTGAGAGGGATAGCCCATGTCTAGACAACAATGACCTTTAAGAATATTAGAGATAGTGCTCCACTTAACAATCACAGTTGGGACTTTATCTTCCATCGCTAAGCAATACAGTCATTAAGTGAGTCATACTTGGTTTGATTACCTTTTGGCTGCAGTTGTTAACCAAATTACTACGGTCATTAAGTGAATCCAGCTTCTCCCATTGACTTTTGCTTGTTGGAAAACTCATGGGAAGTTTATAAATTGTGATCACATGATCTCTAGATGCTGCAACTATTGTAAATACGTGCTGGTTGCCAAATGCCTAAATTTTGATCATATGACCATGGGGGTACTATGACAGTCTAAGTGGAGGACCAGTCATGTCACTTTTTCAGCACTGTCATAACTTTGAATGATTGTTGGATGAATGGCTGTCAGTCGAGGATTACAAATATCTCTAATGCTAAGCATAACTGCTTTGTGATCTTAAATTTATTGGAACATCCCACTCCCTCACTAAGCATTCAAATGACAACGGTGTTCTTTTTCCCTTATATGGTAGATAAAAATAAATTTGGCTATCATTTCACTGGTCTGAAAGAGCTATTCAGAGTTATTCCTTGTTGTATAGCCATACAGTGTATAAGCCAAGTTAGAGAATTAATTAGCTTTTGGAAGCTAATTAATGTTGTGCATGTGTGTAGCTATTCCATGATTCATCAGAGTCGGCCCTAAAATGAGCAAAATTAATTTCCTAACTTAAAATGTGAATGCCCATAGATTAAATTGTTTTAGTGAATTAATTATTAATGTTTTAATAATTGTTATTAATAACCATTAACATATTCATATTTATTACTGAAAGAATAAACCGGCTTTGGGATTTCAATCTCTTAAGAGTTCTCAATCCATTTCGATCATCAAGATGTAAAGGGAGGGGCAGAGAGAAAAGGAGAAAAAGACATGTAATAATATATAAATAAACTTTATAGTGAAGCCAATTGTGCACCAAAGGAAGAAGATACTTCAGTCCCAAAGTACTTAAAATGTTGCACTCAAACATCTGAAATCCACTTCAAATGCTTATTGGGGTGTATGTTTGTGGGAGGGGGGGGTAGGTGCTTATCAGCTCTCTTTCTCCTCCCCGGAGAATGTTTTTTAGTACAAAACATCTGTTTTGCATTTAGCTTTCTCTCCCCATCCTACCTTCAGTGGCTTCCACCATCTCTGAAGATGAAGGTTAATATTAAACATGGTCTTAATGGTTGTCCAATCAATCATGATTTTTTTCTCTGAGTTAACGCCAGGCAGAGCAACACACTTTATAAGAAATCAGAGACAGGAGTGGATGAGATAATGTAAAATCACTTATGTCGGCACTCTAGAGACATTGCCCGTTAAATATTTAATAAAGTCATTAACCTGATAGAGAGAGGAAGAGGGTAATGGATGGCCTTTGCTTTTAGGGCAAGGCTCGAAAAGTGCACCATTTTCCCCAGGGCAAGTACTGCAAATGCCCCAATTTTATAAAGAGAGTCACAGATAAAAAGACTTAAAACAGTCTTAAAACCTTTAGTTTGGCTCATTTCAAAACTGCAGAAGTGTTTGGGGTGACACAGTAAAGATGCTGTGTAGCATACACAGCCTTCCCAAAGCAATCCAAAGGCTCACTCAAGGTCTTTCTCCACCCACACTTCACTGTGGCATAACACATATTTTTCTGCCGTCTCCATGAAATTGTCTTTATTTTATTCTCACCCATAATGGGATTGGCTTAAGTCATCCTTCTAGCTGCATTAGTGTTAAATAGCATTTGCCCCTTTAAGCCAATGGCATCTTAAGGTCAGCCACAAAGTGTGTCAAAGCTATGAGGTTTTCTCACCCATTTCCTTAGAGTCAGGACTTACAGGAGAGGAGTGACAAGAGAAGAATCAGAAGCAGGACAGGAAATTTCATGCTCAGATATGGTTTTCTGCTTATTGAAAGATGGATGAAAAGAACCAGCTCAGCAGTTCTGAAAGATCTTTAATGTAATAAGGCAACAGCACATGTGTACATAGTGAAATGACAAACATATTCGGAGAAACAATCCCAAATAAACTATTATTGGAGAGTGAGAAAATATTTTCCAAAATAAATGTGAATCCTGCCTCAAACCCCTTCCATATGTTCAAGGATTTATTTGTTTTCAGTTTGGCAAGAAAAGCCCATTCTTAATTGTTACTTTATTGTTTCTTTCTTTCTTTACAGTGAGTGACCACTGATACAATAGAACACAACAAAATAAAGCATTTTACAATGATGTCTTACAATCCAAGAAGTAGTAAATGACACACAGGGGATTCTTTCTCCCTTCCCTCTAACCAGGTCACAAATACACTTTAAAAATTGCCTTTTTAGGTCACATGTTGAGGTTATCTGTAAGCGATCCAGTTTCAATGTAGTATTTTCCCTTTCCCTCTCTTCTAGCACAGTGTTGTGGCTCCAGCCCCTCCCCCCCCCGGGCCTGGTCCCCTGCCAGAGAGTGACTCAGAGAGTGAGGGGGAAGGGCCGTCAGGGCTCACTTCTGCAGGCCGGCTTCCCTGGCTCAGCTCCAGGAGCCAGAGGCAGGCCAGGTGGAAGAGGTGATGAGGCCTCTGTCTCCTGTATCTCCCCCCGCCCAGGAAATGCTTCCAGACCCAGCTGAGGACTATCAGTCCTGGTTAGACCCCAGGTTTCGTAGACAAGAGAGGCAGGAACAACAGAAGCAGGGGTGGGGCAGGCCTAGAAAGTGCTGAGTCACGTAGCCACACCCCACAGGGTATAAAAGCAGGAGGGACTGCTATACTGCTTCGTGACAAACAAATCCAATTGCCTGGAGAAAACTTGAGCTGAAGTGCTGTTTATTTCTGACTTCCTGGTTGACACGACAGCATCAAGAAAGATTACAGAAAAACCTTGGCAGACACTCACTGGGTTGCTGCCAGAGCTGATAGCTGCCATGGACTCAATTGCTGGCTAATTGAGCCATTTCTCCTGCCTCCTGGACTGAGGTGGGGGGACAGAACAGACAGATTTTGGGACAGGTATGATCTAGGACACCTCACAACAGGAGCTGTGTAAGAATATAATTCAGATGGGTGCACTTCAGCAGCAACCCAGAACACCAGAAAAAGGAAACAGATCAACTATACAATACTTTCTAACAAAATGGATACCTACACAACTTTATCAAAAAGTGCCTAACCACTTAACCCACTACAGCACAACCAACACAAGCTATGACAAAGATAACACTACCATAGATCTAAAATATATTAGAAACCACCAAAGACTATTATAACCACATGACAACCTGCTCCACCTGGTCAGGCAAAGAAGGTATGTTACAGACCCCATCTGTTAAAGAATGCCAGCTGACAGGGTCTAAGAAGAAACACTTGTCTACCAGTGCCCTTGTCTTATGGAATTTCTTGTTCCCAAGTGGCAAGGTTGGCACCCACTTTCCCAGCCTTCCAGCAGAATGTGAAGATCTGGCTCTGCCAATTGGCATGGGGTTGATGAGAAGCCTGCAATCTTGATGGTGGTTGGTGGTCTAAGAATACTTCCTCTACCTTTTCACTTATCTTTTAGCCTCATGTGGCATATTGCTTCCCTTTTGCCTTTCAACTCCAAACCCAGGATCCTTCAGGCAGTTGCTTTCACAACAAACTATTTTGTACCAAATTTGTGTTTTGCTGATAAAGATATAAAGGGAGACTAGTATAGATCTATTTCAAGCTATTTAGCTTTCATCAGCTAGCCATACCCTTACTTGGATTCGAACTTGGGCTGACTGCCTATTAGACAGTTGTATTAACCTCTGGACCACAAGTTCTCCTCCCTTTATCAGCTGAGCTAGGGGAGAGATTAAGTATTTTTCTGTTGAAGCACCTAGTCTTCCCCAATATGGGAGGGAGCATACCGCTTCCCTTTTACCTTTCAACTCCAACCCAGGAGCCCTCGGGCTCCTGTTTGCTTCATGACAAACTATTTTGTACCAAATTTGTGTTTTGCTGATAAAGAAATAAAGGGAGACTAGTATAGATCTATTTCAAGTTATTTAGATTTTATATAAAATCTCCAAATCACCCCGAGTCAGTTAGATAGAGGTGGGCAGTGCCTAAATTGGTGCCTATCAGAAAATATTTAATGTCATTAAAGACTGACAGCACTCAAGATATTGTTCCAGGCAAGTTTAGCATTTCTCGGCCAATCTTATGGTAAGCATTGGAGGCATTAAAATGAAATACTAAACTCTCTAAAGAGGTTAGGAGGGGAGCAAGGGCAAAACAATATTTGTAAGCACAGCAAGTCCTGTGGTTTGTTTTATATGCTTTTCAAGTTATACTTGAAATTGATAGCAACTTCAGTGCTGATAAAGCAGCATTGCTTTTTAGCTTGCTATGCTTTTCCTGTCTTTCAGAAATTATGGCCAGCTAAAGTCTAAATGATGCTATGAGCCATTTATAAAATGCAATTCAGTGACAAGAAGTTTTATTATTGTTGCTTGTTTGTTTTGGAGATAACGGCATAAATACTCAGAAAGAAATTCAAAGTACTTCATTTTTAAGTTCAGTTCCCCCCAAGAATAACATCGCAAGATGTCTTTGGGAGTTATCATGCAGTGCATCTTCCAAATGTAGAGGGAAAAATTACCCTGTTAATTTCCTTATAAACAGATTGCATTAAATCTCAGCCAATGGCAGGGCTGCCAAAGAGCTCGGCTATTATAGATTTCAGATATGATTTCAAATAACTGTTGACTGTTATTTGTGTATCTTCAAAACAAATTATTTCCTGGGAAGTAGCTTTCTCTTTGGGGTATTATTGCTCTAATCTGCCCAGACAAGTTGAGAAATTATTTTTAAGAACGTGTGAGAATTTTATTTTTCATAAGAACTTCCTAAAATTGCCAAGAACTTGGAAAGGTTTTTTTAAAAAAACACAGCCATTTTTCATTATTTTTCTGTCAGTTTTCCCAGCTTTGCCCTCTTTCTTGCTCCATTATTAGTGATGCTTCTTCTAATAGCTAAGCATAAGGCAGGACAGTGGACACTCATCGGTATACAATCAAAATATAGCAGAGCTGAAAATGGCATCAGGAGGAAATGCAAGCAGGTGTTGATAGCCTGCTGAGTTAAAATGGTACAAAATTACATCAACATAAAAGAAACAACATAAAACAACAGGACAGCAAGAACTAAAAATGGCATAGACTATAACAACACAGATTCAAACCAATTTTCGATATGTATGAGGCTTTTCAACTGCGCCAACAAGAGAGGGATCTAAATCGATCCTAATTAGATTCTCTGTTATTCCATGAAATCCTGTGTACAGCACCAATGGATTATGAGTTTTTGATTTATCCTATCTGAATGTCCTCCAATTTATAAATTATTAGCATTGTGTCATTCTTTTTAGCACTGCATATTCTTTCAGTCTTTGAAGTACATTCACGACATTCTTAAAATAGATCTAATTACAGATAGTCCTTGACTTATGATCACAACTGGAACCAAAAATTCTACTGTGAGTCAATGCAGTTGTAAGCCGAGTAAGAATCAATTCTGTAACAATTTTTACAGTGGACATTAAGCAAATCACATGGTCGTTAAGCAAATCCAGCTTCCCCAATGGGCATTTTTTTGGTGGTAATTGGAAAAAAAGGGTTGCAAATCACAATTACATAACTCAAGGATGTTGCAACTGGTTGTAAATGTAAGCCAGTATAAACACCCAGATCATTAGCATGTGAACACGATGGGTTGCAACAGTCATGAGTATGAGTACAGGTCATAGGCTGTTGGAACCATTGCTAAATGAAAGATAGTATGTCAGGAACTATCTGCATGTGCGATCAAATCAGTGCTGATTTTTAGTGATGATATAAATTTTCTCCAAGGTGATGTGTCTCTAAAATGGTCTTTCAGGTTTTCCAACTAGGCAACTGTTCACCACTGTTATTGAGTCTTATGATTTCTTCTTCTCTTTCCTTCTACCTTTCCCAGTATTATAGACCTCTTCATAGAGTATCAAAGAGAAGTATTTTCATAATGTCTCCAAAGTATGGTAATTTGACCCTGATCATTTATGCTTCAAGTCAGAACTTTGGTTTGATTTGTTCACTGATCCATCTGTTTGTTTTCTTGGTTATCAACGGTATCCTCAGGAGTCTTCTCCAACACCAAAGTTGAAAAAGTATCAAGTACTCAGAAGCATCAGTACTCTTTCTATCTTGGTTCTTCAAACACTCCCATGGAGGGTTGAAGGGAAAACGTGCCCCAAATTTATTAGCTATATCATACAGTAATGGAGGCTGATTGTACCTTTGAATGTATGCTAACTATACCACTGAATGAATAGTTGCAGCAAATGTTCTGTGGCATAGATGACAAAGTACAGCTATTAAGATGAATCTTTAGGCCAGGCTGCATATGTTACTATGTGATTCAGCCCAAGGGTGGCTTCTACTCAGTGGTGGGTTGCCCCTGGTTCAGACTGGTTCTATAGAACTGGTAATAAAACCGGCGGGAGGCTCCGGCCACTGACCCGAACGTTATCAAAAGTGATCTTCCATGCGCAAAAGCTTCTACTTACCTTTGCATCATGCCCACACAGAAGCTTTTGCGCATGCGCAAATCACTTTTGATGATGTTTGGGTCAGTGGGAGAAGCCTCCTGCCAGTTTTACTACTGGTTCTATAGAACCGGTCCGAACCGGAGGCAACCCACCACTGATTCGGCCCAACAGGAGAGACAAACTTCCACTAACTCTTCTGACACTTTCTCTGGCAGACCCTGCTTCATTTAACCCAATGCCACATCACATCACTTTCAGGGCATAAGAATTTTAACTAACTCCAGTATGTTTGGATAGCCTATGTAGCAAATGCCCTTTCATTTTCTAGTATTTAAAGCAGCATCTTATCTCTTACCGACATATTTCAAAGCGGTTGTTTTAATTTTTTTCAACCCTTTTATGGTTTAAATTGGTTAGTTACATTCTCATATCTGAAATCATTCCTTGTTGCACTGCATTCCTATTCTCTTTCTAAAGACCATCCCATGTTAATAGCATTGACACAGGGAATAGGTTCATCTTGTTGTTATTAAATTTTTCTGCAAAGCACTCATAGTTCAGTGATTTAAAAATAGAGAGGGAAATCTGCTTGCTTTGAATTTTTAATTTTTGCCTGCACTGGAAGGGCCCAAGCAAGGGAGGAGCACCAAGTACCAAAAATTAATGGATTGCCATGACATTTTCTCCTAATGGTATTCAGAGCAACTCTGCAGACCTTTAGATAAAACTTCTGAAAGAGAATTTCAGTAAGATTTCAAGAAGGAAGGAAGGGAGGGAGGGAGGGAGGGAGGGAGGAAGGAAGGAAGGAAGGAGAGGGGCGTGCATAAGAGCACAAAAGTGCCTACCGTTCCTGTCCTATTGTTCCCTTCATCATATCAAATTGATATAGTTGATGCATATTTTTTTACATATATGTATATATTTTCTTCAAAATATGTTGTTTTATCTATGACAATTGTTTGTGTATACTGTTGTGACAAAAAGAAATAAAAAAAAGAGGGAGGGAGGGAGTGGGGGGAGGGAAGTCAGCGCTATATATTCCAAGTCATGAAGTTTAATTTTAGACATAAGTGTAGTTAAAAACAAGTTAAAAACTGACAAAATAGGAAAACAAAAATATTTATGCTTTCTATTATGTCCACGCAGTCGCAAGCAGAGGCTTTTCCTTCTGCTGCACAAGTGTGGGACGTATTTTAAAGTTATTGGTTAAAGGCTGACAGTTTCCTATAAAAAGGGGCTGTCAGTAGAGAACTGCATGTTGGTTTATAATGAATCCTTATCTTAAATAAACATTGCTGCTAGAAGTCTGGTTCCTCATCAGTGTTTCCACCCACAACATTCCACTTCCAACACTAACCTTAAACCTTGACTTATAGTCTTCAAACATGTGCTTTGTAGCTGAACAATAAACATAATCCCAAATCAATGGTATACACTGCTTTGACTGCTATGCAACGCATTCAAATTTTCTGTTTGTTTTTAATTACAGTAAAAAAAGACTTACAAATTTCCATTTCATCTAGTATCATCTTTTGTTCTAGAAGTTAATAAAAGCAGAGAAAAATAAAGTGGTAGTCCAAAGAAATAATTACTCTTAATCCTCTGAACTAATATAATTACTATGTTATAACAAAAGATGGAAGCAATTTTTGTGCATTAAATAACTCTTCATGCAGAAAACATGGAAGCTGGTGTTTACTATCTTTTGAAAATTTTTATACCATACTCTGTAGAGCAGACGAAAAAAATGAATAATATGCATTTCCAATTCATGAAACATATTCATACATGAATAAATGGATGGATGGAGGAATAAATACATCTTAGGAGCAAAATAATATGGTGAAGTGTTTGAATAATTTAAGGTTTTTATTTATTTAGATTTTTTATTTGAATGAATAGCCCACTTCAAATTCAGTTAAAATAATAATGGCTATAAAAATTCAGCCAATGCTGATGTAACCCCATTCTATAAAACTGTTCCAAATGAAAAAAACGTAACTTGCAGTTCACATTGTTTTGAGTAGCACGGTAACTCTGTTAGTTGAATAAATAGAACATGAGAAATGCTTTTCTGTAATTCTTTCCTGACAAGATTATTTAGCAACATTTTCACTTCATTTTTTTTTCTTTTAATCAAAAAGCGAATCAATCAATACCAATCTTGGGTCATTTTTTTTTAAAATGACATCAATAAACTCACATTCCTCTCCAATAAGAATGTGAAGCATTGGATTGACATACTTCTGCCTTTATTTCAAAGAGAAAATGAAAGCTAAAGAAACCAAATGCAGCCCACATCTTGAACTGGACAATAGATGATCCTCGAGTTACAACAGTTCACTTAGTGACTGTTCAAAGTTACGATACTGAAAAAAGTGACTTACAACCATCTTTCACACGTATGATTATGAAGCATCCCCGTGATCATGTGATCAGAATTCAAATGCTTGGCAACTGACTCATATTTATGACAATTGCAGTGTTCCAGGGTCATGTGATCCCCTTTTGTGACCTTCTTATAAGCAAAGTCAGTAGGGAAACCAGATACACAACTGTGTTATTAACTTAACAACTGCGGGAATTAAAAATGGGGCAAGTTCACTTAACCAGTGTTTTGCTTAGCAACAAAAATGTTGGGCTCAACTATGGTCATAAGCCAAGATCTACCTGTATTCGCTCTGCTGTTTCCAGCTCTCCTTTCTTTTCCCTATTGAAATTTAAGAATTTAAGAATGCATTCACCTGAAATGCATTGGGGGTTCTGGCATTGTGGAGAAATAAGTTTCCACACAGCATTCTCTCAAAGTTCCTCAGGGAGTTGAAGTCCACAAGTCTTAAAAGAGCCCCTGTCTCAGACAATGCACCAACATGAGACGGAGCTGGAGGCTCCCACCCAAGGAAGGGTTGGTTGACCACATACTTGGGCAGAAACAGGCAGGCAGACAAAAAAAATCTATTCCAAGAATGTCTTATCCAGGAAATATACTGTAGGTGCAGAAGGTGAGACAATCTTAGCAAGCAGGATAATGAAAAACAGAAAGAGGAGATTACAATACTTACGACAGTTCATTTAGTGACTGCTCAAGTTACGACACTGAAAAAAATGACTTATGACCGTTTTTCAAACTTATGACCTTAATAGAATAGAATAGAATAGAATAGAATAGAATAGAACTTATGACCATTGCAGAAACCCCACAGTCACATGATCAAAATTCAGCCATTTGGCAACTGATTCATATTTATGACGGTCGCAGTACCCCAGATTTGTGTGATCACCTTTTGTGACCTTCAGATAATCAGAGTCAATGGGGAAATTCACTTAACCAACCGTGTTACTAACTTAACAACTGCAGTGGTTCGCTTAACAGCTGTGACAAAGAAGGTTGTAAAATGGGGCAAAACTCGCTTAACCAATGTCTCACTTAGCAACAGAAATTTTGGGCCCCATTGTGGTCATATGTTGAGGACTACCTGTGTTATGTATCTAATTTTGGAGGAAAAATTAAGCGGGAAAAAACTCAATGATCATTGGCTAGCACCCAGGCCAAGAAAGTATAGAAGGAGAGTTTCTCCCCTTGCACAGTTGCTGGATTCTCACCATGTAATAAAGAGCCGTTGTTCACAAAGACCTGGCTCCTGTCTCCTAAATTGCCCAAATTAACAACCTGTACTCGCCTCCAAGATCCAAATCAGACTCCATAGGGTTAGTGGGGAAAAATTAGAAGCAAGCTCCATCTTCCTGTCTGGTCCTTTAAGAAGGAATTGCTGAAATCTCCATCTACAAACTAATTTTCTTCTAATTTGATTCTCATGCCACTCACGGAACATATTGAAACTGCTTTTAAAGTGCCTTGAAAACAGCTTTGTTCTTCTACCTATTGTGAAAAATTAAGCTATCTAGATGAGAGTTACCTCATTTCAAGGCACGCATTTCCATCTTTTAAAATAGTTTCTCAGCTGTTCTTCCTTTGGGCCATAGCACTGCTAGCAGGAACGAAATCTCTTTTTTTAACACTAAACCTAGCAGGAGATTACAGATGGAGTGATAATTTCACCTTTTCAATTTGCAAAGTCAGGGCCACCCTCAAGGTGTCGAACATTGGTGTAAAGTTTCAGAGAGAGATATAAAGCACCTTCGTGGGTTTTAGGCATTGCAATACACAATAACCACATATGTTCACTTCTTGATAAGAACAGCATGGACTACTGTATATGCTTCACGACAGTCCCAATCATAAATTGTGTTACGTTAGCTTCCTACAGTGGTGGGGTCTCTAGAGCCTCTATTCACAACCCTTCTGCACCCCTCTATATTCCTGGGAAGAGACTTTTTTTTTTAATCCCAGAGAAAAATCTGATTCTGAACAGTTTATTAGAAAAAAGGGGGGAAACACTCATACCTTAATCCAGAGGTCCCCAAACGTGAGTCCATGGACCAGTACCAGACCATGGCATCCCAGAAACCAGTCCACACAAGCAAGTGAAGCCCCATCAGTGGGATGCAGGTAGCACAAGAAACCACATCCCCTCCAGTCCATGGAAAAACCTGTCTCTACAGAACCGGTCCCTGATAGCCAAAAGGTTGAGGGCCTCTGCTTTAAGCCCTCTCCCTCCCTCCCTCCCTCCCTCCCTCCTTCCTTCCTTCCTTCCTTTCTTTCTTTCTTTCCTCTACATTGAAAGATTGGCATGTAGGCTAAAAAAAAAAAAATAGGACAGGCTACAAATGCATAGGCCAGGCCAATCTATGAAACAGATCCTAATCAACATGTAACTCTACTACTGCCTGTGGCTATTTTCCTCTGTGTCTTCAGCTCTTCTCTGAGTTGTTTTCTTAATTGGCTGGTGTCAGCCCAAAAGGAGGAACTTTCTTCTCCTGTGATGGAAGACAAAACAATAAAGATAAAATGGATCTGACCCTCTTTCCCTTTTTAAAAACTCACTAGAGTAGGTAGGGGGGGAGTGAATCTTCCCAATCCAAGTTGACAAGTTACCATTTGAGTTTGTCTTGACTATGGTCACCTCTACGGTATCCACTCTCTGGATTGGCAGGTCTAACTTAAGTTTCCTTTAGCTCTTTATTATTAGTATTATAATTAGTATTATAGTTATAGTATATTATACTATATATTTCACTATATTATTATAGCGTATAGTATAATTAGTATTAATAATTAGTATTAATGGAGCTTGGGATTTCACCCCTTTGCTACATAGCATAGACTATATGTGCAACACTTGAGAAGAACTAATTATAGTAGAATGGATATTTCCACAATTCTTCCTTCCCATTGCTTTTAGTGAAATCAGTTCTTTTCTTCAATATTTTGTAAAGCTGAAAACCAGTAACAGGGAACATTCTCAAATTATTTTTTAACTATACTTTTAAAAAACAACAACTTCAGTTTCTCATGTTATTCTTTATTCTCCAAGCTTCTTATAGGGCAGGGAAGAAAGAAGAAATGGTAGGGATTAAATAGGACTTCTACTGAATAGGAGTTATTATCTATTTGTTTCTCTCTTTTTAAAAAAATTGGATCAAATATTAATGCCCAGCCTGTTTGCGACTGTTCCCATATCTCTCATTTTCTGAATGTTCATTTGAGGACACAGACACAAACAAACACACACAGACACATTCTACTAGCAAGTTCCTAAATAAATAGCTGGACTATTGAGAGTTTCCCCCTTAAGCACGAAAGGCCTGTGTGAAAAAGATTCTCATCTGTGGTTTATCACAATAGCCATCAATTGTGACAGAACACAAGCTCATTACCATCAACACAAGAGGCCGTTCTTTGCAGACGTCATCCTGTTATGCTTTTGAGACACTGACATCTGTTGTGCAAAACCAAACAAATGTTTGGGAACTAGCTGGCTCCATCAAGTGATTGTTGATGAACATTGCAAAGCGAAGACATTTTAAGGGTTTACTTTCCAAAAACCAACTTTAGACACAAGGTGGGTTTGTTTAATGATGCTGTTTATTTTTAAAAGGGTCTTGCGTGGGTATGTTAATGATAAAACCCAATGTGAATTGCTATACATGCAAAAGAGACAACACGGACGCTCTCCTCTTTTAATTGTTTAGAAAAAAAAGTGGGAGAAATTTGGTCATATATTTTTTTCCCTATAAATTTATCTTAAAGGAGTTTCCACCCAGCTCTTCAACGTCCAAGATAGTAGGGAGAAATCAGAGATACAAGATTGGAATCAGGAATTAAATCTTGCAAACAAAGGCCATTCTCATGGGCAACAAGACCACATTATTTATCTAGCAAGAATTCAAAAGAGGAGTGGCAGCACAAATGGCTCAGCCACAAAGAAAATAATTTCCAGGAGCAAGATTTATATTATTATTATTATTATTATTATTATTATTATTATTATTATTATTATTATTATTATTATTATTATTATTATTATTATTATTATTTAATTTTTATACCGCCCTTCTCCCGAAGGACTCAGGGCAGTTCACAGCCAGATAAAACCAACAATAAATGGATACAATACAAATAAAAACACTGATAAAAAACTTATTAAATTTGGCCCCTAAATTAAAATACATAAAACCATAAAACCCCATTTAAAATTACAAATAATAGTACTACTTCTATGCCAGTCCTGCGCGGAAGAATAAATACGTCTTCAACTCACGGCAGAAGGTCCGGAGATCAGGAAGTTGACGAAGTCCTGGGGGAAGCTTGTTCCAGAGGGTGGGAGCCCCCACAGAGAAGGCCCTCCCCCTGGGGGTCGCCAGCTGACACTGTTTGGCTGACGGCACCCTGAGGAGGCCCTCCCTATGGGAGCGCACGGGTCGGTGGGAGGCAAACGGTGGCAGAAGGCGATCCCGTAAATAACCCAGTCCTAAGCCATTTAAAAACTTATCTGAAAAATCTCATATTAGATCAATTAGAATCTCTAAACAATGGGTTTTTTTTAAAAAAAATGTTCTTTTCTGATGAGAAGGGAATAAACGTTTTAATGAGAAATCAGTAAACTAGGCAACATTACAACATGTGCCTGTAATGGTGAAACTATGGCACGCATGCCCAAAGTGGCATGTGGAGCCATTTTGCCTGGCACGCACGGCCTTGCCTGTTTGTTTTCTGGATTTCTGGCATGAATGTGGACGTAATGATCAGCTGTCTTTTGCACACGCAGCAGTGCCGAAAACCACTATGTGCATGCGCGCCGGTCAGCTGATCATTGGGCACACATGCGCTCTAGAACCCAGAAGTTCGGCTTTTCCGGAGTGCAGCCCCGACAAGGGCATGCTTGCGTGTGCGCCTTTTCCACACAAACTTTTCGGCACTTGATGCCGAAAAGATTTGCCATCACTGACATATGCCATCTTTGATGAATCTTCCAAAGAAGTCGCAATCATAATGTATGCTCCTACAACAGATGTGAATGGCATTTCACTTTCTGACAGTTAATACCAGTTAATCAAGATGGACAGTTAATACCATCTATATACTACTAAAACTTTTGGCTACAAACGTTCACTGGGCAAAACAGTCCACCATAAGCAACAATTTTTGAACTCAAAATTTACTGAATGCATCCAAAATCTAGGACCTATGATTATCATGGGATTAAAATTTGGCAAATTTTGGCTTGTTTCAGTGCTGTTGTGTTGCCACCTGGATGTTCCATCTTGCCCTACCCTCCAGAGGCCAGGTAGTCTGTCCCTTCCTTTGGCTGCTGGAGATCACATAGATTGGTCCCACCTAGACCTCCAGAGGCTGAGTAGACTGGTCCCACCATTGGCTGCTAGAGGACAGTCAGTTGAGGTCAAGCTAGTAGAAAGTCAGAAGTTGCTCCCGCTTCTTTTTTGCCCTTGGTCATTCCATTTCTCAACTTAGTTAAGAAAATGTCTCTGAAACAGTGACACAATGATCACAGGTTGTCTAGTTTTTTTGTTAAATTTTAGTGTGAAAATGATAATTAAGAATAGATTCCATATGCAAGAATTATATCTGGTATGTAATTTAAGATAATACTAAAATTAGGGGGCTGGAGGCTAAAACATATAAAGAACAGTTGTTGGAATTGGGTATGTCTACTTTAATGAAAAGAAGGACTAGGGGAGACATGATAGCAGTGTTCCAATATCTCAGGAGTTGCCACAAAGAAGAGGGAGTCCAACTATTCTTCAAAGCACCTGTAGGCAGGACAAGAAGCAATGGGTGGAAACTAATCAAGGAGAGAAGTAACCTACTGTAGAACTAAGGAGAAATTTCCTGACAGTTAGAATAATTAATCAGTGGAACAACTTGCCTCCAGAAGTTTTGAATGCTCCAACAGTGGAAGTTTTTAAGAAGAGATTGGATAACCATTTGTCTGAAATGGTACAGGGTTTCCTGCCTAAGCAGGAAGTTGGACTAGAAAACCTCCAAGGTCCCTTCCAACTCTGTTATTCTATTCTATTCAATTTGATTCGATTTAATATACTCTAAAAGGAAGTGTCCATTTTTAGGATGTGTTCATAAAAAGGTCACAGTATTGAAACTTATCTGTGTCCTACTTATATTTAAAATCAAACTATTACAGGTAGTCCTTGACTTACAATAGTTTATTTAGTGACTGTTCAAAGTTACAACAGCACTGAAAAAAAGTGACTTATAACCGTTTTTCACAGTTACAACCTTTGCAGCATCTCCATGGTACACATGATCAACACTCAGATGCTTGGCAACTGGTTCATATTTATGATGGTTCTGGGTCCCAAGGTCATGTGATCACCTTTTGCGACCTTCTCACAAGCAAAGTTAATGGAAAAGCCAGATGTACTTAACAGCTGGGTTACTAATTTATCAACTGCAGTGATTCGCTTAAAACTGTGGCAAGAACAGTCGTAAAATGAGGCAAAAATTCACTTAACAAATGTCTCACTTAACAACAGAAATTCTGGATTCAATTGTGATCACAAGCTGAGGACAACCCGTATTTTATTCCTACCTTCTATTGGTAACCCTCCTTATTCTTACTTACACTTATGGCAATGTGCCATTCCCCAATTATAGAAGAGATCAGAAGATGAGTCTATAATTGCTATGTCATTGTAACATTGTTTTATATTTTTTCAACAAACTTCTTAAATATTCATCTCTCAAAATATAAACACTTTGTACTATGCATGAAAAAAATGTCATTGGTTTTGAGCCTTAGTTCTTATGGGGATCCGTAAATCAAATCCACACACTTTTTAGAGTGTGCAGTAATTGGAGCACTAAGTGATTTGAATGATAGTAATTGGCATGTCATGCTTAACGTGAGTTGAAAGGAATGCATAAATAGGAGTAATCTGTTATTATGCTATATACATTTTGCATATGTAAGGGAACCTGGCTACAGTTACCTTTATTATAATCCCACCTGTCCCAGTTATTTAAGTTTCCCATTACTGGTGCTCCAGTTTCAAGGTTTAACTCCAGATAACCTTTTGTGCGTGGAAATGTTCTGAGCTCTTAGCATTAGCTGGGCTTCCTCTTTCTCACAGTGATCGAAGGGTAGAAGTCAATTGAGGTTTCAAGTTTTGTAGGTGAGAAAGGACTGAAGATCTGAAAAAGTCTGAAACCTGATAACCCCTGTGGTTATTTCTTGGACCCATGGGAAACCGACTAGTCCAAATTATTTCTCTGTCAGAACATGCTTTTAAAGAGCATGGAAAAGATCAAGGAGATGCAATTGTTACTCTGAAATTGATTGGATTTCAGCTTTAAAGAGCACCATGAGGTCAGGCAAAGAGACCATTACATGGGTTAACCTGTGCTCCTCAAGCTTATTTGAATAACTCTGTGATAAATCGAGCAAGTTAGCCTAATTTAATAGAGGGAAGATCCTTATATTAAAATATTAATATAAATTTTATAATAATAAAAATATACTTCAGGAGTGAAGAAGATCCTAAAGTCCAAACTCATTGGAGGAAATGCCATCAAGGCAATTAATACCTGGACAATCCCAGTCATTAGACACACAGCTGGAATAGTGCACGGGGCTCAAGCTGAATGAAAAGCCCTGGTAGGAAGACCAGAAAAATGACAGTGAAAAATGACATGCTCTTCACCCTCACGGTGATGTTGACAGAGTCTACGTATCAAGGAAAATGAGTAGGCATGGAATGTCTCAAGTACATCAGACTGTTGAAGAAGGGGGAAAAAACATTAGAAAAATATCTGAAGGACAGTGAATAATGTGCACTGAAGCTAGTATACCAGGGAGACTTACTGAGTACTGGAGAGACCAAACTGGCCTACAAGGAAGACCAAGTGAAGAATAGAAAAGAGACATAGGAAGACTAAGTATCACATTAAAACAAAATAGCAGACAACACAGATAATAATAAGACCCAGCAATGGTTAAGAGCAGGAAAGTTGAAGAAAGAGACAGAGGGGCCAATTGTGGCTGCATAAGACCAGGGGTCTGCAACCCTAAACACTCAAAGAGCCATTTGGACCCATTTCCCACAGAAAAGAAAATACCGGGAGCCACAAAACCCTTCCCCCCTGCCTGACTATTTCTTGAGCAGCCACAAAACTAGCATATGTAGTTGAATTAAACATTCTGTTTTCTTCTGAAACTTTTATTTTCTTGGATTTATCCACGGTTGGCCTACCGGGGGTTGAAAAGCTCAATAAATCACATGCCGGCAGGTCTCGCACATTGGCGGTTGTGCATATTTTGAGTCACAGGGAGCTGCAGCAGAAGGGTGAAAGAGCCACATGCGGCTCCAGAGCCACAGTTTGCTGACCCCTGCACAAGACAAAGCCTTAAGAAAAAATGCATACAAAACCAGAATTAAGAAGACGGCAACAGTGCTGGCTCTGCAAAAAAGCTGAAGAAATAATGGATCATCTGGTTAGCTGCTGCAAAAAGATGTAGTTGGTACAGACTAATAATCACATGACAACATAGCAACAATAGTACATTGGAAGATCTCCAAGAAATACCATTTGCTTGCAAGCAAGAACTGGTAGAATCATAAAATTAAAAAAAGAAGAAGTAGAAAATGAAGAAGTTAAAGTGCTCTGGGACTTTGGAATTCGAACTGCCAGGCATCTATCACATAATGATAGATCCCAAAACAAGTGGACATTTGAACACTATTGCCATTGACAAATTCAGCACCAGTCAAAGCTATCATTCTCCTCAAATTTGTTCAGTTCAACTTCCAATTGTAAAGTGAGACACAGAATATCAATATTGAATATAATTTAGGTATATAGTTTGGCAGATATCTGATTGCAGACTTCTGGTAGAATGGAATAAGCAGAGGAATAAAAGGTCTGTTCAACGTAAGTAGGTCCACATCTTCCAATAGATGTTCCATTCATTCAGTGAGAAAATTAAGCATATGATTAAATATTTCCCATTTAATTCAATGTAATGTTTAAGACACTAAACTTAAGGTCCCCCATGTTAGGGAATTTAAATGTGAATAAAACAGAAAGAACTAATTATGGTACCTGCATAGTGGATTGAAACTAACAAGAAATATATTGTGCAGGTCATATAGAACTTTATTTGTAGCTGCATACACTTCTCAGATAGAGAAGAGATCAAAAGTTAATTAGGAATATAATTAGTACTGGCCTACATCATCCTAGAAACACATGGTATACTTTCACTCCCTTGCTTCTTCCACTCTCAACCCATTCAATATTCTTTGACAAAGTGACAGAATTAGTGGACCAGAGGAATGCTGTCAATATAATTTACTTGGACTTCAGAAGGCATTAGGTAAAGTAGACCATAACCTACTATTATATAAAATAAAAAAATGTGGGTTAGACAGCATCACCACCAGATAGATTTGTAACTGGCTAACCAACTGCATTCAATGTGTATGGAACTGCATCTACATGGAGGGAAGTATGCAGTGGAGTACCCCAAGGCTCTGTTTTAGGCCCAGTACTCTTCAACATTTTCATCAATGATTTGGATGAGGGGATAGATGGGGAACTCATCAAATTTCCAGACGACACCAAGCTAGCAGGAATAGCCAACACTCTGGAAGATAGGCTTAAGATACAGAAGGCTCTTGACAGGTTTGAACATTGGCCGCTATCTAACAAAATGAAATTCAGTGGTGAAAAAAGTACATTTAGGCAAGAAAAACAAAATGCACAGGTACAGTATATATGGTACCTCACTCAATACTAGTATTTGTGAGAGGGATCTTGGAGTCCTAGTGGACAACCATTTAAATATGAGTCAGCAGTGTGCAGCAGCTGACAAAAAGGCCAACAAAGTTCTAGGCTGCATAAACAGAGGGATAGAATCAAGATCACATGAAGTGTTAATACCACTTTATAATACCTTGGTAGGGTCACACTTGAAATACTGCATTCAGTTTTGGTTGCCACGATGTAAAAAAGATGCCGAGACTCTAGAAAGAGTGCAGGGAAAATTTCCTGACACTTAGAACAATTAATCAGTGGAACAACTTGACTCCAGAAGTTGTGAATGCTGCAACACTGGAAGTTTTTAAGAAGATATTGGAATATTCTCTTCCTGCAAAATTGCTAGCAACATTGATCCAGCAACCAGATCACTGTAAAGACCAACTTAGCAATACCTCTTTAAATCTGTGAGAACCTCCATTCCTTTGCTGAATCTTTTTCTGAACACACGGAGGATGGTGGGCCCAGCACTGTGACCCATGTCTCAATCATTTTACACATGTATCAATGTCTCGTGACCATAACAAAAGGGGAAAGACTATGTGTTCTGACCTGGGCTTCCTGAGTCAGTAAAACACATGACTAGTCCCAAAAACCTGTTTTATTTTAACAGCTGTGAATTCTGTTCATTCACAGATGAGTCCCAAATAGTTGTAAAGAGTCTTTTGGGATAAGGCTGATAATTAACAGAGTTGGAAGGGACCTAATAGGTCATCTAGTCCAACCCCCTACTGAAGCAGGAGACCCTATACCATTTCTGACAAATGGCAGTCCAATCTCTTCTTGAAAGTCTCAAGTGATGAAGCTCTCACATCTTCCAAAGGCAAACTGTTTCATTGGTTGATTGTTCTCATTGTCAGAAAGTCCCTCCTCATTTCTAGGTTAAATTTCTCCTTGATCAGTTTCCATCCATTATTCCTTGTCTGGCCTTCAGGTGCTTTGGAAAATCACCCACCTTATCTTCCTTGACACGCTGCAAAGCCACACAGAGTCCAGAATCAAACAGACTTTAAACTGAACAGAATTAAGAATGTTGCTTCCTGCAAAAGCCCACATGCCTTTGCTCCTCTTTTAAGGCTTATGTATAGTGACCAGACGTCCCGCTTTTGGCGGGACAGTCCCGCTTTTTAATAATTTGTCCCGCGTCCTGCAGCAATTCCAAAAAGTCCCATTTTTTTTTTGTTTCACTTCCATTCTGAAAATGGGAGGCGGCAACGCAAGAGGAGGAGGCGGAGAAGGGGGAGTGGCGGAGAAGGGGGCGCGAGAGGGAGGAGAGACACTGCTTGACTTCACCCGAGAGGAAGAGAAGAGCGGAGAGGAGAGCCGAGGAGAGCCGAGCCTGCCTGGAAGAGCCGAGAGGAGAGCCGAGCCTGCCTGGAAGAGTGGAGAAGCAGCAGCCGCTCCTCCTCCTTCAGGCAGGTGGCAAGACTCAGCGCGCATGCACAGCCCCCCCTCCCCCCCATCAATGGTGTCCCGCTTTGCCATTGCTGAAATCTGGTCACTTTAGGCTTATGGAAGGGGCCAATCATCTCCAAGCCCTACTCCCGAGTTGTTCCTTTTGTTTTAACTGTTCTTAGATCTGGCAGCTCTGTGCATGTGTGCACTGGGAACCCTGTTCCTCTGCCTTGCTGAAGTCTGACTTTGGAGGCTCCAGAGGCAGCACGTACCTCCCAGATGGCCCTTTCTCTGCCTCCGACGCAGAGCCCTCGTCTGAGCCTTCCCCAGACTCTAGGACTGGCCCATGTTCCTTCCCAGCCTCCTTACTTTCCGACTCTGTTGCCAGCTCTGCAGGCTGCTGGCAGACCATAACACTACAGTAAGATCATGCTGCCATTGTGCCATCCGTCTTCCTCCTTAAATATGCCCATGCTTGAATTCCATATGGCAAGCCTCCCAACTGAAGTTCAGTTCCTACAATCCCTGCCCGTTTGGAATTCTGAAAGTTGGAGTCCCAATATATCTCAATGGTACCTAGTTAGAAAAGTTTGGTATAGTAACTTCATGACAATTCTGAGCAAGCCAAACTCTTCCTCCGAACCATATATAAGCAATTTCTGTCAATCTGTAAATTGCTGAACTACATCTCTGAGACTTCCCATGAAAAATGGCTGCTGGGTTAGGTTTCTGGAGTTTTACTGAACTAGCCATCCGGAATGTTGCAATATGTAGGGCTACCACATCTGGCTACAAACATACAGAGGACTATAGAAGTTGGCAAAAAGACACAGGAGCCCCAACTACCTCTAATAGTCTTCCAGATTTATTTATTTTTTCAGTTCATATTTTGTAGCCCTGACATGTTGCTATTCTGGATGCAACAAAACCTGCTTCATCTGATGTGGCATCTCATGTGCAGCCCCAGGAAGAAGTATCCCTGACAGCTTCTGGGTTGACAAGTGGGAAGACCAGTTTCCATATCATAGAAAGCCATAGGCTACCTGGTTCAATCTGTTCAAAAAAAATGATGCACAACCAGAACATAGGGAGGAAATGAAACACCAAGCTTTGCTATGATTTATGTTGCAAACCTCTCAGCAATTACTCCTAAAAAACATCAAGAAGAAAGGGAAGATTTTCCCTGGAGAAAACACTGACCTTGAGAAGGCAAACTAAACTTATTTGGATAAATATATCATCTTAGAAAACTAACATCTGCATTAGATGAAAAGTTATTTATGTGTTGCAAAGACAAAACATCACTGGAGAAGATGAGAAAAGCAAGTCAAGAGACGGCAGTCTTTGTCAGCTTTACCTCTTTATGCAGTCACCTTTCAATAAAGTGCATTAAAATGCAAAATAGTGCATTTTATTTTGCCTGGGGCAAAATATTGCAATATTCCCAAGCTTCTGTTTCTGGATACAGTCACAGCATTTTCCCTTACATGGCATTCCACTACCCTCCATTCAGTGATGGGTTGCAACCGGTTTAACAACTGGTTCTGTGAGACCGCATACATGCGTGCAGCGTTCAAAATACAGCAATTTGAAGCTCAGCTGCTTACCTTCTATGGCAGCCCCGGTAAGTAGAACAGTGGAAGCACAGAAATTACCTGTACCATGCAAATCAGCTGAGCCAGAAAGGAGGAAATATAGGACAGGATAGGGCGGGGGCAGATGGGCAAGGCGAGCTAATCGCCAGAACTACCAGTTCACTAGAACGGGTCCAAACCAGCAACAGCCCACCCCTGCCTCCATTTTTGTTTCTTCTCCCCTGTGTACCGAGTGGCATCTACAGCAAGAAGAGGTGTAGATGGTTCTACCTTGCATATTTTGACTGCTTGTTAGGACACCCCTGAATGTACTGCAATTTATGGTTTTTAGCTGTCAACATTTCATGACCAATGAGCTGAGCCAGAAAGGCCAATAGCAGAAGACAGAAATATGTTGCCCAATGGAGGACTAATTGGAGACAACCCTAGAGAGTAATGGAAATCTCAAGGAATCATCCACATATTATAGAAGGTCTGCTTTTTCACATGAGGTTACTGGAGATTTTGAGGCTACTTCATCTGATGAGATAGGATCATTTGTAAGATCTTAGGTGATTCAGGGGACATTCTATAACAAGATCATATGATAATATATTGCAGTAGGGGGGAAAAATCTGTTCTCCCATAACTCTTTCTTCCATCAGGCCTTCCTTCTCTGACACACATTCACAGATTAACACACAGAAACATTGCTTTTCTTAGGCAGGAGTATAAACTGATTCTACTGGAGATAAAAGTACGGAGAAAAGAGTTCATTGACTGAACTGTAACTTCCCAGTGTTTCTAAGGGTTTCGGTTAATGCTGGTAGAAATCAGTCCAAGAATAATGCAGGTACAAACATCCCACTTAATTCTTCCAGTTACATATGAATTATAAATTAACAAATTAACAAATGCATATGAGGTTTGGCAATGCAGAACATTCTATTATCACCACATCAAATAGTTATAAGTACTTAGCCCTGCCAAAACATTGAAGCCAAGTTTTACCGTGTTCTATATTCTATTTTAATAACTCTTCCCGACGTATATGAATAATTTATTTTTGTTTAAATCCATGGAAAAAAAAATACTTGTAGTCTTCTAGTTCCCAGGCAATAGAAACATATTTCCTTGCAACAATTCCCAGACTCTTTCGTTTCCAATGACAGCCAAAATCCACTTTAAAACTTTTAGTTGCAAGCAACTCACTGGGGAGCAAGCGCAAAGGAACATTTGGACCTGGGTTTTACCATATGGAAGAAAAATGTTTGATAGCAATTTAGAGACAGCTGTTAGTTTCTCATATGTTTAATTGACATCTATTATAGCAATGGATGGTGCAAACCTAAGGTCAGAACTTAGCCCATTAAAAAGAAATGGCTATGGAAAGGAAGACATGTAATATGGGGTGATGTCCTGTTGGTTTTCAAAGGCACAAATGAGCCTTTGTTTATTCTGTCTTACAGTTTCCAAGAGCTTCATTTCTTTTTAACAAGAGATTCCAGCATTACGCTAATCAAAACGTGTGTCCTTCCAGATACTTCCCCCCCCCCCGCAACTTGCTCCCTCCCCCCCCCCCCCAGTATCCAAATCGGGTTTGGCAGGCAATTCCTGCCAAATCGGCCTGATTGGTAGCCATCTTCATGAGTCACAACACAGCAACTCCAGATGGAAGGCAAAGAAAACTGTTCCCTCCAGAGTTATTTCCAATTCAGTTCTATCAATCAACCAGCAGCTGGGAGTGAAGAACCATTCAGTGCTTTAGCCAGCTCACTCATGCCAACAATTCTGCACATTATGGGCTTCCTATGCTCATCCCTTCTGGGAAAGGAGAGGAGAAAAAGGCTTTATTTGCTCATGATGTCCCCAGGAGATGCTACAAGTATCAGGCTAATCTCAGGATGATGTCTGTTCGTGTCTGAATGTGAATATGCTCTGGTGAATCTAATCATGGTGGGTTTCGTCATGCATTTGTTGTAAGCCTTGATCTGTAAGATTTATGGTAAATCAAGAATGGAAATGTCTGTAGAGATGTGCTATTTAAAAATAACTTGGCTCCTTCCAAAAGAAGAATCTGTCTTTTAAAATGGAAAGTAAATGAAAACAAGGGCATCGGAACATGGAACTATACTGGGGACAGCCACTCACTGCATATGCTTATTATGAAATTGGCATTAATAGAGGAATTGGCTTGCCTTCTGCAAACTAGGTCGAAACCAGGTTGTTATCTCTGGAGACAGAAGACATGGCAAGAAGTTCGTCCATCCATGAGCCAGGATTAAAATGGAAAGTAAACAATTACACTATCCAAGCAAAATTGTGAAACACATAGCTATAAAACTAGCACAATGTGCAGCCAGAGAAATCCAGTGGGTATTAGATCTGGCGGGAGTGCAGGAGGTAAGGGATGAGCTTTCAGAAGTCAAGTACTAAAAAAAGGAGCCTTAGGTCACAAGTATTGCATGGTTTAGGGCACTTCAATTTCACCACTGCAGACTTTGATACATTCAGCTAAAAGATCGCACAAAGATCATCATCATCATTGCCTTTTCAGATATTCAAACCAATTCCCATTCATTATAATTATTTGTTAACTTTATATTTCCTTTTTAATAAAGGTCAATATTATTATTTGCCAGAGTGCTGTTGGGGAACACAACAGCAGTGAATTCATGAAAGAGGCAATTGCAAAGGTGCTGGGGGTTTTTTTCAAGAGACAACTGGACTTTCTTGTTTTTCTCTGAAGATGTTTCACTTCTCCTGCAAGAAGCTTCTTCAGCTCTGACTGGATGGTGGGGAATGAAGGATTTATACTCCTTGCAGATAGCTGGTCATTTGCATTCTCTCAGAGAGTCGGTAAGGCCATCTGGAACTTCATCTGTGTCGTCAAGGTCATCTGAGTGGTGCAAATGTGTGTGGAGCCTTCTTGGAACTGTTGAAAGGACTATGTTATAGACTAGCTTAGATGATGTTGTATCCCTCCTCCTCTGTTGAGAGAGGGCTGCTCAATTTTTACATAGATGGCTTCTTTGACCCCTCTTTCAAACCAGTGGTTTGTTCAAAATGTGGACTTTGCTCTCTTCAAAAGAATGGCCTTTGCCTTTTAAATGCAGATGGACTGCTGAATCTAGTCCTGATGGGTTTGTTCTCCTATGTTGTGCCATGCGTTTATGAAGTGGTTGTTTTGTTTCCCCAATGTAAAAGATCTGCACATGCACTGCATTGTACTGCTTATTCCACATTGCTCAGTTTGCATCTGGGTGATTTATTCTTGGGGTGGACAAGCTTCTGCCCTTAGTGTATTCTTGGGTTTGAAATGTGCATGTAGCTTCTGTTGGCTGAAGATCCTCCTGAGCTTTTCCAATATTCCTGCTAAAGAAGATTCTTGGATGAGAAGTGAAACATCTTCAAAGAAAAACAAGAAAGTCCAGTTGCCTCTTGAAAAAGCACCATTGCAGCAATCATGATCTGGATGACTGAGGATTCCATAGACATGAAAGAGGCAAGTTTTAGATCAGGGATTTTGTGGTTCATGGTTTTATTTTAGCTACTAAGCTGACGTAAAGTTGAGAAAATTCTGTCAAAGATTCTGGAAAGTTTCTATTATTGCAAACAGAACTAGATTAGCCGAACTGATTGTTCAGATTTATGACAATATCATTTCAGCATACATTTGAAATTTCATCATGCTAAGTGTATGGGACTGCCTCGAATCTCCTGAATGAACAATAGTTTCAATAGTTGTTTGACATTGGCATGACATCTGTTGCCTGATGTCTTGCTTCCCGTTACAATAGATAATGTCCTCACTAGTTTATTTTAATGAAATCAGTTGACATTCCTTAGCATTGTTACTAACGCTTCAGAAGAACCTTAGAAAACTATTTTTTTCCTTGTGCTGGAATAAAACTAGGGATAAATAGGTTAAAGCTCAGGAAGTGGTTTTAATAGGACCATGACTATTCAACTTCATCTCTCCCACAGGTGGAGTGTGTTAAGAATATGTAAGATGCAACAGGCAAAGTTTGTTTGTTGGTGGGATTTATATAGCTACCATCTCAGCTATGTGATTCTAGGCAAGCCCACAATACAAAACACCACAAAACACAGTATTTCATAAAAACACATTGCAATAAAAATCCCCCCTGTATGTCAGACTCAATTATTAAGGTGGCTCCAGTTCCTGGCGGGGAAAGCCAGGTCTTCAAGGTTTTGTAGAAGGCTAACAGAGCCTTGGAGATCTGGATCTCATGAAAGATGCTTTTCTAGCAAAAGACATGACAGGAAAAGCATTCTTCCTGGGGCTCACTAGATCACAGAAGTGGTGGGTTTCAAATTTTTTTACTACCAATTCTGTGGGTGTGGCTTGGTGGGTGTGACATGGCTCGGTGGGCGTGGCTTGGTGGGCATGGTAGGGGAAGGATACTGTAAAATCTCCATTCCCTCACCACTCCAGGGGAAGGTTACTGCAAAAATCTCCATTTCCTCCCGATCAGCTGGGAATTGGGAGGCAGAGAATAGATGGGGGCGGAGCCAGTCAGAATTTTTACTACCGGTTTTCTGAACTATTCAAAATTTCCACTACCGGTTCTCCAGAACTAGTCAGAACTGCTGAAACCCACCTCTGGATCACGGGTGTCAAACTTGATCATGTCACATGATGTCACGTGATGTAGCGTGATATTTTTGTCTTTGCGGAGCTAAGATGGGCATGGCCTGAACATAATAGAATAGAATAGAATAGAATAGAATAGAATAGAATAGAATAGAATAGAATAGAATAGAATAGAATTTTTATTGGCCAAGTGTGATTGGACACACAAAGAATTTGTCTTGGTGCATATGCTCTCAGTGTACATAAAAGAAAAGATACCTTCATCAAGGTGATGAACATGATGCATCTGGCTCACAGGCCACCAGTTTGACACCCCTGCACTAGATGATACTGCATCGTGAAAGGAGCCCAGAGCATGCTCACTCAGCCAGATCTGATGAAACTAGACTGGGGGTCAGATGGTTCCACAAAATAACCTGGCCCTGTGCCACATAAGGCTTTATAGTTAAGCACCAGATATTCATTAATAATATCCAATAGTATACTAATATTTATGTGCTGTCTTATGCGCTGAGTTCAATAACTCTGGGCTCAGAGTTTGGACAAAATCTTCATCTTCTCTCAAGGCCCATTCATTTTTGGGACCCTATGCACAACATGAAAAGAGAGTCTGAACTAGAACTTCAGATAGTGTGGAATCAAATGCAGGAGCCAAAGTGAATAATCAAGGCTTACTGCAATGTTTATTAGATAGCACAAGCTGGTGGGACTCCCTCCAAAGAATATTGAGAGAAAAACCCATACACAAAAAGGGACGTATTCATATTTATATATGTCAGAAAAGCAGAACAGACTAATGTATAAGCAGCTGGTGATATAAGCATACAGCATATTCGTAGGTAAAGGATCTCAAGTTACTATAAGTAATGGAGCTTAGGGTACTTCCTACAGCTGTTTTCCTTCAGAAACCAAAAGGAAAGTATAAAGCAATAAAACAGAGCGGGAAACCTCTCCCACGAATTAAGAAGAAGGGACAGTTTAGTAATGCCCGACACCAAAAGAAAAATATTTCCCTTTGCAAATCCATTGTTTCATTGTTCTGTGGCTTTATATCTCTATATATGTCAGCCCTGGAGGCCATCTTCTTCTTTGGAACTTCAGGGCTGCCACATTTAGTGCTGTGTGAAACTGGGAGGGGGATTGCATGGAGTTGGGGAGATATCTAGCCATAACAACATTTCTTTCTCTGAGAGTCAAGGACATTCTGCCTGTATATGGAGGGGTGTGACTGGGTGGCATCTCCAGTTGGGATGTTGCATTGATTGGACCATGTGATGGACATGTGGGTGCTGGGCAGGGACTGGCAGGGATGGGTGGGGAAAACCTGGAAGTTTTCAGATTTGGATTTTCCCAGATGTGCCAATATGACATCTCTAATAAAATGGAACTTTGAGGAACTTCTAGCCTCTGAGTCTTCTTTCGTTGGGGGTGTTACTTGGAACCCTGACAATATATCAACTTGATTTAACTGACTCCACTTATCCAAGAACTGATTTTTCTCAAAATGGAAAAGGGGCAGGTATTGTGGAGAGAGGCTCATCCCTGGTTTTCACAGGTTATAAGTGAGTAACATTCAGTTTAACAGCATCAGTTAGTAAACCAAGGTTACCTTAGGATGTTTCAGGGTAAAAGTCACCCTTTTTGAAACCTCTAGATCAAGGGGTTTCAAACTCACGTCGTCAGGGTGGCATCACATGACGTATCGGGACTTTTTTCCCCTTCACTAAACCAGGCGTGGGTGTGGCCAGTGCATGTTGCATCTGGCCCGCAGACCAGGAGTTTGACAGCCCTGCTCTAGATGGTGTAGTACCCTTGGTTTTACCAGTAATTGAAAATGAAATTAAAAAGTATGAAATATAGCAATGAAGGAAAAAGAATGTGAGGTGATACTTAGAAGACCTATTCAATCTTTAGCTCCACGGATCCCAATGGCAACAGATTTCTTTGGCATTGCTCTGAGAGTTTCTTCATGCTATATCCAAAGTAATATTTTAGTTCTAAAAAGCCAGAATGTCATTAAATAGAATGACATTTGACATTGCCTTAAGCTGCCCTTGTGAAAAAAAGTATGCCCAGGGAATTGGGCAAACCTGTATTGTCTAGTGAGGTTAAAAACCAGCCATATCTTCCTTTACATCTGCTCTTTTCAGTGGCACCAGGGAAAATCAGTGAGGGGCACAAATGAACCAGGCCTCCCCCTTTTCAATCAGAACTACTAAACACTATTTAGGATGTTTTATTTCTGAAACAGGACAGACATCTTACCTTTCCAAAGGTGAGAAATGGAAAATAGAAGACCGGCTCTACCTCGGCTTTTAACAGCAGCGTGAAGCTGGACAAAAGTCATCCTTTAACTGACAAGCAAGTTGACCTGAATATTGTTTGTACCCTTATTCCAAAATCAGTAAGGGACTTGTGTGGAAATAAGCAGCCAGGGTGTGTGTATATGTTCACAGCTAAACACAATTCTCTATCCACAGAGCTCAGCTCTCTTCACTCATCAGACGTCTCCCAAACCACCTGTCACTACTTGGAATGTCATGTTAATGTTTTATGGTCAAACCACCTTTCTTGCTTCCAGAAATGGCAGCACCACGTGAATAATTTACAGCACTGCATTTCTGCTCTACTTTTCCCCTCCAAGCTGCTTTAGACAGACGGTGGGGTTCTAATGGGATGCTGGTGATTTGTTCGCTTGCACACTTTCCCAGTGTTTTGCAGAAGGAATGAATTTTAAAAAAAAACATGTTCCCAAACAAAAAGAAATAGATTAGGGCAAAGAGTTGTAGTAGATCTATGAGTTTAGTTTCCATCAGGTGCAGGAAGGTTTAAATATGGTAGAGAGACCTCCAGCAAAAAACGCTTTCTCTCAGGCTCTCACAACTTCTGCTGCAAATTCCCATTGCCCAGCTGCCTCCGAGATCAGATTTGCCCTTTTGGCCAAACACCAAGCTTAAATAATAACTTTATTCTGCTCAACTTTTATATTCATACATCATTCCACCATGTTTCGGTAAAGGGGGTAGTTGTGCAAAAAGTGATTACACCTCCGTCCATAAAAACTCTTTTGCTAGTGCGTCGTCATACTATCCCATTTCTCTTGGTTGCCCCACTGTTGCCCATATAGGCCCATGCAAACTCTTCAAAAATGCTGCTACCCATTATTGCTATCAGAATAACAAAGTTAGAAGGGACCTTGGAAGCCTTCTAGTCCAACCCCCTGCTCAGGCAGGAAGTCCTATGCCATTTCAGACAAATGGTTGTCCAATCTCTTCTTGAAAACTTCCATCGTTGGAGCATTCACAACTTCTGAAGACAGGCTGTTCCATCCCCACAGAAGTTACTACACCAAGTTATTCATCCCCACTAAAGTTGCTGCTTTGTTTCCAACCGTTGGTCCTACGGTGGAATGTCTGTCCTTCAAATTCTTTGTTAGTATCCTGGGAGCCATTGGGTTTCCTGTAGACTAAGACATCCAGGAAGGGAAGTTGGTTGTTAACTTCTGTTTCCATGGTGAACTGTATTTTGGGGTGTAGGCTATTGAGGTGTGTGAGGAAGTTGTCAAGTTTTTCTTTCCCATGTGGCCAGATTATGAAGGTGTCATCTACGTATCTGAGCCAGAGTTTTTCTAGAGCTTGGGTTTCAAAGTGTTCCATGTAGAGGTTGGCAATGACAGGTGAGAGGGGTGATCCCATGGGTGCTCCTTCTATTTATATTTTGGTCCATTATAGATGAAGTATGTGTTGGATAGGCAGTGATTGGTCAGATCTAGGATGTGCTTGGGGGGTTTATATTTGTTTTGGATAGCTGTCAAATCAAAGAAGCCTTGCTCCCAGAAGCACGAAGCTGAAGCCTGAAGATGACGAATGAGACTTCGTTGAAACGTCGCCAAGACACTTCCAATTTTACACGGGAGAAAATCCGAACAACCAAAGACCTACATATATATATAATATGTAGGGACACGAGGAATGACACCAGACCCACACTCACAAGGTCCACACAGGATGTCACCACCACACATCCACCCAGAAAGCAGACCCAAACCCACACTGATCATGAAGCACGACCAAGGACCAGAAGCCAGACTGCAGCTGCAACATTAGCCATTTCAAACCCCTCCGATCCATACATGCAGTAGACTGACACCCACTATGAAGATGTAGCACGACCACAAACACGAAGCCAAACAACAGCAATGCAGCTCACCAGCTCAAATCGCCCTACAACTCAGACTAATCTGAGCACAAACAAGCCTCCACCCAAACAGGACACACCCCCAGCCAATCAGAGCACAAAAAACCCCACCCAATCAGAGCACAGCCAAGCTTCCACCCAATCAGTTCAAACCCCCACTAGCAGTTAAAAAGGAAGAAACAGCTGCAATCACACATTGCTCCCAGAAGCACGAAGCTGAAGCCTGAAGATGACGAATGAGACTTCGTCGAAACGTCGCCAAGACACTTCCAATTTTACGCGGGAGAAAACCCGAATAACCAAAGACCTACATACAAACACCCGCAAAAACCTCAGAAAACATATATATATACATCCAATCAGAGCACAGCCAAGCTCCCACCCAATCAGTTCAAACCCCCACTAGCAGTTAAAAAGGAAGAAACAGCTGCAATCACACATTGCTCCCAGAAGCACGAAGCTGAAGCCTGAAGATGACGAATGAGACTTCACGAAACGTCGCCAAGACACTTCAATTTTACGCGGAGAAAACCCGAATAACCAAAGACCTACATATATATATATATATATATATATATATATATATATATATATATATATATATATATATATATATATATATATATATATGGTGTGTGTGTACACACCATATATATACATACATATGTATATGTACATGTATATATACACATACATATATATGTATATGTCCTCACACATACATGCACATATACATATGAAATATATATACATATATACATACTTTATATATACATACACACATCTATATACATATATATATTAATCTCAGACCATTTAGAATACAGCGGAAGCAGATGCAGCCAAGCAAGGCACCTCCATTTTGAGTATTTTGTTATAGGCAGTCCTCAACTTATAACTGTTTGCTTAACCATGGTTCAAAATTAAGACAACCTCAGAAAAAGTGAGTTATAGGCATGTGATTGTTATGCAGGCACTTGGCAACTGGCTCACATATATGACCAGTTGCAGCATCCTGTAGTCATGTGATCACAATTTTCAATCTTTTATGCTGATTTCCAGAATCAGAATGGTGGCCTAGTGGTGAAAACACTCACCTCCCATTCGGAAGATTGAGAGTTCAATTCTAGGTAGCAGAAGATGTTTCTCTCCTAGGGTGCAAAGAAAAAATATCTGCTGTGAACTCTGTGTGGTGTCAGGAAGGGCATCAGGCCAGTAAATGCTCAGCTCCACCCAGTTGTTCTGACTCTACCCCAAATTTAGGAATTACAGGATTGTAAAAAAGGAATTTGTTATGCCGATTTCCAGAAAACCCACTGGGGAAGCTAGATTCACTTTACACCCAATGATTCACTGAACAGCTGACTTATGATTGTTTTAAAACTGGGTCTGATTTGAACTTACAATCGCAACAACCTACTTCAGAAATCCCAGACCCCATAAGTCAAAGACTACCCTTGATAGGACAACCACTCAATCTGATAGATGCATTGGCACTGCAACTTCGGTCATTCTAGCTCAGTGGTTCTCAACCTTTATAGTGCTGTGACCCCTTTAATACAATTCCCCACGATGTGGCGACCCCCAACCGTAAAATTATTTTCGTTTTGAATTTATCACGCCTGAAGCCATATTGGCTAGCGATCTGAACTGCTTGCGATTGCCTTGAGGACGGAGGCATTAAAGCGGAGACTCCTCCCCTATTAAGTTTATCGTGCCTGAAGCCAGATTAGGCTAGCGATTGAGAGTGATTGCAGCTGGCTTGAGAGGGAGACATCAGAGCAAAGATTTCTCTCTTTTTTAATTGATCACGCCTGAAGCTGAATTCGGCTAGCGATTTGAAGAGCCTGCAGCTGGCTTTTGAAGTCAACCATTGGAGCGCGATTCTTCAACTCGCAAGTATACTTCCCATATTTCTGATGGTCTTAGACGACCCCTGGCAAATCGTCATTCAACCCCCAACGGGGTCCCGACCCACAGGTTGAGAACCGCTGTTCTAGCTGGCTACTGAGGAAACTGCAGTGTCAACACATCTATAGCACAGTGAGGCTTACTGCTTAAGGAAACAATGACTGCATGTGACACAGAATACCTCTGGAGAGAGAACCTGAAAACTTTTCTGAATTCAGGAAAGGAAAGAAAAACACCAATAGCCGGTTGAAGGAAAGGTTTTAATATATATTTTTTCCAGTGGGGAGAAATGCATTTCTAATCACAGGGTATAACTATATACACCTCAATTCTGGGGCTGCAGTTTAATTTTACTCATAAAATATAAAAAACAATAAAGTATAGAGGTCAACACTGCTTAGCTTTAGGAAATATTATCATTAGGTTTTAGACCCCAGTCATAAGTTAACTCAAAATCAATATTTGATGCCCGCACTTTATTTAAATTACCACACTGAAAAGTGCATTAAAATTTTAATGTTTTAAAAAAAGTCCTCGGCTTCTCATATAAAACCAAGAAAAGGCCAGGCAATAAACAATTTATATTTCTTTAACACATTTTTTTTCCAATTCCATTGTGCCCTGTGGGTATATTTCATAGCCTAGCAGATTGCTTAAGATATCTCTCATTTTCCATTCTTTGTAGAATTTATAAGGTTTAGTGGCCTTGAATTAGATCCAAATCGTGCGCTTGCCACTTGTAACCCTCAATGGGAAACATTTTGCCTACTGCTTTAGAAGCCACATCCAGCCATTCCTATGGGATATTGTCATTCAGATGCAACTAAACATCTGGATGTAGTTTATAATTACATATCAGATTGCCGTTTCTTTTTCTGCTGACTTTTGGACAAAAAGCTCTACCAGGTAAGAAATATATATATATATATATATATATATATATTCTGAGGTTTTCACGGGTGTTTGTATATAGGTCTTTGGTTGTTCGGGTTTTCTCCCATGTAAAATTGGAAGTGTCTTGGCGACGTTTCGACGAAGTCTCATTCGTCATCTTCAGGCTTCAGCTTCGTGCTTCTGGGAGCAATGTGTGATGAAACAGCTGCGATCACACATTGCTCCCAGAAGCACGAAGCTGAAGCCTGAAGATGACGAATGAGACTTCGTCGAAACGTCGCCAAGACACTTCCAATTTTACACGGGAGAAAACCCGAACAACCAAAGACCTATACACACACACACACACACACACACACACACACACATATATACACATGTGTGTTTGTACATTTGTTTTATTTGTAATTTTCCTTTAACATCCATACATATTTTGAAGACAGTGTATTGATTGGATCAATACATTTTTACACAATGCTAGCAATAATAATACAATTAATAAATACCGTATTTTTCAGAGTATAAGATGCACCTTTTTACCCCCAAAAAGAGGGTGAAAATCTGACTGTGTCTTATAGTCCGAATGTAGCCCCGCCCCCACCCTTCAGACATTTTCGGGCAGTTCCAGGCGGCCGGAATCTGGGTCGGAGCACAGCCTGAGAAACAAACCTCTTCAGGACAGTCGGGGAGGGGAGAAATCTGCCCGGCAGCTTTGGCAAACAAGGCGGGCCCCATGGTTCGCGGCTGGTCACCCGTCTGGCCGCTCAGCGGGCAGCTCAGGGCAGACAATAGTCGTAATGACTTCACTCCCAAGCAACATGAGGAGCCACTGCCGCCACCGCCTAAGCCCTCTCCACGCCTAGGAGTCGAGCAGAAGCCCCTAAAGTGAAACATCCCTCCTTCCAGCCATCACTGCCCATTGGCCCGATTCCCCAATGCAATTCTCAGAGCCACATTTCAGATGGCGGCCAGTTTCCCTGAAATATGCAGTGGGAAACCGGGAACTGTTTTGGATTCGGGGAGGGGATCGCAGCACTGCCGCCTGACAATGCTTTCCTTCCCATTGCACATTGCAGAGCCACTTGCTTCTCAGCAGACTCACCTTCTCTTTCCTCCTGGCCAGGTCTTTTTTTGCCTCTGCACACCCCATTTTTGGAATCGGTAAGGGGATCGCAGGTCTGCCACCTGAAAATGCTTTTCTTTAGAATCAGGATTTTGCACTGGAACAGCACAACACTGCTTTCCTAGGTTTGATAAAAGCACCACATCTCACAGACATCTCTGTTATCATATAGAACACAAAAATCAAGGCATTGTGTATATGTGTGTGTGCGTTTGTGTGTTTGATCATGCTTTTTCCAGCTTTAAAATTGTATCACACCCATTCAGTTTTTATAGTAATAGTTCTCACTGACCTGAGTAGCACTACTCACCAACTTCAACCCTTGTACAAAATGCTGCCTAGTAATTACAGGAGTTGAAGTCTGACATATTTAAAGGACATCGGTTTGGGAAATGCTGTCTACTGTGCCTCATTCATTGGTTGTTTATTAGTCTCTGGACCTATCATTAAGTACTTTGTTTACTGAAGCAAAAAGCAATTGTGCATAGTTATTTGTTTGTTTGTTTGTTTCCACTGTGGTGGCGCAGTGGTTAGAATGCGGTATTACAGGTAATTCTGCTGACTGCCAGCAGTTCGATCCTGACTGGCTTAAGGTTGACTCAGTCTTCCTTCCAAGGTTGGTAAAATGAGGACTCAAATTGTTGGGGGCAATATGCTGACTCTGTAAACTACTTAGAGAGGGCTGTAAAGTACTGTGAAGCACTATATTAGTCTTAATGCTATTGCTATTTGAACCAATAGATGGGCACCTTTACTTTTTGTTGTCCTTTGTTATTGGCCGAATAGGTTGTAAAAAAACCCTGCTTTTAAAAGTTAAGAAAAAAAGCCTCCGATGATCGTGCGGCTCAGCTGTGATCATCAGAGTCTCTTTTTTAACCTTTTAAAAGCAGTTTTTTACAACCTATTCGGCCGAATGCATTGTAAAAAAAATGCTTTAAAAAGTAAAAAAAAGGCTCTGACGATCAGGCAGCTTAGCTGTGATCATCAGAGCCTTTTTTTTACCTTTTAAAAGAATTTTTTTAAAAGAAGCGGCAAGCGGGCGACCAGACGATAGAGTGGGCATGGGTAGGGGGGCAGGGATTTTTTCTACTGGTTCTCTGAACCACCTGCCGCCATCACTACTGGCTAGGCCAATCCAGTCTAAACCGGGAGCAGTTCACCCCATCTGGAGATCATCCTGATGGGCATGACCACTGTAGGCACAGTAGAGTAATGAGGAGGTTGTTTGCACAGCACCACCCCCGTCCCTGTTTTGGGTCAATGCACGGCATCACCCCCATCCCTGCAGCCTCCTGGGAGCGAACTGGGCCGTGGGGGCCCTCCCCACCCATGCCCCATTTTGGGCCTAGGATGACTCTCTGCACTTACCTGGGAGTCAAAATGGGGCACATGGGGACTCCTGGGAGGGGCAGGGCAGGGAGGGGCATGGCCAGCCAGCAATTTAACTACCTGTTCACGTGAACCAGCCCGAACCAGCTGAATCCCACCACTGCTCCAGAGGCAGAAAATATCAGCCATACCTCAGCTCCAGAGGAAAAGCAGCGTAACTCAACCTCAGTCTCCTGTATCCCTCAAAAATAGAGAACCAGCAACTGTTTCTCCCAGAAAAGCTGAATGTAACATGGCCTATATTTTATGCCATTTAACACCCATCCCAAGGAAGAGTAAACAAGATTAACAACACTTAGATACAAAACATTGTCAGAATCGGGAGTCTTAATTTTCTTTGCACCTTTGCCTCTCACTTCTGCACAGCCTGTCATTTCCCCAGTCATTTGCATCTGGCCTGACCTTGCCAAATATCTAGTTATATGTCAACATGATTGTAATGAATGGGAGTTGTTACATATTTTCCTTTGCTTTGATGTAATTGAATAGCAAGTCAATGTGAACTGGAACCTCATCTACATTACCCATTTTGGTTGTGATTTGATTTTTATATAATATAATTTTTGAATTGGAAAGGCCATTGAGGCCACTGAGTCTACTCCTTGTTCCTTGCAGGAATACAAATTAAACCAAGAAAGATTGTCTAGCTTCTCATTGAGCCTAGCTAGTGAACCTATCCAGTGAAGGCTTCCTATAAATCTTTCTGGGACCACACAGAAAACTGAAGTTTGTTTGTTTGCTTTTGAGGGGGGTATGCTTCAAATCAGCTGTGGACTGAACAAGTCCCTGTTTTGGGAAGTATGTTACCATTACATGCTTCCTAGGACTAATTGAGTGACTGGTCCAAGGTCATTCAGCTGATGCCTAAAGTGGAATTAGAACTCATAGACTCCTAGGCTTCTAGCTTGGTATCTTAATCCTTCCACCAAACTGGTTCTCTGTACATTCTGAGATACTTGGTAGACAACAATGATCAGAATGCATTGCTTCTATGCACCAACTACTGTTGGTCTGAAAGATATAACATGCTGAATCTCTGGTTCCAAACTGGTCTTTCTTCAGAAAAGTATTCTGCATTCAACTCAATTATTATATTCAGCATCTATGGAGATTCTCAGTCATCCAGGTTATGGTTGTCCCAAAGGTACATTTTCTAGAGGGAACTAACTGGACTTTCTTGTTTTTCTTTGAAGACGTTTTGCTTCTCATCCAAGAAGCTTCTTCAGCTCTATTATATTCAACTGTGACTACTTTCCTTCCACCATTCTTACATACAGGACCAATAATTCCTTCATCTCTTTCTCCTCCTAGCCTATGATCATATGCATAGTAAGCTGTGGGATCCATTTTTCTCAGACAGCAAGGATTATGTGGTAGCAAGTGATTCTCTCTCTCTCTCTCTCTCTCTCTTTCTCTCTCTCCTTTCTCATTATCCTACTCCAAGCAAGGTACTTGAGAGAGACACCTACATTCCTTAATCAGCTGCCATTTTCCCAGATTCCTGTTTGCATTATATTTGTCTTTTAACTTTCATTCTGGGTCAAGGAATATAAGATGAGCCTGCCTTTTTAAAGATAACTTATATGGGATTTTTTAAAAAAAGAAAAAAGAAACAAAAAACACTTCACCTTCTTTTCAGAGAAATGCTTCTGTCTTTTCTCTTCCTCTCCACCATCTTTTAAAGCCCAAACTTTTATTTGTATGATTTGATGGATCCCTTTTACTTCTACAAACTTCCTGAGCAAGAAGATTCAACTGGAGTTCCTATTGGCTGGCTTTTCAGCCAATAGATTCCTGAGCTTGACACACATAAGGACAGGACATTTTTAGTTCTTGAACCCACAAGTACAAGGACTCAAGATGGCTTTAGCATTGCTAGTGTAAAGAATGCTTCAGAATGCATGCTTATATTTAGCCCCTACCCTTGTTCATTTGGGGGTGGGGGCTTTGAAGTTTTGTTGTTTTCTCTGTGCTGATATATGTTCATGTGTTCCAAAGTCCTGTAAATTGATGGAATATTTCTTGTAAGGCAAATACATCTTTTCACTCAACAATTAATGAATGAATAAACTTCAGCAAAACAATATATCACATCTATTTGTCCGTCCATCCATCCATCCATCCTAGATATTTAATCTTCACATATTGAAAGACATAGCGATTTCATAACCTTAGGATGAAACCCAGAAATGGGCTTTCATCCTAAGGTTATAAACCTTTCACAAGCAAACGTTGAATCTGATGGTAATCGTACGGATTTGCTTAATTGCAAGTCTGCTATCTGCATCTGGATTCGCCTGGGTAGTCTGTGAAAAAAATGTTTTTATCTGCTACAGTTTATATACAGTGTCATAACACTAGAAATCTATGTAAGCTCTCTAATGTGACTGCTTTCAGGTTCACCTCAAAATCTGCAAGCTACAGCAGACCTATCAATAGGGTGCCTACAAAGGATGTAAGTGTATTCCTTTTAGTTATATTTGAAGGTGTTTTAAGATGAAAATCTTTACCTCCATCTACTGGGGATTTTTAAAATTGTTTAAGAAATGTCAATGGTACTTCACATTATGCTTTGTATAATTGAATTAAAGGTAATGCTGCGGAAAAAAAGCAACCAACTGCATTGCTATTCTCCTTTCTAGAGCAATTGTTCATATTATTAGGTTTTTGAGTGACACTTTATATTGTTATGTTGAATCTATTAAAGGTACTTTGTTTTAATGGAAAAACAAAATCAATGTCATCTGGTATTTTACTTTATTCTTATTTTATTTATGAGATTTAGAGCCTGTCCAACTTCAGAACAAATCTAAGTGACTTACATTAAAAAAAAGATACATTTTAAAAAGCAATAAAAAGAAAAGTCTATGTGTCTAGACAAACCACACTCCCTAAAACATAAAACACAATCAGGCACAGCTCCAAAATTACATGAGTCCAAAGTCTGGGGAAATTGTTATTTCCCTCTCTCTCAGTCCAACAAAGTTGCCATTGGGGAGTTTAGAATAAAGATTCTAAACCCAGGTAAGCCTTGAATTCCTCAAGAAAAAGTGTGACTCTAACCAAGCATTGAACCCAATCTCAGTTGACCAGTTGCTCAGTTGCAAAACTACTTGGAAGATGACCACTTGTTCAAGTGACCTAATGCCATTCTTTCCACCTGCCATAAACATGTCCTTCAAGGTAGACATAGAAAAGTACATTTCATTTGTTTCCAACAGTATGTCAAACATTTGAGGTAAAAAAGCACACCATTATATTTCAGCTTGTATGTGAAATGGCAGGTCAGGGAAGTGGTATTGCTCTAACATATATCAGCTTAGACCAGTGTTTCCCCAACCTTGGCAACTTTAAGATGTGTAGACTTCAACTCCCCAAATTCCCCAGCTAGCCATACTGTTAGAATTTCTTAAATCAAACTGTTGGCTGTTTGATTAGCCATTAAACCAAAGGATCCTTCTCAAACTTTTCAAAATCACTTATGGTTTTTACCATGGTGAATAGTTTCCTACTATCTACCAGCTCACTGCTTAAGAGTCAATATCAGTTTTTAATAACTTAAAAAGCACTGGTTGCAACATGTCTTCTTTTTTTTTTAATTGAAAAAGTTTTACAAAACATTTTCCTCACGTTTCCCCCCCCCAACCCTCTACCCCCTCCCTTCACAAATCCCCCTCCCCCCCCCACTTCCCAGAACAAACACAAGGTGTAGTTAAAAATAAAACAAACATATGCTAAAAAAATTTCCCTCCTAACTCAATTATACTCCTACAATTCTCATCAATTCCTAACCTCCCCCAAAACAATCAAAACTAATACATCCTAATCATTCAAAGGCAGTCTGATAACTCTTAGTCTGATATCTGTTTTGAATATAGTCAATCCATTTTTTCCATTCATTTAAATATCTTTCTTGAGTATTGTCTTTCAAAAAGGCAAGATGTCTTCTTGAAGGGCTCTGGGTTTTTTTCCCCTCCAGTCCTAGTTTGAGCTTTATGTTTTTGAACCCATTAGTAATCCATTAAAGAGCATGTCCTCTTGTTCCATGACCGTTGCATTTACTCAGGAGCTTCTAATGAGGGATTTTGCCAAAGGCTTTTTGAAAATTCCAAGTACAGAAGGTCACATGTGCATCCCCATTCACATTCCTACAAGATACTCTCAAAGTTGGTTAATAAGACAGGATTAGTCTTTGCAAACTCCATGCAGATTTTCCTTTAAAAAGACCTGTACTGCTATTTTTTTCTTTTGATTATTGCTTGCAACAATGTCTAGGAAACAGTCATAAAGCTCATGGATACATCAGTCCCTCAATCTGCCTTGGTCTCCATTTTTTTAAACTGTTGCCACAAATGAAGGTCACTCTTTCCTTTCTTTGGCCCTTTTCTTAATTTGGCTATTTACCAGCCTGCCACGGAGGCCTAATGAAAGACACGGGAATTTTCTTAGAATTTTTCCTGCATTTGGAAGGTGCATTTCATGGAAGCTAAGAAAGCCCCCCTCTATCCTTAAAAGAGAAGTGATGAATCAGATTTGGAATGCCCATGTGAGAAAGTATTCCAGCCCTTTCAGCACTTCTCCATCAGCTGAAGAAATGCTGACAGGCTGTCAAAACAAAACATTTTGAAAAGTTATAATAGGAGACCGGCCTTGTGCATGCTTTCAACTGTTCTACAAATTGAACGGATATCTTTGGGGGTCTCCCATAATCTTCCCACAATGTCTCTAGAAGTCCACTACATTAGCGTTAGAAGCATTGTGGACAAAACAAAAGAGAGAACACAGAAATATATGCACATACATGCATGGATGGACTGAGGCAGAAAAAAAATTATTGAGATTTGGGGAGCATACAAGTTTAATTTTATTATGGTTGGTTGCTTAGTCAGCCAACTGTTTAGACTGGCATTTGGCAATTGTGGCATTTTTATTCACTTATCAAGCCCTTCCCAAGGACCTGGGATAGGCAGGTGTCGTTGTTCGGTGCTGATGAAGGTATTGTCACAGGATGTAAGCTGTTCTGAATAAAGCTGCCTTGTGCAATTGACTGGTGGAGATTTTGTCAATTGCACCCAAGGTGCCTATCACTATTGGTATCCTCTTTGGCAGTGGTGGGTTTCAAACAATTTTTATTACCGATTCTGGGGTGTGGCTTGGTGGGTGTGGCATGGCTTGATGAGTGTTGCTTGGTGGGCGTGGCAGGGGAAAGATACTGTAAAATCTCCATTCCCATCCCACTCCAGGGGAAGGATACTGTAAAAATCTCCATTCCCTCCCCAATCCAGGGGAAGGCTACTGCAAAATTCCCATTTCCTCCCGATCAGCTGGGACTTGGGAGGCAGAGAATAGACGGGAGTGGGGCCAGTCAGAATTTTTACTACCAGTTCTCCGAACTACTCAAAATTTCCACTACCGGTTCTCCAGAACTGGTCAAAACCTGCTGAAACCCACCTCTGCTCTTTGGGTTTTTTGCCACAGTTGTTCTACTTCTATTTGCAAATCTCTGTATTTTTTCCCCCCAGTTCTTTCTCTTTTATTCTGCTGGCTCCCAGTACTACAAAGTCCACTATCCAGATTATTTTTTCTTATCAAGAGTTGTTAAATCTGGCAGGTTGTGTGGCAGGTGCATTGCCAGACTAATACTCCAGATGTCAACTTCAAACTGAACCTGGCTGCAGCCATCTCCCTGTTCCTCAGTTGCCACATGGGGGGGGGAGGAGCGAAGGAGGTTGGAATGCATTACTAGACACAACAAAGATCTTTTTTCATGAGAACTGAGAACCACTGGCAACAGATAAGATTGGGAAAGGAGTGCCTGAAGAGCCCACCAATGAATTCAATTGGCCAATGTGACCTGTGACACTTGGGGATGGGGTTATTTCCTAGTTTAATTATACTGAATCTGCGAGAAAGGTTTAGATTTGGTTTTCCATTGAAGCTGTGTCGATATGATGTACTCATTAAAGAAGACCTTTGAGAAGGAGCCAAGTCTCAGGGTTCTGATTTGCTGGAGTTCATTAGTCAGAGCCTTGACATCAGATTTATTACTATTATTTTGGATCTCTTACATCTTACCTAACTTCATCTTTATTTCTTAATGAAATGTTAAGTTAGTGTCATTTTACTTTCTTTAGTAAGCTAGCTGAGTGACTAACCTAAATGTTATGGATAACTTAAATACTGGGTATTATCTCGAATAGCTTTAGTTACTCGAGATAATTTGCAACCCAAAAAAAGCCATACTCGAACATTCTCTGTAGTGAGTTTCATAGGGTATTTGAGAATAGATCATTGTAATGGATATTATCCATTATTTATTAGGTGTATCCATCAATACTAGAGTATTCTCTTTAATTCAGTATGGTATATATTGGATGGGTTATTTGTGGACTGTGTACTTTGCTTTCACAGCAAAGAAGGGAAGAATTTTCTTTAGAAGCATTAGGCAGTGCAGTAAAACTACTTCTTGTTGTAGTAGTTTTGACTGGTGATTGATCCTCTACTTGTGACCAAAATCATTTCTGTTGTCTCTGGCCAGTTCTATTGCCAATTAAGATTCTGCATTCCTTGGCTCTGCCCCAGGGTACTGTATCAAACTGGAATTTATATTCTATGTATGTAAAACAATAATTGTTTTTCTTCATATGGTAATGCTAAAATGTGCTTCAGAAGAACCATGGGAGGTTACAACAGAAACCTCTGCTGTTTATGCATCCTATTATTTACTTGTTTATATAATTAGCCACTCAACTCCACTGGACTCATATGCTGAATAAATCCTAAAGAATTTGGAATAAAGTTTCTGGGGAAATGAGCCCATTCTTCCAAGTTTGCGCACGTGGAAGCAGGAAGGCTCCTGTCTGGTCAGTCTTATGATCCGTAAATATGAACGTGAACGAACTTTATAAAATCAAGTTAAAACTTAATTAAAGCTGAACCAATGTATTTCAGCTGCTTTTTCTATTCTTGCATAAATCAGACAAATGTAATTTGCCATTACAGGTATAAAATAGCAATGTGAACTTTTTGATGGAACCAAATCCATCAACCAATCTAGGAATTCAAGTACACATTAACTGAGCACAAAATGAAGTGACTTGCTCTTATATGTCCTTCTTTCTTCATGTGTATCTCAAAGAAAAAAGAAAACTACACCAGTAGAATCAAGTACATTAGAGGAGTAGCTATATGAAAAATACATGCAGGTCTCCATTCGGCCTGATCCATATGAAGAGAAATTTGGAGGACTGTTACCTTGACTTTTTTTCAGAAGGAACATAAATTCCCAACAGCAGTTAACAGCAGTCATAGTGACATAATTTGTTTTCTTTCTAAGATCTGTTAGGTTTTAGTTTTGTAGATAGCAGCTGCAACAGATGGGTTTGTGGGAAGCCCCTTCCCCTCCTAGAAGAATGAAATATTTTGAGGAATATTAAAAAGGCAGAATATTATATTTCCCCAAAGGGAGAAAAGAAGAAACATGTTTTGTTAGAGGCAGAAAGCAGCCCCCACTTTTTCTTAATAGCCCACAGCAGATGTCAGCACTTAAGAGATAAAGATCTTACTGAAAGAAGAAGCCAACCATCAAGATGGATCTATTCATAAGCAAAGCAAAGCATACTACAGGCTGAAATCCATTCAAGGCAGGATATTTTGAAACTGCTTGCAGCAAAGTTGCAACAAAAGAAGGTGATAGGATTAGAAGCAGCCCCTCACCCAAGATCCAACACAGGATGAAAGTCATTAGCCACAATTGGAATTGCCCAAGACCCTTTCAGAACATAAGACTCTTCATTGCATCTCGAGGGCAGTCCAAACTTTAAGTCACAGAAACCTTGGAACTGGTAAACAATATGTCAGAGGTTGACCAGATTAGCTCAGACAAACACCTAGGATTAGCATTTCCTCTTTTGCCTATAAAGCCAGCTATGACCCCTACATGACCCCATAGGAATCTGGCAACAGCCAATAGAAGACATGTTCTTGCACAGAAAGAGGGAATTCAAGTGCAAAGCCCAAAGAAGGTACTTAAAAAAACCACACTCTTAACTCCATTTTGTCAGCTGCACCAGAACCATAAACACTGGTGGCTCTGTTCATCATTAAACCATCTTTCCAATCAGCCTCCATGTTTCCAATGTCTTTCTCCCAGTTTGGAACTGAACCAGATGGATACTTCTTCCAACAAGTTCATACACCTCATTAAGATTAAATCATAATGTGGGTTATTTAGGTGTCCTTTAGCATGTTTTATGAACTAAATCTCTGTGGCTTTTCAATCAACCAAGGTTAAAAAAAAACAAACCACAGCTTAGAATGGTCAAAGAGCCAGGTAACTTTGTTGACAGCCTGGCCACTCAAATTCACTTAATGCTAGAAATTTAGCTTCATTCCAGGACCATTTGGGTGGGAAATACAAAACTGAGACAGAATATTTGGAGAAAAATCTGGAAAGCTTTTTTCTCCAACGGGAAATATATAATAGAAGTCTTGTTTTGTTATATTTTTTTTAGAAATGTCGACCTATCTTTAGATTTTTATTAGAATCCCTTTACCTCTCCTGCATCATTCATTCACCATCCGTTACACAATTGTGTTGGTTAATGGTGCTTACATCTTTTCATTTACATATGTTCTAGCCCATCAAGGACAGAAACAAAGCGTTTTGTTTACTCCCGAAATAAAATATAGCACGAGTGCATGCAACTATTTATGTGAGTAAGGCTACATTTTTATAAGCAGTTCCTCACTGCCAAATAAATACATTTCTTTGATACAATATTGAGAATGGATGACAATTTTTTTTTCTTAGAATGGAATAAATCTGAATATGCAGTTGCAGATGGTGGTACCTTTCCTAGCGGAAAAGAAACAAAGCAAATCAGTGACATTTTTTGTTCATAGATAATGGCTTCACTGGTATTATGCCACCTTCTCTGCACTGCCATTGAACTGAATAGTCTCGTCCATCTCCAGATAACTGACTGGTGTAATTTTTTTCCCGGTGACCCCAGTAAAAAAACCTGAAATGTAGAACCTTGGCTTCAGAAATCAAGTTCATTGAATGATATTACACTTAGAGGAGATTTGTGCATCATAAAAGAATCATTTCGTATAAAGTTATTGCAAAAAATAAATGTAACCAATTTGAGACGAAGATTTCAGTCTATACTTTATTTTTACTGCAAATGAATATTTTTAACCATATCAAAGGGGGATGCTTTCAAAATGCAAGTTGATCATTGATAATATCTGCAGAAGTTAAACACGATCTCATTGCATGCTATGCTACGTACAGTATAATATACTTTCTCTTTTAGTGTCAGATAGTAGTTTCATAGTCTCACTGGATTTACCATATATAGAAAATGATTTGCCAAAGATAACTGGCATTGTGGTTCTCAATAAAGCAAACTAAAAGAATACGCAATGAAGAAAAAAATAAGCTAGACGTCTAACCAAACAGTAACTCTATCTGGAGTTTTATTTAACATGCCAACGTTTTACATTAGATTCTTTCCACATTCCTAGAAGTACAATCTAACAACTTCAAGTAGGCATTTCATAAAAAGGATGAGTGGCCCAGGGGTGAAATGCTCCCGGATCAGACCGTCTCGCGCGATCCGGTAGTGATGGCAGCTGCTGGTTCGGAGGACCAGTAGCAAAAATCTCTGGCACCGCCCACCTACCCCCCGCCTCTGCTGAGCTGCACCATCTGCAGAGGGTTGTTTTTTTTTACTTTTAAAAGCCGGTTTTGCTTCAGCCAAAACATGCCTTTAAAAGTAAAAAAAAGCCTTTGAGGATCCCGCCCCTCAGCTGAGATCGGCAGAGAGTTTAAACTTTAAAAAAAAAATTAAAGTCTCCTCTGGGGATCTCACCTGAGTTCCTCATCAGCAGAACCTTACTTGTACTCTTACTTGTAGAAAACATGTTTTCTACAAGTAAGAGTAGAGATTCTAAGGCACTTACCTGATTACTGATGAACGCATGGCTCTTTTTCTAGCCCGAAAGCAGTTTCAGTTTCAGCCAGACAGAATCAATCGCTTAGCTAATCTATTTCCTCTGTGATCAACTGGCTGGCTTTGCTGGCTGAGGAACTCTGGGATTTGAAGTCCACAATAAAATAAAGAGATTTTGAAGAGAATGATCCGACCATGACAAAGGCTCGACAATTTTAAATCATTTAAAATCAGATCATTCGACCACTGGCCAGAGATAAAAATCAGGTCTAGAGTGCCGGCTGGGGAGTTTGGGAGTGGGAGGCACCGTTTATCGGTGGTTCTCCTCCTATCTCTCTGACCGGTCGCAGACAGTGTTGGCAGGGGGGGCAGAGATTGACCCCGAGGCGCCTCATGTGTGGGGTGCCGCAGGGGTCAATTCTCTCGCCTTTCCTGTTCAACATCTATATGAAGCCGCTGGGTGAGATTATCAGTGGTTTTGGGGTGAGGTACCAACTGTACGCTGATGATACGCAGCTGTACTTTTCCACCCCAGGCCACCCCAACGAAGCTATCAAAGTACTGTCCCGGTGTCTGGAAGCCATACGGGTCTGGATGGGGAGGAACAGGCTCAAGCTTAATCCCTCCAAGACGGAGTGGCTGTGGATGCCGGCACCCCGGTACAGTCAGCTGCAGTTGCGGCTGACTGTTGGGGGCGAATCATTGGCCCCGATGGAAAGGGTGCGCAACTTGGGCGTTCTCCTGGATGGACAGTTGTCGTTTGAAGATCACTTGACGACCGTCTCCAGGAGAGCTTTTTATCAGGTTCGCCTGATTCGCCAGTTGCACCCCTTCCTGGACCAGGATGCCCTATGCACAGTCACTCATGCTCTTGTTACCTCTCGCTTGGATTACTGCAATGCTCTCTACATGGGGCTCCCCTTGAAGAGCACTCGGAGGCTCCAGTTAGTCCAGAATGCAGCTGCGTGGGTGATAGAGGGAGCGTTTCGGAGCTCCCATGTAACACCCATCCTGCGCAGACTGCACTGGCTACCTGTTGTCTTCTGGGTGCGCTTCAAGGTATCGGTTACCACCTTTAAAGCGCTCCATGGCTTAGGACCGGGATATTTACGGGACCACCTACTGCCATCTTGTATCTCCCAGCGACCTGTGCGTTCTCACAGAGAGGGACTCCTTAGGGTGCCGTCAGCCAAGCAATGTCGACTGGCGGCCCCCAGGGGAAGAGCCTTCTCTCTGGGGGCTCCTACACTGTGGAACGAGCTTCCCCCTGGACTCTGACAAATACCTGACCTCCGGACCTTTCGCCGCAAACTTAAGACTTATTTATTTCGTCTTGCTGGACTGGCTTGAATTTTAATTTTAATTGTTTAGCTGATTTAGCTGGTTTAAAATTTTTACTAATTTTTAGGGTTACTTGTATTTTAATATTGGGCCAAATTTAATAAGTTTTTTAATGTTTGTTTTTAGTATTGTATGTGTTGCTGTATTTTATTTTGGCTGTAAACCACCCTGAGTCCTTCGAGAGAAGGGCGGTATACAAATTAAAATATTATTATTATTATTATTAATAATAATAAAATAAAATATTTGTGCAGCTTTCTGAGATTTGGTGTGTTTTTGTAGTGTTTCACTCTAACAACACAAACACACAAAATCTCAGAAAGCTGTATATGGCATTTTGTGTGTGTGTGTGTGTGTGTGTGTGTGTGAGTTGTGTGTGTGTAAAGTATGAAAGTTGGTTTTTGAGCTTTTTGTGGCTGTGTGAAGTGTGAAGTGCAGCTGCTTTTACATTGTGTGTGTCAGTTGTGTTGTGTTGTGTGTGTGTGTAAAGTGTGAAAGTTGGTTTTTGGTACCTCTTATTGTTTTTTATACTTTGTTAATTATTGTTATTATTTATTGTTATTGGACACACCCACCCAGTCATCTGACCACAAGCCACACCCACCAATTAAGCCATGCCCTCAGAACTAGTAGGGAAAATTTTTAGATTTCACCCCTGGAGTGGCCCCAATACAATCAGTATTGTGGTCCATGATCAGACAAATAAAAACAGAAATCCACATCAGAAAATTGGTTGACAGAATTATTTGAAATCATTGCTTGGAAGCAGCTGATCCCTATTCAGAGTCTGTTAAAAGAAGTAGAAACTAGCATTCTATTGCAGTGGGCTCAGTCTGGATCTCACATATAACTGTGTAATATTTGGTTGTTATAAAATTACAAAGGCTATATTTATAAACTGAAGCTCATCACTTGACTGCAAAACAGATACTGTTTGAAGAAGCCCATTATTTGTGTAGATTGTGTTTCCCCAAAGTATACTCTCTCTTTTTTTTTCTAAAGTAAATATATATCCATTGCATGGGTGCAATCCCAGATTCTAATTCAGCGTGGCCAGAATTGTAGCTGTAGAATCTGTATAGAAAAGTGGGGGAAAGTACAGGAGACAAAAGTGTTTTTATGGATAGGCTATCCGAAAGCACAATCACATGCTTTCATAAAAACAAATCAATGTGATTTAACAGATTACTTGTGGAATCTGGAGAATAACGCATAATCATTCTGAAGTATTAAAAGTAGTGTTAAATGTCTTTTGTGAGGCAGCTGTTTATGATTTATGTTCTTTGCTATTTCTTGTTCAGATAATAAATAGAAGAATAACCTCATTGTACAGCAGGGGAGGGGGAAAGATCCTACCTATATCAGTTTTCTTAATTTTACAGTACCAATGACTGCCATCAAGACAGTGGCGTAATGTCACAGATTTTAATAAACACACATTCCTTGGCATTCGCCACTATTTTAAGCTCACCTTTTATCTACTCTGAGGTTAGATTGATCTCACAGTTACTTTGGTGAAAATAGCAGCTTTTGTTTGATGTAGCATGTAATAGCCTAACAAATGCATTACTCTTAGAGAAAAGGCTTTCTTTCTTCCAGTCCCATTGCACAGAGTAGGGGTGTGTGTGTGTGTGTGTGTGCATATATGGACCTGTCCACACACACACACATACACATGTACACAGGGAGATTTTCCTTCATTCTACAACGCTGACTTGAAATGATTTTTAAAAATTCCTAAAGGAAAGTTGTTCTTGAGCAGTAACAACATGTATTCATTCAACGTACAAAAGTATTTGCATCTGCATAAGATGTGGAATCCATGTCATAATAATCTTCCAATCTCCAATGCAACGTTTCAAAGGTTGGTCGTTCTTTGGGTTCGGCGTTCCAACATTGCAGCATAGTGTTGTACAACTCTAGAGGACAATTAGCTGGTTGGGGGATTCTGTATCCTTGATCCAGTTTCTGGAGCACTTGAAAACCCAACAGACCTACGATGTAGTTTGAGAAGATTAGCAATTATGCATCATAAACATGCTAACTTGAAATAAATTGGGAAGATGATGCATTCTCAAGGATGCATTCTTTTGCACAAGACCCTATTGTTTTCTAGCATCCCTGCGAGTTAGTATCTTTAATGCAAGAAATAATTCTACCCATTTAAATTTAATTTTTAGTTTGGCAAATTGCTAAAATCATGGAAAAACTCACATTGAGAGTTTTGGGCTTCCCAAAGGGATCATATAACTTTAATATTGAGAAATATTGCTGCCTTTGCTGAAATGATAGAAATCTCTCCCGGTTTATTGTAAGGATGCTAAGAAAATTATCCAGAAGCTCCTGAAGTGATCAGTTTGCCTAATGGTAGAACCAGCATTGCTTCTATGAACCAAATATTGTCTGGACTCAGACAGAGCATGACACTAATGTTTTCCTTTTATTTGATTTGGGGGGGGGGGACTTGACACAATAGGTATCTTTCATAAACCAATGACAAAAAATGTGCATTGCATGTCACAGTGTAACCCCTAGGCATTCATATTTCTGTTCTTGTATCAAACACAAGTACATAAGCCTGGGGATTGATCTTACACTATCTCAATGGGGTTTTTTTTACACTTGACTCCCTTCTACCACTCCCCCTGCAAATACTTATGATTCTTGCAATATATGAATACAGCTCCCAGGGCTTAGAATTATGTATGAACCAGGGGATTCTGGCTTAATCCATAAACAATAACTAAAACTTGACTTAGAATTATTAACAACCATAGCAGACGACATAAGGCAAGATTGGGAACACGAATCATTTTAGGTGGTGGGATGACTGAACAACTGTGCACAATAGTGAGCGGATTCCATAATGAACATTGTGTTTATATATCTATAGGGTATTTTTCTGATTAACAAAAAATTTAAATATTGTAAGTATAAAAATATATCAGATCCCAGATCTCGTATGAGAAAATAGGTATCCTGTAAAACCTGGCTCAACTCAGTGGGGCTATTTAGATGCTATCTCCTGGACATCTTATGGATTCTATTGTTTTCAGCAGGGACTAGGGGAGTTTCCTGCAATTTGGTCAGCCGTTTTTTTTTGAGTGCATAGATAATCTTTGGAATTCAGAGGCAAAAGGCATTTGCAGGATAGCTCTTGAGCCTCCCTCCCCAGGTGTCAATCAAAGGTTGTTCTTTGTAGAAGAAATGCTACAGCTGATGATTGGAGTGACACTGTGCAAAACAAGGAGTAAATATTCTTATGTTTAAGTGAAGTTTTGAACATACACCATAGCAATAAGGCCAGTGACGTTTTGCATGGGCAAGGGACAGAAACAACACTGATAGTTATTAAAGGTGACCTGTAACAGGACCCCTCCTTCTTCTGTAATTCTCAGCAGAATCTGATACTAGCAAACACACATCAGTCAGCATCAAAATATAAATCAGTCCAAGAAATGAACTCCAAGTTAAGATGAAAACCATTTTATCACTGATAACTAAAACCTGATAAATTCTCAAAGTTGTATAAAGTCGTTGAACTGTATGTTGGAAATGTAATTCTGAAGAAGGTGCTTTTTATCATCTGGTGGATTTGTGATAAAGCAAAGAAATATTGAGACCAGATCCATGTTACAACGCAAAAGATTCTTAAAATGAACATAAAATTGAAAACTGAAGCTTTTCTTTTAGGATTACTGGACAAGGAACTTGGGGGCGGGGGGGTGGAGGAATGGAACTTTGTGGTTGTATATGCTGACCGCAGTAAGAATTCTTTGTGCAATGGAGGTTGAATCTCAGAAAAGGCAATTTAGTCCAGATTGCAAAAGATCTTGTGGAAAAATGCTTCAAAGGAACTCTACTTCAGTTACCTCATTATAACTGAAGCTGGGGAATGATTATTAGAGTTTTCAAGATTCTTCATTTGCCCCAGGCTAGTGTTAAGATACCTTCCTGAAATGTGTTGTTCTTCTGTAGTCTTTCCTTTCTAGCTACATGGAATTTGACAAGGCAGGTGCTAATTTGCTGACGGATGAAAGCTGATGCTGTGTAGCTTCTAAATTGTAGCAGCTACATTGGTCCCCATAGGTTTCCAGGCCCAGTCCTGGTTGCTAGTTGCTAGTTCACCTGCTCCAGTAAAATTGCCCCAAATATGCTGGCTTAGAGCACATCCATTCATCTCTCTTGTTTCAGGTCTCAAAGGGAACACAAAGACTAGCCTTCTCGATTGCAGTCCCATGCTCTTTAATAGCTCATGCCTCTCATTCAGGTCAGACTCGTACCTATTTATCTTTCAGCAAAGGTATAAAAGATGATATTTCTCAGAAAATTTAGCAGAGGATGTCATATAAATGATAACCAGCAGTTTTGGATAATAATGCGCTAATTTAGCTGAAGATCTTGTTTACAGGTTTATAGTTTTATTATTTTATTGATATAAGCTGCTTAGAAACTTTGGAAGAGGCAGCAGGTAAATACAGTAGATGTAAAAATAAATCTAGCAAAATTTTAATTGTTTGAGATTAGTGGTGCTATTTAGTTTAGTAGATGGTACGGCATTTACAATTGCTGCATAGATTATCCAAGAGTTTCTCTTCCACACAGAAAATTGTAAAGTTTTATTAACCTTTCCCATCAACTGAAGAAAAGTGATGAGGTCTCACCCAAAAAAAAAAAAGTTGAAAGCATTATTTTCAAACAAAGCACTCACCTGCATAAGGCATTTTTCCATAAGTGATTATTTCAAAAAGGAGTATTCCAAAAGACCAAACATCAGACTTAATGCTAAACCTATTAGAGCGAATTGCTTCAGGAGCCGTCCATTTCACTGGAAGCTTCGTTTCGTGTTTGGCTTCGTAGACATTTTCATTCTCTACCTATTTTATGCAAACAAGAAACAATATGATAAATAGCCAGATATATCCATTTCCACTATTTTTTTTTTCATTTTCTAACATTTACATAATCCCAGTAATCATTACACAGAAACTGCTTGTTGATTGTTAGCTGATGTTCCCTGACAACCTGAACCAGCTAGGTAGAATTTTTGTCCCTTAATTCCTAGCCCTTGTTTCGTCAAGTATCCATGCAACATCAATTTGGCCATGATTAACTGGGGCTTATTACTTGTGAGTCCTGAATCTATCAGTGACAGCAGTGCAAGCTACCTGTTGGCAGCAGGGCACAGAACTCATGTGAAGCCTTTAGCAAGACAACAAGGTGACAGCAAGAACTAATGCATTCAGAACCTTTGTTTTGTGATTAATTACAGGCACCAACAAAACACTGACTTTGATCATCATCCCTTAAACAGTTCCAGGATTTAAAAAGCTGACTCCAAGAAGTGCAAATTAATATATTTGTTCATAGTGGCACCAATTAATTTAGGTGAAGTGAGCTGACAGAATCTGAAGAATAAATGGAACATTATTTAATTATATACTAGATTATTTTTTCCTGAGGTCATCCTGCTTCCTTTCTCAGTTGATATTGCTCTGAGTTTCAGAAATAGTAATGCTATATATTCTTTTTTTTCCTTATATTACAATACAATGCAATACAATACAATACAGATTCACCATGAAGATCTCGCTATTACTTCAGCGTGCCTTTTAAAATTATGACTGCATTTGTATATCATGTTAAGGCAAATTGGTTGCCTCTGGTTTGGTCTCTCTACTTTCTAGGGTACATAATCAATTCACAGAAATATATGCAATGCAAATATTTAATCCAAAACATTAATGTGAAGGCAGTTTGATAAAACCATTCACCTGAATCCAATATTATAATGAAATCATGAGATCAATCTGATGGATAAAACCAAATCAGATACCTCCAAATTTTAATTCCAAAAAGAAGCAAACCTACTTTTATCCACATCAGTTTAAAAGTATGAATCCATCCAATTGAAAATGCAGATTCATTTCATTTTAAAATGAATCAGTTTGGGTTAGGGTTAGGGTCACTTTTAATTTAAGCTATTGTTAAAGTTGCTAATTCTTTGTAATCAAAATAAGAACAAAAAGATAAATTTGGGAGGGAGTGATTCCATCTTACAGGGTCCAAGGCAGCCTGGACAAATATAAACATTATTTTGCTGAATATCTACCAGTATATCTTTATCTCTGAAAGGTCTCACGCAGATCGCATCATAAATGCTGCCAATGCTGCCGCTTGAACCTACAGTAATCCACCTACAAGTTTTCTGTAGTATATTGTCTTGATTTGCTGGTTCCAGACAGCACCTAATCCCAAACAAGCCTAAAGCAAAAAAGCCAATCTACGGAAATCAACTCACAACCTCTTGCCCTTTCACAAGTCAGCACATCAGCAGGAGGTGCAGCAGATCAAGGAATGAGCAGTCAGTGTTCTAAAAGTGCACGCTAAACAAATCACAGAAGGAGTTTTTATTTAGCCATTGCTGCTGTCAGAAAAATCCAGCTAAGAGAAACTGAGCAAGGTAAAACACTACATTTCATGGTAAATTAGAATTGTGTCTCGCTGTGATTTCCAAACATAGCCTTTTCTCTAGCTACAGCCAAGCAGCTGGTTCTTATGCTGGAAATTCCACTACAATGATTATGGTTCTTTATCCCCAAAATTAGTCACCCTATATAGATGCTGCCTCTGCGTAAAACAATTCTATTCTTAAATACCACATTTGCAGATGCTGTATCATTTAGGGTGGTGTTTCTTAAAGTGTATGTGAGGACAATTTTTTTATTTATTTATTTATTTTGTCACAACAATATATGTAGGTATCACATAAAAAAAGATTATATAGTATATAAACACATATATGAGTAAATATAAGGAGGTATAAGCATTTATATATATATAGGAAGAAGAAAAGAAAAACAATAGGACAGGAACGGTAGGCACGTTTGTGCGCTTATGCACGCCCCTTAATTGGGGGAAGGTTCCTTTAAGACTTTCTCATGTGTCATTGAAATCAAAATTATTTGCCAGATATTGAAGATATTTGCCAAAAGTTAAAACCAGTCACTCTTCTTGTTACTTTTCTTTATATATATATATATATATATATTTATATATATATATATATATATATATATATATATATATTAATATATATATATATATATGTTTTCTGAGGTTTTCGCGGGTGTTTGTATGTAGGTCTTTGGTTATTCGGGTTTTCTCCCACGTAAAATTGGAAGTGTCTTGGCGACGTTTCGATGAAGTCTCATTCTTCATCTTCAGGCTTCAGCTTCATGCTTCTGGGAGCAATGTGTGATTGCAGCTGTTTCTTCTTTTTTAACTGCTAGTGGGGGAATTGAACTGATTGGATGGGAGCTTGGCTGTGCTCTGATTGGATGGGGTTTTTTGTGCTCTGATTGGCTAGGGGTATGTCCTGTGGGTGGGGGCTTGGTTGTGCTCAGATTAGTCTGAGTTGCAGGGGGATTTGAGATATATATATATATATATATATATATATATATATATATATATATATATATATATATATATATATATATATATATATATAGGTCTTTGGTTGTTCGGGTTTTCTCCGTAAAATTGGAAGTGTCTTGGCGACGTTTAAGTCTCATTCGTCATCTTCAGGCTTCAGCTTCGTGCTTCTAGGAGCAATGTGTGATCGCAGCTGTTTCTTCCTTTTTAACTGCTAGTGGGGGTTTGAACTGATTGGGTGGGAGCTTGGCTGTGCTCTGATTGGATGGGGTTTTTTTGTGCTCTGATTGGCTGGGGGTGTGTCCTGTTTGGGTGGGGGCTTGGTTGTGCTCAGTCTAGTCTGTGCTGCAGGGGGATTTGAGCTGGTGAGCTGCATAGCTGTTGTTTGGCTTTGTGGTCGTGCTACATCTTCATAGTGGGTGTCAGTCTGCTGCATGTATGGATTGGAGGGGTTTGAAATGGCTAATGTTGCAGCTGCGGTCTGGCTTCTGGTCCTTGGTCGTGCTTCATGATCAGTGTGGGTTTGGGTCTGCTTTCTGGGTGGATGTGCGGTGGTGACATCCTGTGTGGACCTCGTGAGTGTGGGTCTGGTGTCATTCCTCGTGTTAGGGACTCGCTTTGTCAATAAGGGCAGGTTTCCAAATGGCTGGTAGGCGGAGGTATCATCTCGTTTGTTCATGCTGTGTGGGCGTTTTCTATCTCAATGGCTTCTCTGATTATTCTGTTGTTAAAGTGTTCAGTTTTGGCGATAGTTCTGGTCTTTTAAAGTCAATATCATGTCCTGTGACTTTAAAGTGTTGGACCAGGAAGAAGTTGGTTCCTCTTTTTTGAATGAGTTCTTGTGTTCTTCAATGCGTGCACTTATTCTTCTGTTGGTTTGTCCAATGTATGTGGTGGGGCAGGCGGTGCATGGGATTTCATATACTCCTTGATTTTCTAACTCAATTTTGTCTTTGGGGTTTCTTAGGATGGTGGATATTTTTCTGTTTGTGCAGAATGCTGTCTTGATGTTGTGTTTGTGGAGGATCTTGCTGATTCTGTCTGTGGTGCCTTTTATATATGGGAGGAGGGCTGTGCCGTTTTCTTGTTCTCTGTCTTGGATTTTAGTGGGGGGTTCTTTTTGGATTAGCTTGGTAATCTTATTTGTTTGGAATCCATTGGATGTTAGTACGTTAGTGATAGTGTCCAGTTCGGGTTTTAGGTGTTGTTCATCAGCTAAGCATTTTGTTCTGGAGATGAGTGTCTTGGCTACGGAGTTGATCTGTGCTGGGTGGTGGTGTGAGAGTGCGTGCAGATAGCGGTTTGTGTGTGTTTTCTTCTGGTAGATGGTGTGTCCTAGGGAGCCATTGGGTTTTCTGTAGACTAAGACATCCAGGAAGGGAAGTTGGTTATTAACTTCTGTTTCCATGGTGAACTGTATTTTGGGGTGTAGGCTATTGAGGTGTGTGAGGAAGTTTTCAAGTTTTTCTTTCCCGTGTGGCCAGATTATGAAGGTGTCAAGCCCCCACCCAAAGAGGACACACCCCCATCCAATCAGAGCACCAAAAAAAAAACCCCATCCAATCAGAACACAGCAAAGCTCCCACCCAATCAGTTCAAACCCCCACTAGCAGTTAAAAAAGAAGAAACAGCTGCAGTCACACATTGCTCCCAGAAGCACGAAGCTGAAGCCTGAAGATGACGAATGAGACTGTCAAGTTTTTCTTTCCCGTGTGGCCAGATTATGAAGGTATCGTCTACATATCTGAGCCAGAGTTTGGGTTTGTGATCAGATTTTTCTAGAGCTGGGTTTCAAAGTGTTCCATGTAGAGATTGGCAATGACAGGTGAGAGGGGTGATCCCATGGGTGCTCCTTCTACTTGTTTGTATTTTTGTCCATTGTAGATGAAGTATGTGTTGGATAGGCAGTGGTTGGTCAGATCTAGGATGTGCTTGGGGGGGTTATATTTGTTTTGGATAGCTGTCAAGGCTTCTTTGATTGGCACTTGGGTGAAGAGGGATATGACATCAAAGCCCCTGCGCAGGCTGCACTGGCTACCTGTGGCCTTCCGGGTGCGCTTCAAGGTTTTGGTGACCACCTTTAAAGCGCTCCATGGCATAGGGCTGGGTTATCTACGGGACCGCCTACTGCGACCAGATACCTCTCACCGACCCGTGCGCTCTCACAGAGAGGGACTCCTCAGGGTGCCGTCAGCTAGGCAGTGTCGTTTGGCGACGCCCAGGGGAAGGGCCTTCTCTGTGGGGGCTCCCACCCTCTGGAACGAACTCCCCCCAGGACTCCATCAACTTCCTGACCTTCGAACCTTCCGTCGCGAGCTTAAGACACATTTATTCATCTGTGCAGGACTGGCTTAGATTTTTAAAGTTAGAGGGGTTTTAAATTGATTTTAATATTTTATATTTGATATTTATATTTCTATTTTTAATAATTCGGGCGCTAGAATAAGTTTTTTAAGGATTATTTTAATTTGTATATTGATATTGATGTTTTATATGCCTGTGAACCGCCCTGAGTCCTTTGGGAGATAGGGCGGTATATAAATTCGAATAATAAAATAAATAAAATAAAATAAATAAAGCTCACGAGTAGGTCGCTGGGCTGTAAGTTTTGTTTCTTTATGATCTCTATGAACTGGAATGAGTTTTTTACGTGTGAGGTGATGGATTCTGCATAGGGCTGTAGTTGTTTGGCGAGAAATTTGGCTAGGTTTTGTAGAGGTGAGCCTATGGAGCTGACTATGGGTCTGAGTGGGGTTCCTTCTTTGTGTATCTTGGGGAGGCCATAGAGCTTAGGGCATCTGGATGATTTCTCTCTGGGAATGATTCTTTGTTGGATTTCTTCGCTGATGGGGGAGGCTTTTATTTTGGATCTAGTGGTTTTTTCTAGGTAGGTGGTGGGGTCTGTGTTTAGGGGCTTGTATGCAGGGTCTTGGAGTTTGGGACAAATCCAAACTTTGGGACAAATCCAAACAACTTGCCATCTGGAGAGCCGAAACACAGACCACCCTCAAGACAGACACGCACACCAACAAACTCCGAAGACTACAAGAACGCCAGAAACAAACCCCTCCACCCTCACAGCAACACATGAAACAAACAGTGCATAACATCTCAGATAGGATCCTCACCAAAGCTGAAACCGATATCTTTATCTCTGAAAGGTCTCACGCAGATCGCATCATAAATGCTGCCAATGCTGCCGCTTGAACCTACAGTAATCCACCTACAAGTTTTCTGTAGTATATTGTCTTGATTTGCTGGTTCCAGACAGCACCTAATCCCAAACAAGCCTAAAGCAAAAAAGCCAATCTACGGAAATCAACTCACAACCTCTTGCCCTTTCACAAGTCAGCACATCAGCAGGAGGTGCAGCAGATCAAGGAATGAGCAGTCAGTGTTCTAAAAGTGCACGCTAAACAAATCACAGAAGGAGTTTTTATTTAGCCATTGCTGCTGTCAGAAAAATCCAGCTAAGAGAAACTGAGCAAGGTAAAACACTACATTTCATGGTAAATTAGAATTGTGTCTCGCTGTGATTTCCAAACATAGCCTTTTCTCTAGCTACAGCCAAGCAGCTGGTTCTTATGCTGGAAATTCCACTACAATGATTATGGTTCTTTATCCCCAAAATTAGTCACCCTATATAGATGCTGCCTCTGCGTAAAGCAATTCTATTCTTAAATACCACATTTGCAGATGCTGTATCATTTAGGGTGGTGTTTCTTAAAGTGTAGGTGAGGACAATTTATTTTATTTATTTATTTATTTTGTCACAACAATATATGTAGGTATCACATAAAAAAAGATTATATAGTATATAAACACATATATGAGTAAATATAAGGAGGTATAAGCATTTATATATATATAGGAAGAAGAAAAGAAAAACAATAGGACAGGAACGGTAGGCACGTTTGTGCGCTTATGCATGCCCCTTAATTGGGGGAAGGTTCCTTTAAGACTTTCTCATGTGTCATTGAAATCAAAATTATTTGCCAGATATTGAAGATATTTGCCAAAAGTTAAAACCAGTCACTCTTCTTGTTACTTTTCTTTATATATATATATATATATATATATATATATATATATATATATATATATATATATATATATATATATATATATATATATATATATATGTTTTCTGAGGTTTTCGTGGTGTTTGTATGTAGGTCTTTGGTTATTCGGGTTTTCTCCACGTAAAATTGAAGTGTCTTGGCGACGTTTCGACGAAGTCTCATTCGTCATCTTCAGGCTTCAGCTGTGCTTCTGGGAGCAATGTGTGATTGCAGCTGTTTCTTCCTTTTAACTGCTAGTGGGGTTTGAACTGATTGGGTGGGAGCTTGGCTGTGCTCTGATTGGATGGGGTTTTTGTGCTCTGATTGGCTGGGGTGTGTCCTGTTTGGGTGGGGGCTTGGTTGTGCTCAGATTAGTCTGAGCTGCAGGGGATTTGAGCTGGTGAGCTGCACAGCTGTTGTTTGGCTTCGTGTTCGTGGTCGTGCACATCTTCACAGTGGGTGTCAGTCTGCTGCATGTATGGATTGGAGGGGTTTGAAATGGCTAATGTTGCAGCTGCGGTCTGGCTTCTGGTCCTTGGTCGTGCTTCATGATCAGTGTGGGTTTGGGTCTGCTTTCTGGGTGGATGTGGTGGTGACATCCTGTGTGGACCTCGTGAGTGTGGGTCTGGTGTCATTCCTCGTGTTAGGGACACGTTTGTCAATAAGGGCAGGTTTCCAAATGGCTGGTAGGCGGAGGTATCATCTCGTTTGTTCATGCTGTGTGGGCGTTTATCTCGATGGCTTCTCTGATTATTCTGTTGTTAAAGTGTTCAGTTTTGGCGATAGTTCTGGTCTTTTAAAGTCAATATCGTGTCCTGTGGCTTTAAGGTGTTGGACCAGGAAGAAGTTGGTTCCTCTTTTGAATGAGTTCTTGTGTTCTTCAATGCGTGCACTTATTCTTCTGTTGGTTTGTCCAATGTATGTGGTGGGGCAGGCGGTGCATGGGATTTCATATACTCCTTGATTTTCTAACTCAATTTTGTCTTTGGGGTTTCTTAGGATGGTGGATATTTTTCGGTTTGTGCAGAATGCTGTCTTGATGTTGTGTTTGTGGAGGATCTTGCTGATTCTGTCTGTGGTGCCTTTTATATATGGGAGGGGGGCTGTGCCGTTTTCTTATTCTCTGTCTTGGATTTTAGAGGGGGTTCTTTTGGATTAGTTTGGTAATCTTATTTCTCTGGAATCCATTGGATGTTAGTACGTTAGTGAGAGTGTGTAGTTCGGTTTTTAGGTGTTGTTCGTCAGCTAAGCGTTTTGTTCTGGAGATGAGTGTCTTGGCTACGGAGTTGATCTGTGCTGGGTGGTGGTGTGAGAGTGCGTGCAGATAGCGGTTTGTGTGTGTTTTCTTCTGGTAGATGGTGTGTCCTAGGGAGCCATTGGGTTTCCTGTAGACTAAGACATCTAGGAAGGGAAGTTGGTTGTTAACTTCTGTTTCCATGGTGAACTGTATTTTGGGGTGTAGGCTATTGAGGTGTGTGAGGAAGTTTTCAAGTTTTTCTTTCCCGTGTGGCCAGATTATGAAGGTGTCAAGCCCCCACCCAAAGAGGACACACCCCCATCCAATCAGAGCACCAAAAAAAGAACCCCATCCAATCAGAGCACAGCCAAGCTCCCACCCAATCAGTTCAAACCCCCACTAGCAGTTAAAAAGGAAGAAACAGCTGCAGTCACACATTGCTCCCAGAAGCACGAAGCTGAAGTCTGAAGATGACGAATGAGACTTCGTCGAAACGTCGCCAAGACACTTCCAATTTTACGCGGGAGAAAACCCGAATAACCAAAGATAGATAGATAGATAGATAGATAGATAGATAGATAGATAGATAGATAGATAGATATATTCAGAGAAAAAAATATTATGTTAACATCTAATGTTGTTATTTACATGATTCTATAAATGGATCGATTTTAATGTTTAATATGGTGACTATTCATAAATATAATCATAAATATAAAATATAAATACAACCCATAAAAGGAAAGCTACTTTGATGTTCTTCATAATTTTTAAAAGTGAGGAGGGTTAGGAGAGCCAAAAGCTTAAGAAGCACTTATTTATTTATTTATTTATTTATTTATTTATTTATTTATTTATTTATTTATTTATTTGATATGATTTGATTTGATTTGATTTTTATACCGCCCTTTTCCTGAAGGACTCAGGGCGGTTTACAGCCAACATAAAACAATTTTATAAATAGAATTAAAAAAACATTTTAAAAAACTTATTCAAATTGGCTAACCCCATTTAAAAACTATAATTGAAAGATAATAAGGACCCCAATTAAAAAACTGTAGTGTATTAGGCCAGCCCTGCGCGGTGAAACAAAAAGGTCTTGAGTTCATGGCGGAAGGTCTGGAGCTCAGGAAGTAATCGTAACCCCAGAGGAAGCTCATTCCAGAGGGTAGGTGCTCCCACAGAGAAGGCTCTCCCCCTAGGGGTCACCAGCCAACATTGTTTGGCTGACAACACCCTGAGGAGACCCTCCCTGTGTGAGCGCACAGGTTGGTGGGAGGCTATCGATGGCAGCAGGCAGTCCCGATCTAGGGCAGCCACTGATCTAGGGCATGAATTCTTAAATTATAGCAATAGCACTTAGACTTATGCACTGCTTCAGAGGGCTTTACAGCCCTCTCTAAGTGGTTTACAGAGTCAGCATATTGCCCCCAACGATCTGGGTCCTCATTGTACTGATCTCAGAAGAATGGAAGGCTGAGTCAACCTTGAGCCGGTCAGGATCGAACTGTGGCAGTCGGCAGAATTAGCCTGCAATGCTGCATTCTAACCACTGCACCACCACGGCTCTTTATATATATAATATTTATATATATTATATATTGGCTTTTGAGTCTAATATAGCTAAAGTATCCAAATATCTGAGACATCAACTTAAAAATTATACCTTAAAAACCCGTGCAAGTCCAAAATCTGCCACTTTGTAAACATTGTGATCACCAACCAGGACATTCCTTGCTGCCAAATCTCGGTGGATGAAATTTTGGGATTCCAGGTAAGCCATTCCAGAGGCCACTTGAGCTGCCATATCTACCTGTTCTGGCAAACGGATTCTGGAACCTGCATCATCTACAAGGAAGGAATATTTGGAGAATGTTGGGGAAAATAGTCTTCTCGACATGACTTTCAACAAACACTGTCTACAAGTAGGCCTTGGACAGACAGATTCTACCTGAAATAAACAGACTTACAGGTAACCAGGCTCCAAGCTACTGTATGTAGGACCTGACTTGTATGTGGAAACCAGTAGTGTTTTTCACTTACCTTCGCTACAGGTTCAGAACCGTGAGGGCGCTCGCGCATGGCGCTTCTGCACGCAGCGCTTCTGCACATGCGCAGAGCGTCCGTGATGACATCCGGGTGGGTGGGCGGAGCCTCCCACCGGCGCCACTACCAGTTCACCCAAACGGGGCAAAGCGGTAGAAACCCACCACTGGTGGAAACCTACTAGCAGCCAATTCTGCTCTTGCTGTCAGTCAGGATGCTGACCATAGCATTCTGCATTACAAGCATAATTGCCTATTCATTGCAGAGATGAGGACAAGAGTGGCAATTACCAGGATGTTATGTTCTTGAATGGTAGACAATTAGCATACCTGCCAGAGTTAAGCACAGCTACTCCAGCAGGAACTCACCCTTTGTAGCTTTGTAGCCACTTTCTCAACAATCTTCTCTAGAAAGCAAAAGGGAAGTGACCGGACTCTAATTATGTAATAGAGCTGGGTCCAATTTTCCAAACTCGTCCAATAAAATTATTGGAGGTTTTTATTTATTTTATTTAAAACTCTTATACAGTTGTCCATCCTATCTCCAACTCTAGGCAGTTCCCAATCGACAATTAAGACACTAATAAAACAAAATACATATTTAGGAAAACCATAAACATTAAAAACTGGCTGCAGAGTTAAGGTTCCACATGCAGTCCCTTGTTAAATCTTCTCATCCACCTCACCTTATCCCAACACTTAGAGGAAAAGGCAGGTCTCTTAAGATCCCAAAGGTACTTTTTCAAAAGGCAACTGGATTTTCTTTTTCCTTGAAGATGTTTCACTCCCTGATCTAAGAAGCTTCTTCAGAATTGAACTGAACTGAACAGAACTTCTTGGATAAGAAGCAAAATGTCTTCGAGGAAAAACAAAGTCCAGTTTCCTTTTGGAAAAGCACCTTTTCCAAACCATGACTTGGATGTCTGAGAATCTCCATAGACATCTAGGTCTTAAAAGCTTTTCAGAAGGCTTAGAAGGGTGGAAACTTCAATAGAAAAGGCTTTCCATAAGGCAGGGTCTGCCATGGAAAAAGCAGCCTTCCTAGAGTCCACAAGATGGCAAAGTTTTGATCTACAAGGCTGTCATTAAGGGTCTACTGCTCCTTTTCCTTCTTCACCTAGCCAGACTAAAGTTGCAACAGGATGACTGTTCTGTATTGTGTTTCGTTTTTTAACTGCTGAAGGAAAGTAGAACAGCTGCGAGACAAGAATAGAAATGACTGACAAGCACTGTAAGTGTTTCAGCAGATATCAAAGGCTAAGTAGCAGAAAGAAGGCATTGTAATCGCCGACTGCTACTGTTCCTTGAGATATGTGCACTTGCTTTTTGCCCTGACCTTTTTTTCTGCTGCAGTAGAATTTGTTTATTTCATTAATTCTCTTTAGCGAAAGCATTGCAGGACTTGCTTCAGCTTCACCCAATTCGCTGAATAACCAGCTGCAGCCATCATGGTAATACTACAGCTTGGGAGGTGAGAAGGAAGGCGGATGAGGATTTGTGGTTTTAAGAATCAGGTGTTATAGTCAAGTTACATTATACAGTACTGAACATTAATTATTGAGAGGATCTTAAAACAGTCCTATTGTAGTATGCAGTTGGGAGGGAATTTGTTGGGGTAAAGTAACTGATGAACATCGTACAAAATATCCCGCTGTTAGTATTGCAAGTCAAAATGGGACTGGATCTACCCTGCTATTTTTTTTTTATTTTTTTTTTATATTTTTTTGAAAAAATTGAAATTTATTGAAAATTGCATTTGTACCTATAGAGAGGATGTTATTTGCATCCACTTTTCCCCACTAATTTTTTTATTGGTGTAGATCCCCATGGATATAACATGTTCTCTTCATATTGTACTTGTAAAGTCCCACTATACTTATTTTAATAGAAGATGTAAAGACTAGAGCTGGCAAGGAAGAAATGAGAAGCTTGAGACTCATCATGGCTGTTTTGTAAACATTGCTCATCTATAGCCAGGCTAGGATGAAAAACAGAATACAAACAATCTCTTTCCCAAAAGTGTGTGCGTGCGCACACACACACACACACATTCTGGCTTTAAACCTCAGAGAGATGGTGTGTGTGCCTATGTGGGCGTGTGCACGTGCAGTACTTCTCCTGGGGAGAGAGACAGTTTAGTGTAGTAGTTAAGACACCAGGCTGGAAACTAGGAGACTGTGAGTTTTAGTACAGCCTAGGCACAAAGACCTCTGGATGACCAGTTACTTTCTCTCAGCCTTAGCGGGAAGAAAAGGGAAAGCAACTTCTAGTATCTTGCGAAGAAAACTGCAGGAACGCCTCCCAGAGAGTTACCAGAAGTCAACACTGAGTCAAAGACACAAATAACTGTCCATCTGTCATCCAACTATTTGTCTGCCTGTCTATTTATCTATCTGTATCTCATTCTGAAATGATACATCCGGTGAGGAAGAATTCAAGAACACAATATGGACCAGAAAAGCCTGGGTCAGGGCCTTTTCTCAGTCATGGAGTTTTCTGGATACCTTCGAAGCAGCTAGTTTTATACACTGAGGATCCAAAGCAAAGACTTCTGCGAGGATAGTCCACTCTTTAATATACTTCTAATATATTATAAAGTTTTGATTTGTTATCAGAAACAGAGACAAACAGATAGGCATCTACATAAAAATAAAATGCAAAGTTGCATCCTTTTTCTAGAAATCCTTTCCCATAAATGTTTAGGTTTACACAGCATTTTTCAGGCTTTCTGAGACAGCACATCCAGATAGTAGAAAGAAAGACAAAGAGATCTTCTTCAGGTTTTCTGGGACATGTATAGACAAAGAAAGACTGTTTTTACTATGTAGAATTAACAATGACCTTGTATTTTTATTTGTTTGGGAGAGCATTTTGTGACATCTTTGAGTGGCTATTGAGGCTCCAATAGAGGGTTCACATACCTTCCCAAAGCTTTGAGAGGGACTTTGCCACACCATTCCAAAATTCCCACTAAATTAGAATGTTAAATGAGACCGAAGGGGCAGAAGGAACAACCATATTGACTATTTCATTTCATTTTGTTAAGATTAAATCTACTTTAGCTTTTGTCTGCCCCATCATTTCTTAGTATACATCCCCAGCATGCCATTCAAAGTCTAAGTAGTTTGGGACACACACACATGCACACATACCATGTACAATCCTTGCCAGTCATTACTGGTTTCATATCCAATCACACTAAATTGATCTGCTCATCTCTCTTTCTTCTCTTCCCTCCTCCCCTTTTTTTTTAATACCAGTGTGTTTGCTTTACTGCAGACTGCCACACTCTATCTAAATGAAATGTTTTCTACTCACTTTGGAGGTATTCTAGCAGACTCCCATGTCTCATCAGCTCTGTAACAATATAAATTGGATCCTGTAAAGTGCAAACAGCATAGAGCTGTATAAGCTTAGGGTGCCTCAAATTCTTCATTATCTGTGCCTCCCTGAGGAAGTCTTTTGGATCCATTGAACCTGAAATGAGAATAGCAGTGAAAGAAAATTAGTATGTGTTATTAAGGGCTATTCTGGTTTGCCCCACAGTCTTGTGGAAATAATCAGGGAGATTGTCTGCCTCTTCACAAATCCCCCCTTACATAATTCAGATAAGGAATTTATGAAATTGAAATAGCAAAGGAAAACACATTACTTTTTGCCCCCGAAAAATGAATTCCCCAAAAAATTCAGCAATAATAGCAATTGTAGTTCTGGTCCTCTCAATCCCCCCATATATGCTATTACCAAAGATGAAATCACAGCATTATTAATGGTTTCACTGTTCATCTGAATTCTCAGAATGGAAGCATGATCAGAAAAGGTGAGGTAATTTTCAACAACTTAGCTATCCAAATTCAAGCTCTAGCCTCAGATTTAATGCATAACAAAGATCTCCTCACCATCTTCAAGATATATTGTTATAGCTCATTGTATTTTGGAATTATTCTATTACATGTTATAATGAATAGATATTGCAAGTTTTGGTATGAAGAAATGAAACACAGTGTTCTGCTGCCCTCTCATGCAGTAAATCCATGCCAGGGATAAATGAGATTTCACGACAATTTAGACATCTAGATTAGTGTTGCATTGAATGTTTTTTTCTGCCTGTGTCTTGTCAATATAGTTCATTTAAGTGAGGATGAAATTCATTTTTTGTTATTGTTGTGGAGGTGGGTGGGTTGAAAAGAAATATGAATAGCTCCATTCTCTTCCATCACTATCACAGTCTGAAGCTGATTCCACGAATTGATGAAAATATCCATTTCAATTTGATCAAATTCTTATTTTATACATTTTGAATTCTTTATGACCCAACCGCAAATTTGCCCCAAAATAGTAACAATCCACTTGCAGATTTGTTTGCATTTTCAGGGATTGTTTTCTAATATACATATATTCCAGATATTTACATTTATTTACATTTACATATACCGTATATACTCGAGTATAAGCCGAGTTTTTCAGCACGTTTTTTGTGCTGAAAAACGTCCCCTCGGCTTATACTCGGGTCTATACGGCTTATACTCGAGTTTTTTTTTAAGCCCTCGGCTTATACTCGAGTATATACGGCTTATACTGAGTTTTTTTTTTTTTCACATTTTACCGGACGGCGCGGAAGCCCTGCGGTGCAGTGAGAGGGCGGGCGGGGGCCAGCCTTCTCAGCTGAGGGAGGGAGGCTTTCCCCAACCGGTAGGTGCCTCATTTCCCACCCTCGGCTTATACTCGAGTCCCCAGTTTACCCCAGTTTTTGGGGTAAAATTGGGGACCTCGGCTTATACTCGGATCGGCTTATATTCGAGTATATACGGTATTTACATTTTTTGCAAATAATACAGCATTATTGTTTCTTTTTCTTCAATAAATCTTTTTAGCACTATTTCCATATCTGAAGCATCTATATGTCTTAGATTTTAGATTTCATTTGGCTGACAAATCTGAGGTTCTGACATTTCTGGAGCTATGAAAGTGACAAAAGTTATCCTATAAATTCCATTGGGACAAAAATGTTAAATAAACAAATACATATATATAGAATGTGTTTGGCTATTCTAATGGAAAGCTTTATTTAACTACTATAATCTTGGTGGTGCAGTGGTTAGTGTCCACTACTGCAGGCTACTTCTGCTGACTGCCAGTTGCCTGCAATTTGGCAGTTCAAATCCTACTAGGCTCAATGTTGACTCAGCCTTCCATACTTCTGTGGTAAGTAAAATGGGGACCCAAATTGTTGGGGGCAATATGCTGACTCTGTAAACTACTTAGAGACGGCTGTAAAGCATTGTAAAGTGATACATAAGTCTAAGTGCTATTCCTGTTGCTACCTTCTCCAAGCCATTTACCTTGGAAAATCAGTGTTTTATTCACTTATTGTATAGTCTTCTCATCTCATATGAGAACGTCACATATTTTTAAAGTGAATGAAGAAGACTACTGAGAATTTTATGGGAAACATTTTATATGGAACCTTAGAAAATATACGAGGAGCATATGGTTTTGGGGCATTGTTGAACTTCAGATCCCAGCATTCTTCACCATTGGCCTTGCTGGCAAGAACACAAGGGATCTGGGCTCAGCAAAATTAGAGGGCTGCCAAACTAAGCTTTACAGAGATGTGTAATTTCCCTTAAAAACTCCTCTTAAAATATTATTGCATGAGCAAATATACCGATAATATGGAAGTTTTTAGACCCCCTGTGCTTAGAGATATTGTAGTTAAATTTTAAAGTTATGCTTGGCACAATCTGGTTAAAATTTATTTAATTATTTTATTGATTTGTCAAACATGTACAAGATAGCAAGTATAAATATGAATATGGACATGAACAAAGGAAATGAATACAAATAAATGGGGACGGTAGGACAGGGATGGTAGGCACACTGGTGCGCTTATTTTTATTTATTTATTTATTTATTTATTTATTTATTTATTTATTTATTTATTGAGTATGTATTAGATAATATATATAAGTATACGCATGAATTGAATAAATAAAATGAATACAATTAAAGGGAACATTAGGACAGGGATGGTAGGCATGCTGGCGCTCTTATGCCTGCCCCTTATAGACCTGTTAGGAATGGGGTGAGGTCAACAGTAGCCAATCTAAGGTTAAAATTTTGGGGATTTTGGGATGAAACCACAGAGTCAGGTAGTGCATTCCAGGCATTGACCACTCTGTTGCTGAAGTCATATTTTCTGCAATCGAGTTTGGAGCGGTTCACTTTAAGTTTGTATCTATTGTGTGCTTGTGTATTGTTGCGGTTGAAGCTGAAGCAGTCATTGACATTGTAGCAGATGATTTTATGAGCTATGCTTAGGTCATACCAAAGGCGGCATAGTTCTAAATTTTCTAAGCCCAAAATTTCAAGTCTGGTGGCATAAGGTATTTTGTTGCAAGCAGAGGCGTGGAGGACTCTTCTTGTGAAATATTTCTGGACATGTTCAATTATATTAATGTCTGATATGCAGTGTGGGCTCCAGACAGATGAGCTGTATTTGAGAATTGGTCTAGCAAATGTTTTGTATGCTCTGGTTAGTAGTGTAATATTACCGGAGAAGAAGCTATGCAAGATTAGGTTTACAACCTTTAATGCCTTTTTGGCGATGTTGTTATAGTGGGCTTGGGCTTTAGATCATTTGATATGAGTACTCCAAGGTCCTTGACAGAGTGAGAGTCATCTACAAGGTCCATGTATGCCCCCTTTACAGACCTCTTAGGAAATGGGGTGAGATCCATGGTAGACGGTTTAAGGTTGAACCTGTGAGGGTTTGAGGGTGTAACAATGGAGTCAGGTAGAGCATTCCAGGCTTTGACCACTCTGTTGTATTTTCTGCAATCAAGTTTTGAGCGGTTTACCTTGAGTTTGTATCTATTGTTTGCCTGTGTATTATTGAGATTGAAGCTGAAGAAGTCGTTGACAGGTAAGATGTTGTAGTAGACAATTTTTTATAGAATGCTTAGATCAGACCACAAGCAGCGCAGTTCCAGATTGTCCAAGCCCAAAATTTCAAGCCTGGTGGCATAAGGGATTCTATTGTGAGTAGAGGAGTATTCTTCTCGTGAAATAACTCTGGACCTGCTCAATTGTATTAATGTTTGATATACAGTGTGCATTCCAGGCAGATGAGCTGTATTTGAGAACTGGTCCAGCAAAGGTTTTGTATGCCCTAGTTAGCAATACAGTGTTACCGGAGAAGAAGCTTTGCAAAATTAGGTTAACGATTCTTAATGCCTTTTTTGGCAATGCTGTTACAGTGAGCTCTGGGGCTTAGATTGTTTGAGATGAATACTACAAGGTCCTTGATTGAGTGAGGGTCATCTACAAGGTCATTTCCGCCCAACTTGTATTTGGTGTTCTGATTTTTATTGCCAATGTGTAGGACAGAGCATTTTTTGGTTGATATTTGGAGTTTCCAAATGCGTGACCATTCTGACACATGGTCAAGATTGCTTTTGAAGGGCAGCAGCATTGTCAGTGGTGTTAAATAATTTCACATCATCAGCGAAGAGGACGCAGCTGCTTTTAATATGATTGCATAGATCATTGATGTAAAGCAGAAAGAGTGCAGGTCCTAGAACGCTGCCTTCGGGGACACCGCTGTTAACTGGTGCCAGCTTTGATTGGGCCCTCCCTGTTTTGACTACTTGTTGCCTGTTTGACAGGAACGTGGCTATCCATTTGTGCAAGGATCTGGAAATACAATAGAAACTTATACTTATACTTGTAAGTGTGTGTGTGTGTGTGTGTGTGTGTGTGTGTGTGTGTGTGTGTGTGTATGGTGTTATGAGAAAGAAAGAAAGAAAGAAAGAGAGAGAGAGAGAGAGAGAGAGAGAGAAAGAAAGAAAGAAAGAAAGAAAGAAAGAAAGAAAGAAAGAAAGAAAGAAAGAAAAAGAAAGAAAGAATAAAAAAATCTATTGTATCTATCAGGCATTTTACCAAATAATGACTAAAATCTCACTGCCGGATATCTTCTACTCTTCTTTCCTTTACTATCCCTCCCTTCCTTTTCAACAGCATCAAGAAAATTCCTCAGCGATCAGAAAATACAAGGTCAAACCTAGTATTGGAATGCATTAAAAATGTAAAATGGTTAAAGCCCATAATGAGTTAGTAGACTTATGCAGTTGGCAGTTTTTTTAAAAAAAACTATTCCAATGCTGATATATTAATCAAAGATCTCACAAATGCTTCATGGGACTACTTTTGTTCTATGAAGATTGGGGCCAGTTTAATTAGTATGGTGTGTGGATGTGTGTGGATGTGTGTGAGGTTAATTGAAGGCCTTTCAAGTTGTAAAAGCTGCAGTTTAATCATTTGTCCTTTTATATAACATTGGAAGGATCAAAGATCAATTTTTAAGCAAATGGAGAAAATGGTTCAAATGGTTTTATCAAGTGAAACTTTTCAAATGTGTAGCATTCAATAATCCTAGCGATTATTATTTATTTAATTAATTATTTAATTTATTGATTTATTGATTTTGTCAAGCATGTATTTTATGACAGATATAAGTGTAAACATAATTATAAATACATGTAAAAGGTATGAATAAAAGAAAACATTCGGACAGGACGGTAGACACGCTGGTGTGCTTATGTACCCCCCTTACAGACCCCTTAGGAATGAGGTGAGGTCTACAGTAGACAGTCTAAGGTAAAAGTTTTGGGGATTTGGGGAAGAAACCACAGAATCATGTAATGCATTCCAGGTATTGACAACTCTGTTACTGAAGTCGTATATTCTGCAGTCTAGTTTGGATCAGTTTACCATGAGTTTGTATCTATTGTGTGCTCTTGTATTGTTTTGGTTGAAGCTGAAATATTCATTGGCTGGTAGGACATTATCCCTATGTTCTTTTTTAAATAAATAGTTCAGGTTGCTCTCTATGTTACTATAATTCTCTATCCTACACTAGGTCTCAATAGCTCTCGATCCTACAATATTTATTTAACTGTGCCTAAAAAATAGTGCAAGTATTTTTTTGGTTAGACTAAGTGGGTTTTTTAAAAAAAAATCAAAACAAAATTTATTCATGCTATCCATTGCTTGAACAAAAATGACTTTCACATTGAAACTCACTATTCACTGTATAATGCTATGAGATTTTTCCTTGAACATTCTTACGATCCATCTGATTTTTTTAAAGCCTTCCACTTTGCTTTCCACTTTGACAAAAAGAATTTGTCACTAAATCCCATGGCTAATATTTCAGTCCTAATATTATTTGATTCAAAATAATGTCATGCCACTAATTCCGTTCGGCATTTACCGAGAGAATTCAGGATTAATAGGAACCAAAGTCCCTACTGGTATTTCAGTGAAATAAATCTGGGTTTGCTTTTACCAATCTATTATGGAAAAGTTCACTCTAAGCAATCTGCTGTTATTTCTGTGGAATGATAAGGAGGTGTGCCCCTCCTTAGAGGTAGCAGTCTCCCCCAGTCACCTCAGGCCTGTCCCAATTTCTGATATAGAACAATTCTCCTATTGTTCTCTGTGTTTGTTCCTGCTGTCTTTCAACATTCCAATCGAGACAGCAGTAGCTTAGCAATGGAGCTGCTTGATACCAACTACAGTCACTATAAGAACCAGATTGGTTGTTCCTCGGCTTCTTGCTCTTCCCATTTGTGCAAATTTCTGGGAAGGCTGGCTTCTGTGAGGGGAAAATTTCCATCTTTGACTTTTCCTTTCATTTTTATTTCCCAGATGCTTACTCATTGGGATGCCTTGGCACCCCTTTTACCACATTCTTTCCTCTGATGGTAATGCCAAACCCTCTTATTGTGGTATCAATGTTGTTTTGATGCTGTAATGATTAAAGCAAAGGGAGAAGGTTCCTTCCTTTCTACCTTCTACCATTAATCCATGGGTCACTTGCAGCAAGGAAGAAAGGTTCAACTTCATAGAAAAAGCAGCACTTACTGAAACTGTGCAGCTCCGTTGCAATTTAAAGGAGGGCAGGACTGGGAAAGCAAGGAGAGGGTGATTCATCCAATCTGGGCAGAAACTCAAAAGATACACACTGGGAGATTTAAGGACTAAATGTAGTAATGAGCTTCTGGAGAAGATGAGAGGGTAGGAAAACATAGGGTGATGAAAGTTGACTTAATGAATCAGCCATAAGTTAAATTTTAAAAATGGAAGTTGCTAACTAGTGGAGAACAGCAATAGCATTTACATACTACTACTAATAATAATAATAATATTTTAATTTTTATACCGCCCTTCTCCCGAAGGACTCAGGGCGGTAAACAGCCAAGTAAAAACAATACAATATATTACAATAAAAACTATTTAAAAAACTTATTCGATAAGGCCTAAATTTAAATATAAAATACATAATATAAAATATAAAATAAATTAAATTAAATTAAATTATTTATTTTAAAATAAATTAAAAACCCCTATCAAGCCAGTCCTGCTCAGAAGAATAGGTACGTCTTCAGCTCACGACGAAAAGTCCGGAGGTCAGGAAGTTGTCGAAGTCCTCTGGAAGCTCGTTCCAGAGAGTAGGTGCCCCCACAGAGAAGGCTCTCCCTCTGGGGGTCGCCAGCCGACACTGTTTGGCTGATGGCACCCTGAGGAGACCCTCTCTATGGGAGCGTACCGGTCGGTGGGAGGCATGTGGTAGCAGAAGGCGGTCCCGAAGATATCCCAGTCCTATGCCATGGAGCGCTTTAAAGGTGATAACCAACACCTTGAAGTGCACCCGGAAGACCACAGGTAGCCAGTGCAGCCTGCGCAGGATTGGTGTTATATCTATCACCCGCGCAGCTGCATTCTGGACCAACTGAAGCCTCCGGGTGCTCCTCAAGGGGAGCCCCATGTAGAGAGCATTGCAGTAGTCCAGGCGAGAAGTGACGAGGGCGTGAGTGACCGTGCATAAGGCATCCTGGTCTAGAAAAAGGGGCGCAACTGGCGGACCAGGCGGACCTGGTAAAAGGCTCTCTTGGAGACGGTCGCCAAATGATCTTCAAAGGACAACCGTTCATCCAGGAGAACACCCAGATTGCGCACCCTCTCCATTGGGGCCAATAATTCGCCTCCAACAGTCAGCCGCGGTTGCAGCTGGCTGTACCGGGATGCCGGCATCCACAGCCACTCAGTCTTGGAGGGGGTGGGCCTTATTTATTTATTTATTTATTTATTTATTTCAATTTTTATACCGCCCTTCTCCCGAAGGACTCAGGGCGGTGTACAGCCTAGTAAAAATACAGTGTATAAACATTAAAAAGAAGTTAAAAAGAAATATTATAACGTGGCCAAAATTTTTAAAACCATTTAAAATCATAAGACATAAATAACCCAATAAAATATCAATCCAGTCCCGCTTGAATAAATAGGTGCGTTTTCAGCTCACGGCGAAAGGTCCGAAGATCAGGCACTTGACGTAAACCAGGGGGAAGTTCATTCCAGAGCGTAGGAGCTCCAACAGAGAAGGCCCTTCCCCTGGGGGCCGCCAGCCGGCATTGCTTGGCGGACGGCACCCTGAGAAGGCCCTCTGTGTGAGCGTACGGGTCGGTGGGAGGCATGTGGTAGCAGAAGGCGGTCCCGAAGATATCCCAGTCCTATGCCATGGAGCGCTTTAAAGGTGATAACCAACACCTTGAAGTGCACCCGGAAGACCACAGGTAGCCAGTGCAGCCTGCGCAGGATTGGTGTTATATCTATCACCCGCGCAGCTGCATTCTGGACCAACTGAAGCCTCCGGGTGCTCCTCAAGGGGAGCCCCATGTAGAGAGCATTGCAGTAGTCCAGGCGAGAAGTGACGAGGGCGTGAGTGACCGTGCATAAGGCATCCTGGTCTAGAAAAAGGGGCGCAACTGGCGGACCAGGCGGACCTGGTAAAAGGCTCTCTTGGAGACGGTCGCCAAATGATCTTCAAAGGACAACCGTTCATCCAGGAGAACACCCAGATTGCGCACCCTCTCCATTGGGGCCAATAATTCGCCTCCAACAGTCAGCCGCGGTTGCAGCTGGCTGTACCGGGATGCCGGCATCCACAGCCACTCAGTCTTGGAGGGGTTGAGCTTTATTTATTTATTTATTTATTTATTTCAATTTTTATACCGCCCTTCTCCCGAAGGACTCAGGGCGGTGTACAGCCTAGTAAAAATACAGTGTATAAACATTAAAAAGAAGTTAAAAAGAAATATTATAACGTGGCCAAAATTTTTAAAACCATTTAAAATCATAAGACATAAATAACCCAATAAAATATCAATCCAGTCCCGCTTGAATAAATAGGTGCGTTTTCAGCTCACGGCGAAAGGTCCGAAGATCAGGCACTTGACGTAAAGCAGGGGGAAGTTCATTCCAGAGCGTAGGAGCTCCAACAGAGAAGGCCCTTCCCCTGGGGGCCGCCAGCCGGCATTGCTTGGCGGACGGCACCCTGAGAAGGCCCTCTCTGTGTGAGCGTACAGGTCGGTGGGAGGCAAAAGGTAACAGCAGGCGGTCCCGTAAGTACCCGGGAGAAACAGCTTGAGCCTGTTTCTCCCCATCCAGACCCGCACGGCCTCCAAACACTGAGACAACACTTCGACAGCTTCATTGGGGTGGTCAGGGGTGGAAATGTACAGCTGGGTGTCATCCGCGTACAGTTGATAACTCACCCCAAAACCACTGATGACCTCGCCCAGCGGCTTCTTATAGATGTTGAACAGGAGAGGCGAGAGAACCGACCCCTGTGGCACCCCACAAAGGAGGCACCTCGAGGTCAATCTCTGCCCCCCTGCCAACACCGTCTGCGATCAGTCGGAGAGATAGGACGAGAACCACCGAAACACGGTGCCTCCCACTCCTAAACTCCCCAACCGTCGCAGCAGGATACCATGGTCGATGATATCGAAAGCCGCTGAGAGATCTAGGAGAACCAGGGCAAAGGAACAACCCCTATCCCGGGCCCTCCAGAGGTCATCCACCAACGCGACCAAAGCTGTCTCCGTGCTGTACCCGGGTCAGAAACCGGACTGGAACGGGTCTAGATAGACAGATTCATCCAGGTACTGAGGTAACTGATATGCCACCACACTCTCAACAACCTTCGCCACAAAGCGAAGGTTGGAAACTGGACGATAGTTACCGAAAACAGTCGGTTCCAGGGAGGGCTTCTTGAGGAGGGGCCTCACCACTGCCTCTTTCAAGGCGGTGGGAACAACAGGGAAGCGCTGACAATTCCCTGGAGCCAGCCTCGTGTCACCTCCCAGGTGGCCAGCACCAACCAGGAGGGACACGGGTCCAATAAACATGTGGTGGCATTCAGCCACCCCAGCAACCTGTCCATGTCCTCGGGAGCCACAGGATCAAACTCCTCCCAGATGGTATCAACAAGACTAGCCTCCGTCACCTCGCCCGAAACTACCCAATTTTGGTCCAGACCGTCCCGAAGCTGAGCGATTTTGTCAAACAGATACCTGCTGAAATCCTCAGCACAACCCTGTAAGGGATCATCGCCCCCCCCCCCTGGTGTAGGAGGGAGCGAGTCACCCTAAACAGGGAGGCTGGGCGGTTCTCTGCTGACACAATGAGGGTCTGCTTCACAGTGTTTTAAAGCCCTCTCTGAGTAGTTTACAGAGTCAGCATATTGCCCCCAACAATCTGGGTCCTCATTTTACCAACCTCAGAAGGATGGAAGGCGGAGTCAGCCTTGAGCCTGGTGAGATTTGAACCAGGCTCAGGTAGAAGCCAGCAGTCAGCAGAAGTAGCCTGAAGTACTGCATTCTAACCACTGCACCACCACCATCTTTTTAGATGAGAACATAGATCTTTTCATCCACTAGTTGCACAATGGAGGGCAATACAGGGCAGTGACCTGCTGCTGGAGGAGATGGAGCCTGCCTGGCACTATAGTGAATCAGACCTAGGATCGTCGCTACATTAGAAGGAAGACCATCAATCTAAGTCTTAAGTTGGTTTAGCAGAAGTGTAGGATGAGATCATCTGTTCCCACACTCAAGAAATAGTGGGCAATCTGTACTGATTAATGATGGGAAGTCGTATGTGTGAATTGCACATAGTCACTTCAGGCTGCTGAATCAGAAGGTCATAACAAAGCAACACATGTTAAGTAGTTAGTGTATATTAATATTATTATATTTTCTTACTTGTAAGGAATCAATTTTTGTTTACTTTTATACTTCAGATGTCAAAGCCTTGGGGAAAAGGAGCCTTGAGGGGTGGGCAGGTACAGGTAGAGTGGACTGTATCAGTAGTGGGTTTCTACCAGTTCGCCCCAGTTCTGATGAACCAGTAGTGGTAGTAGCAGGAGGCTCCGCCCACCCACCCAAATGTTATCACAGACGCTCTGCGCATGCGCAGAAGGTTTTGCACACGTGTGCGCACCCAACTTCGAACCGGTAGTGAAGGTAAGTGGAACCCACTGCTGGACTGTATACTTTTCTGCTCTATGTCCAATGCAGTCAAATGCCTTGGTCTGAATCCTAATTATTAGGAAAAAAGGATATAATATAAAATGTCAACCAAAAGTCTTGCTACCTTAAGAGAAACTGAAAACTTTGCTTGGCAACATTTATGTCACACATTTTTCCTTGATAAGAAAATGAGGTAAAATGCGCAGGAGAATACAGCCAATACTGTATAACAGCTGTATAGTACACCTAATATTTATTTATTTATTCATTCATTCATCTAATTTATATGGGTACCTATTTATCCAAGCAACGCTGGATAGTGAATAAAATAAAGAGAATTTCATTAAAACCAAAAGCTAAAAATTAAAACTGCATCAAAGTTCAACAGAAACACGAAACCATTAGACTCAGAGATCTATGCCGGTGCTCCCATGCTGATATTCTCACCCCAATGTCTGTGGAAAAATCTAGTCTTGAAAAGCCAAGAGAGCCAATATTTCTTTAATTTCAATAATTAAAACATCCCCAGATAATAACCAACATTAATTTTAAATGATAGTTATTTATTTTTATTTTTAAAGAAGTGAATGCATTAATTTAGTGAAAACCCTCTTGCAAATATAAGGTAGCCTAAGGGAACTTACACAGAGTTAGCAATTTTACTTTCCAAAACTCGAAAGCGCACCATGCTTTCTTCAGCCCTGCCATCCTCACAATTTTCTGTGTTTCTATCAGCCAGCCAGAACCAAAGCTTTCTTCAATCACTTAGTGGGGGTAGCACAAAAATTAGCATCCAGCTAGGCACCTTGCGCACCCTTGTTCTTTGCCTTGACATTGTTGTTTGTGCAAGCAGAAGAAAGAAAACATCTCATGCTCTTCTTCTCTGTTTCAAAAACCTGTTGAAATGGTCTTAAAGCATCAGAGCACTTTGGTTTCACCAGGGAGAGGAGAGAGCTATACAGTTGGGATGTTGTCTGAGTTTTCACATTCGGGGAAAAAATGACCAACCTAGAGGTCATGAATTAAAACTGCAAAATTATCTTTGCAGCATCAACACTTAGAACTGAATTGGACGTTTAAAGGATTTAGCTGCAGAAGTGCTTATGGCAGGGGTCTCCAACCTTTGTAATTTTAAGACTTGTGGACTTCAAATCCCAGAATTCCTCAACCAGAAAAGCTGGCTGAGGAATTCTGGGAGCTGAAGTTCACAAGTCTTAAAGTGGCCAAGGTTGGAGACCCCTAGTTTATGGTGTTGACAACATCAGGATTGTGTGATTGTCTAAGAAAATTATAGAAGTGTTCAACTTACCTGGTTTTAATGTTTTAACTGCCACTGGTGTTCTGTTATTCCATAATCCTTCCCAGACCTCACCAAATTGCCCGGAACCCAATCTGTTTAAAAGTTGTAGAGAATTTCGGTCAATCTCCCAGTGATCTACAGTTTGATATGATAAATCATATGGAGTTGGGACTTCTGTCTGGATAGAAATAAAACAGCATACATATAAACATCTATTTTTGCTTTGCCTAAGAATGCCAAAATGGCAAACTTTGCAGGTTTTCATTAATAATCAGCCCTCTAAACAAAAAAGCTTTGAACAGCAAATAAAGCCGCGCTTTTAACAAAAAAAAATGCCTATTCTTACAATGACTACCAAATACTTCCTACTATAAAGACAGCATGTTGCCTTGCTGAAAGTCTCATTTCACTAAAGCAGCATGAAACAGTTGCTTTGAGCACTAACTTCCAGCAGGGAAGGCTATGTTCTTATTGTCACACTCTCATTTTATGATTTTTTTTATTTTAGATGTGTTTCATTTCAAAGCCAGAAAACATTAATTCAATGTTTTCAAATTCAAAAATACCTAGGATGAGCCATGTGTGTTGGGGTGCTTCCAGATAGATGGCTCCTAACATCCTCCTTTCCCCCACCCCAGTTTTACTGGTGAGATGTTCCACATTTATTTCCATAGTGGAATTGTTTTCCTATCAAGAAACAAATGGAAACGGTGGAGAAACTGCGATGGTTCCAGATAGAGGATCATGTCTGAATCCTCTATAAAATTTGGTAAAGGGAACAGGATGATGACTTGACTGGGTGATTTAAATTCATCCAAAGGCTTTACTGACACCCTTCACAATATGAGTCCAGCAGGTGAGAGATGAGTATGCATTGTTTATGGCAGAAGATTATATTGGGTTATTCAGTTGCCATGACAACATTGAAACTATCATTTCATCATTCATTCCTGAGCTTCTGAAGTCCTCTCAGGGCTTCCTTCACCTACTGGCATTGACACTGGTGTGGAGATGCAGCAAGATTCCTGCACAGTCGGAAGATCTTCTGTATTAAGCCTTAAAGTATGTGTGAGAATAGTGCAATTGCTATTTCCTTTGAAACAAGAGAAGAACTTAGTCAAGATAATCGATACTTGGTGTAGAGACCAATGATCTCCAGAAGAAGAAAAAATCTACCAATCTCCAATCCACAGAGTTTAAAGTCTGAATTAATTATTTCTACTTAATAAATCATGGAGAAAATCTATCTATGTGGTTGCTAGGACTCGAAACTGACTTGATGGCAGATAATCAATCAAACAATTAATCACTTGATAAAACCCTGATATTTCTCAACTGATTTTCCTCCTTTCTGAAGACTAATTAAAAGTTGTACAAGCAATGAAAAAAAACTTTCCAGACTGTTTTTTTTTTTTAATGTAAAAGATATCTACCTATGCCTCCACACAGAACCTTTTGGTGCTACAATTTTATTAGAGGCACGCACAGAATATCAGTAGTTGTATTTTTTTGCATTTCCAGAAAGAATGAAGACAAAGGTATCAGATTCAGAGATGGCAATAAAGGTGGCCAGCATTATAAAAAAAAGATTTATGGGAAAGTTTGAAGAAACTAGAACTGTTCAGCATGAAGAAAAGGTTGTTAAGAAGATACGAAGAATTATTTACAGATAAAAACTGGAAGAATTTATCTCTGGATATGCATTAAGATGTTACCCGCAGATAGACAACAACAATCTCTCAGGCATTTTCCCACTGCAGAGTTATAGCACTACCCATCCATTCTTGAGTCAACAGAATGCTATACTGGTAGTCCTCGACTTACAACAGTTCATTTAGTGACTGTTCAAAGCTAAAATGGCACTGAAAAGGTGACTTACAGCCATTTTTCACACTTATCACCATTGCAGCATCCCATTGGTCACACAATTTACATTCAGATGCTTGACACCTGGTTCATATTTACAACGGTTTGCAGTGTCCCGGAATCATGCAATCACATTTTGTAATCTTCTGATCAGCAAAATCAATCGGGAACCCAGATTCACTTAACAACCGTGTTATTAATTTAATAATTGCAGTTAACAAACATGGCAAGAAAAACGGGGCAAAATTCGCTTAACTAATTTCTCAGTATCAAAAATTTGGGGCTCAATTGTGGTCGTAAGTCAAGGTACCAGCCTGAAACATCCTATCCCAGCTGCCTACCCCTATTTCTCACTTCTGTTTCCTGTCAATGACAGAAATCCAACTTTCCTCCAGAGTAATAGTAATAAAGCCTAACCGATTTTATACATCTTGAGACTGCCCTGAGATGAAGGTAATATCAAAGAAGCACAGCAGGAAAAAAAAATATCTTCAGAGCATGTTTGTGCCATGTTTAGATATAGGCGGGGGGGGGGGGGAAAGTCCCATTTTTTAAAAAAATCTAACAAAAGTAAGGCAATTGAAATCGAATCAGTCTTACCATACTAAAATTGGATGTCAATAATTGTCCATCCAATCAAGAATAGAACTTGGCACTATCAAGCAGATTGCCCTCTCTTCCAATCACCATCTGCATTGCACAGAGATGTTCTTGGATTTATCATTCACTAGAGATGCAGGGAGCTCTGCTCTTCCGTCACTTTTCATCACTTATGACTAATGCTGATCATGTTATTCCTGAGACATCAGTAATCCTCTGGTAATTACTTCTACTTTGATCATTGCATGCTTTGCTTATTGCATTGTGCTTATTGCAACATGCTTATGGCAAAGCCCATTATGCATTGAAAATGGTTTAGAATCGTCACTTATTCTATAGCTAGAGTCCACTCAATGCAATTACAGTGTGACACTTCCACTAATCCATCTCTTAGATTAATTCAGAACACTGGTGCTAAACTTTACATCCCTAAACAATTGGCATCAGGTTACCTTTTGAGCCCAGACTGTCTGAAGGAATCCCCTCTTTCACTTTTTAGCTTTGTTATCATTCATGTGGGCCTTCAAAAAGCAAGCAGTGCTTTATCACTCCTGTAAAATATCCCCTTCAAATAGGTTTGCTTGGTACCTACATTGTGGTATTTCCAACACTTTTTTTTTGTGCTTTCGTCCCAAAGGTGCTTTTTCAAGAGGCAACTTGACTTTCTGTTTTTTCTTTGAAGACATTTCACTTCTCACCCAAGAAGCTTCTTCAGTTCTCCCCACCATCCAGCCAGAGCTGAAAAAGCTTCTTGGATGAGAAGTGAAACGTCTTCAAAGAAAAACCAAAAAGTCCAATTGCCTCTTGAAAAAGCACCTTTGGGACAACCATGACCTGGATGACTGAGAATCTCCATAGATTTTATTGTACTTTATTTTTCCAGGTGACACACAGGCTATCGTATTATATGTACCTTCACCTTAATTTTATCACAAGCTGCTTTATTCATAAAATGATAGATGACCTTTAACAGGGAGATAGACAGGGTATTATATTCAGTGGAAAAACAATAATAGAGCACATCTACAAGATGAATAATTCGGGAATTTGACCGGAAGTGTCGTGGTGAGACAGTCAGGGAATAGCGAGCTCTGATGAGCTTTGCGAAATCCCGGGCTGACGAACGAGGACCAGATCTGTCCTGTAGGGACGGGGAAGAAAGAGAGGCATCTCAGAAGACCAAGAGGAATCAGCAAGTTCCTCAGAGATCAGAGAAAACTCTTTGACTCGGCAATGGGGGAGGTGGCCACAGCGGCCATCATTAAGCTGGGGCAACTGGACCAAGATTTTGAGCGGGAACGGTGATTTGGACAGAATATTGAAGCCGGGTGAGTGAATACCAACTCACAGGAAAATGAAATTAACTTTAATTTGACAAAAGATGTCCTGGCGGTGAAATAGTGGCCATATTGAGTGGGGAATGTGAATACAGCAGGAAAAGATAAAATGGAAATATCAAGCCCTAAAGCCTGAAATGGAATTTGGTTTTTTGAAATATAATTTTGGAGATACCCAAAACAGCAGAAGGGAGAGAAAAAAACCCATAAACAGATTTGGAAAGACTTGAGAACTTTCAAAATGTCTTTTTGTTTATATTAAAAGCCTGGTGAAATCTCTTTTTACTTTCCTCTTTTCCCTTCAAATTGGATCTGGATTGGATTTTAAAATGAATAGATTTGGACACGGACTTTAAATTGAATTTTTGGGGAAAAAAAGAAAAAGAAGAAGTAAAATGTGATTGTAAAAAAATGGATACTTTTGCAGCTTTTTGATTGGAATTGTGGATTGAAGAGAGACATCCTCAGGTGGAAGAAAAAACTACAACGACTAACTTGTGTTTTGGAAAAAGTTTTTTTTTTTAAGTGATAAGACCAGTGGGAACTTTGGGGGAGGATTTGTGTGCCTGCAAGCTGTTTGACTTTGATGAAGGAAGGTGAAATACAACCCAGAAAATACAGAATGGCGCGGGAAACAATTGGAATGATGAAAAGGATGCATATGTCTTTAAAACAGGAAATAAAGGAAATAATCACAGGGTCGCCTGGAAAACTGAAAACAGATGAACCAGGAACTGTGTTGGAATATACCCAAGAAAACATGGAAACTATGAAGAAGAAACAAGAGAGTGTTATTGAAGATAAAGGAAAAAATACTAATTGTGAAAAATTAAATGATTGTGTGGGGAGTAATGATGAAAAAACTAATGATGATAAAAATAGAAAGGCTGGAAAGAGACAAAGGGAGAAAGAAGGGGGGAAGAGAAAAAGCACAAAAAACTTAAATGATTACACAGGGATTAATAGTGGCAAAAGAAGAATAATTAAAAGGGGAATAAGGAGAGCAGTTAGAAACATAGTGCAAACTAGGAAAATAGACAAAAATGGAGAGGGCAGAAAGAGACAAGGAGGAAAAAAGGGGGGAAGGAAAAAAATACAAAGCTAAAGGACCACTTTGGGAGTAACAGTGAGAATATAAGAACAAGGGGAAGGGGAAAGAGGAGAGTGTATAGGGCAAATAAAGAAAGTAAAGGATTTTAAGAGAAAGAAGAAAAAAAGAAGAAAGTAAAAAAAACAGTTGACAATATATTGAATGATTTAAATATTAATAATGGAATTTGAAAATATAAAAAGTCTTTAATTGCAATTATGGAACTCACTTAAAGCATTAAAAATGATATGAGGCTCCAGCTAGTCCAGAATGCGGCCGCGCGGGTGATAGAGGGAGCACCGCGTTGCTCCCATATAACACCTATCCTGCACGGCCTGCACTGGCTGCCGGTAGCCTTCCGGGTGCACTTCAAGGTGTTGGTTACCACGTTTAAAGCGCTCCATGGCTTAGGACCGGGATATTTACGAGACCGCCTTCTGCCACCGTTTGCCTCCCAACGACCTGTGCGCTCCCACAGAGCAGGCCTCCTCAGGGTGCCGTCGACCAAAAAATGTAGGTTTTAAATCGGTCTTTGACCGTTTTTAGTGATTGGGCCATTAACTTTTTTTTTATTATTTACATTTATATCCCGCCCTTCTCCGAAGACTCAGGGCGGTTCACATTGTGTAAGGCAATAGTCTCATTCTATTTGTATATTTATATACAAAGTCAACTTATTGCCCCCCCAACAATCTGGGTCATTTTACCTAGCTTATAAAGAATGAAAGGCTGAGTCAACCTTGGGCCTGGTGGGATTCGAGCCTGCAGTAATTGCAGGCAGGTGTGTTTAATAACAGGCTATCTTGCAGCCTGAGCCACACCGCGGCCCTATTTGGTTTTAATTATTTTTAATATTGTTATTTATTACTTTGTATTTATCGTGTATTTTAATATGGCTGTAAACCGCCCTGACTCCTTCGGGAGATGGTGCGGTATAGAAATTTAATAATAAATAAATAAAATAAATAAATAAATATTATGTTATGAAGATTAACTAAGCTTTTTTCTCTTTTTTGATTATGGTTTATTATAAAGAGTTATAAATTTATAAACAGTTGAATATTATATGAATTGTCCTGAATTGTAAATATATGAATGATTTTAATGTTTGATAAGTAGTACATATACAATTTTATAAATACCAATTTTGATAATGATTGATTTGGAAATAAAGGGTTTAACTTATAATATATAATATATAACAACAGAGTTGGAAGGGACCTTGGAGGCCTTCTAGTCCAACCCCCTGCCCAGGCAGGAAACCCTACACCATCTCAGTCAGATGGCTATCCAACATTTTCTTAAAAATTTCCAATTTCCAAATTTCCAACTTAGAGGGAGGAATGAGAAGTGGGGGGAAGAGGGAAGTTGATAAATGATTAGAATTAAGGGCAAAGGGTAAAATTAGATATAGAACATAAATAAAGGAAAGAAAACAAAAATGAGGGAGAAAAAGAAAAATATATTAATATAAACATATAAAATCTGTTGGAAGAGAATCAAAAGTTGTATAAATCTGAAACCTGACCAATATTCTGTTCAGAAAAAATGTAATGTATGTTTGTGTGATTGTTAAAATAAAATAAAAAAACTTTTTACAAAAAAAAGAATTCATGGCTATATCAGAGGGGCATAGATGCAGTCACTAACAACAAGCTGTCAACATTGTGACGTATTCTAAAACACAGTTCTGGGATGCTTCAAGAAGTATTGTGTCAAAGGCACATGAAATTCTACCCTGCAAGTTTACTAGAGTACAATATGTGATTCTGAGTACCACATTTCCATAGGAATATTGAAAGTGAGAAGGTGCAGACAACAAAAGTGATACAAAAGTCCTATCCTATTAAGGACAGGTTGGCTGAGGAGCTGAAAAAAATTCGGATGTTTAGCCTGGAGAAAGGAAGACAAAATATAAATGTTTACATGGTCTTACAGGGAAGATTGTGAACTACTTTCCATTGCTAGAGAAACTAGGACTGGAAGTAATGAGTAAAAAAATTAGCTACCTAGATTTCTTCCTTATTTAAACTTAAGGAGGAACTTATTGATCATGAATCTATACAACAATGGAATAATCTGCTAACGAAGTTTATAGGTTTTCCATCTCTGGAGGGTTTTAGGAAGATGTTCAAAAAAATATGAATTAATAACTTAAATTCTCTGGGCAATTACAGGTAGGTCAAAGCACAACTTATTTAATTAATCTGATAAATAGAAGAAGAAAAAGAAGACACATGGCAAGAATCATCTGAAAATCTTGGGCTTTGCATATCCTGTACTGCATGAGGACCGGGTGTGTTTTAAATACAACACCCCTCAACTTGGACAGATTTATATTTTAATGTGAACCAATCTAATTTATACATCCAACTGTTAAACTCTGACCACTATAGAACAATATGTGAAAAAAATGTGAGTCTTCGGAGAAATGTATATAAAAGGGCAGATTTGTTTTTACCAAAATAAATACCAAAAGTGGATGAAGAAATAGATTGTTTAAAAAAACCAAAACGTATTTGCTTATTCATTGGGCAACTCTGCAAAATGCAAGGAATTAATCTTCATGCTGTCTCCATTTCATAACAAGTCTTTTGATTCAGTGAATCAAAAGAGTAAATGTGAACATATTCACATCCTGATGCAATTGCTTTTGAAATGATCTATAATGTAGGAAAAGCTTCAGATATTCAAGTAATAGATGATTTTGTTCAAGTGTTTCTCTTAGTATCTTGGAGATTAAAATATCCCTAGATGGAGACAAGAGAAAGCCAGCAAGCTTATTTAAGTACTGTCTCTACCACCCTGATCGGATCTGTGGCTTCTGTTTTTAGGCACCACTTAGAGACAGGAAGAGTTATGAGCTTAGCGATTTCATCTCAATATAAGTTTATACTGTGACTTCATAAATCACACAGTGACATGCGTCTTTTCCACCTCAATTGCACATTTATTTGCCCGAAATGATATGATGTTGAAATGCCCAAGGAATGGAATGATACAGTTAAGTGCATTTCTTACAGCCGTGATCACAGCATGTAGGGGAATCATACCTGTATTAACTCGATAATCAAATACTAATCTCTGTATTTTCAGGGGGAGAGGAGAAACAGTCAGACTTCATACTGTACCTTTATGCAAGGCTTCCCAAGCCTTACACACAGCCCATCACTGGATTTACTGTAGTGCATGACAAAAGCATTCAAAGTGTGAAATGTTGCCCTCCGTGTCAAAAAAAAATCACCATTGTCCATTTGTTTGATTCGGTAATGCTTCACAGTTGCTCCATCCCGAACTAAGGAAATAAAAAGATACAAAAATACCATCTTTTGGTTTTCCAATGCCTACAAAGAAATCTGAGAAGGCTGTTGTATAGTCTCTTCCACAATGGTTTATAAAAACTGAAACCTTCAAGTGAGCTTCTATACGATCATGCCTCTCTGCAGCAAACATGGATCTTCTACAGCTTGCAGACTCCCCAGGTTCTACTGTTAGCCACCAGGCCCACACCCCCACAAATTGTACCTTTGATATTCGGCCATGTAGTGCCTTTTTTCAGAATACAGGTAGTCCTCGACTTACAACAGTTCATTTAGTGACAGTTCAAAGTTACAACGGGATTAAAAAAAGTGATTTATAGCCATTTTTCACACTTATGACCATTGCAGTATCCCCATGGAACAGAGGTGGGTTGCTACAGTTCTCCCCGGTTTGGGCAAACCAGTAGTGGGGGCAGGAGAAGGAAGGTCCAGAAGTGGGTTTCAGCAGGTTCTGACCAGTTCTGGAGAACCGGTAGCAGAAATTTTGAGCAGTTCGGAGAACTGGTAGTAAAAATTCTGACTGGCCCCACCCCCATCTATTCTCTGCCTCCCAAGTCCCAGCTGATCAGGAGGAAATGGGGGTTTTGCAGTATCCTTCCCTTGGAGTGGGGTGGGAATGAAGATTTTACAGTATCCTTCCCTACCATGCCCACAAAGCCACGCCCATCAAGTCAAGCCATGCCCACCAAGCCACACCCATAGAACTGGTAATAAAAAAAATTGAAACCCACCACTGGGTTGGCCATTAACCAAAATAAAGGGATCACTGACTGCATTAAAAAAAATAATAACTGCCTTGATCCTCAAAAGATTGAAAAGAAAGAAGCAAATGCGGTATCATGATACAGAGGGAAAAAAGAGATCAACAGTATGCTATTGGGTATATATAATTTTATTCATATAGGTTATTATTCCCCAGATATAAATATAAATGTATATGGGTCCTTGATGAACGTATCTTTTCTTTTATGTACACTGAGAGCATATGCACCAAGACAAATTCCTTGTGTGTCCAATCACACTTGGCCAATAAAATTCTATTCTATTCTATTCTATTCTATTCTATTCTATTGCTGCACATCACTCTTCCAATTTTCACTGACCAATGTGGAGAACCCTGTTTTTAACTCAGACTTGTATATTTAACATATGCAGGGTTTCATTAACAATAATTCTATGTTAATTGAATTCTTAACCCTGCTTTTTTAAACTGATTATTTTATCAGGAAGCTTTGATTATCTACTATGGTTTCTAATCATCATTATAACTGTTTTAAAAGAAAGTCAGGAGTAATTTCTTTGTATTTCTTTTTCTTTTCATTCTGCACCTTTGGCTTTGCTTTCTCTTTAATTCTTTACTTTTTTGTCTTTTCCATCTTAATTATTAATTTTTGTGAGTTTTTATTTTTCTAGTTTTCAAAAATCTAATCTGAAAACTTTTTTTTTTTAAGGGAAAATATGCCTTGAACATGCAGCTTCCATCAGCTGCCACAAGAGGGTGGAGGTCATGGAAAGCTACTGCTGTGCTTTTAAAGTTTATTTCCAGTTTTCAGGTGTGCTTTCTACATCAATAAAGCAGGCTTAGCGAAAATCATTGAATTATAGTGTCTTTTATTGCATATCACACTTACGTACACTTCATGCTACTAGGATCAGAATAAGTAATGTTGTACAAAGCACAGAAAATAGTAAGACATAGTAAGCCAAAGAAATTAAAGAGATGAAAACAAAAGAAAATATACATAAACTAAATGTTTATTGTGTATTATTTCTCTCCAAAGAACCAATTAAGGTGTTGGTTAAGGCATTAGGCTAGATATCAAGAATCTGTAAATTCTAATCCCATGAAACCAACTGGGGGTGGGGCAGGTAAGGGCAAACGACTTAGCAAAACACCTTGCTAAAGAAAACTGCCAGGAATTGTCCAGGAAGTTTCCAAGAATCAGCAATGACTTGAAGGTATCCCCACCAACCTTGTAAACCACCCTTGTTTCCATTACTTCTTCTTATTGTCTATTTTTTTTTCTTAAACTTGTTACTTCTGTTGTTTGTCATTTGAGCCACAACAAGCCCAATATTCTATACAAACTAGGATCTCTAATCAATAGGCTGTCTTGCAAGCCAACATAAGTGACCTGCATCCCATCAGAAAGTATAGGCAATAAATAACAAAAACTCATGATGTATTATCCATATTCCCTACACTCTATAGGTTTGAAGAGAAACCATAAACATTTTAAACATATCTGATTATATTCAGAATAATTTCAAAGCAACCATTGTTATTATTTTATGGTGGGGTTGATATTAGAGAAAAGCATCAAATTTGCCAATAAAAATATATTCCTTGCTTCTTTTTTACATTTTTATTGGACTTATTATTTATTAAAGTCTTGAATCAAGATTGATTCCTGGTGGACACATATGGACACATCTGTTGTTTCTTTCTGTTTTGTTTTTTCTGCTGTATGGAAATAGTTTACCATTGCTCTCTTCACAGATTAAAAAAACAATCTACCTTTCAGCACAATTACATGTAGATAAAAAGGTTCATGAGATGAATCGTTTTATAAAGTTTCACTTGCAGGGGTGTCAAAAAAAAATCAAGAGGGAAGTCTTGCTGAAATGGAAATATTTTTTTATCAAGAAATATCTGGGCTGTAATCTTATGGATGACCACTAGATGTCAGCAAATATAAAAAACATTCTTAACCCTCTGCTGCAGTATAATGGTTGTCTGGATTTTGGCAACCAAGATTCCACAAGTATCCTTGTAGAAAGGAAAGCAAAGGGCTTGGGATATATTTTGGGATAATATTTTGAGTTAAGGTTGGGATAAATAAAGTTTTCTATAATTTGGCTTCCCTGTCCCAAATAATCCAAGGAAGGAGTTTATGAGGTAATCTTTTTTCTTTAAAAGAACCAAAAGCACTTCTGCTAAAAGCATGCTCTGCTAAAAACCTAGGTGACCTAGGTTTTTAGCAGAATAACAGAGTCTCAAGTGCTTCTCAAAAATATTCATTTATAGACATTCAAATCTGTATGCATGTTTATTTCTAAACAATGACCCACTCACCAGATAAAAAGTGTATGTGATCATCAACAACAGCTGCCAGTTTATCTAAACCAAACTAAGGAAAATCTAATTTAACAACATTTCTAGGATAGAAAAAAGTGGAGGGTACCTGAAAGGGAAAATTCACCCTTTTGACTTTCACTCTCTCGGATTAGGAAGGCTCCTGTCTCATTCTCATGATAAAGGAGTTGTTTCTCGGCATCTGCTCGTTTAATAGCCCCAAAAAACCACCTAAAAGAGAAAGACGTAGATACAACTAATTAGCAGTCAGAACTAGGTTTACAAGAATAATCATATGTTAAAGCGAAGGACCAGTTCTGAACGAATTATTTATCTATGGAGTATAATCTTAATAAGTAATAATAGAAACAGGAGGTCCTTCCTCATACAGGCTGGGAACAGCACAAATGAATATACAACAGTATTTAGAAACACATCTGATTCCAGTGTTTTTCAGCCTCAGCAAATTTAAGATAAGTGTCTCAACCAGCAAATGCTCAGTCTTACATATTGGAAAAAAGAACCCTAACATCAAGTACAAACTTAATGGACGTTACCTAACAGATGACCCCCATCCTGTCAAAGATCTTGGAGTTCTCATATCAAATGACCTTAATGCCAAAGCCCACTGCAACTACATAGCAAAAAAGGCCTTAAGAGTTGTAAACCTAATTCTACGCAGCTTCTTTTCTAAAAACTCTACACTACTAACCAGAGTATACAAAACATTTGCCAGACCTATTCTTGAATACAGCTCATCCGTCTGGAACCCATACCTCATCTCTGACATAAATACAATAGAACGAGTCCAGAAATATTTCACTAGAAGAGTTCTTCACTCCTCCGAAAACAACAAAATACCTTATACCAACAGACTTGAAATCCTGGGATTAGAAATTTACAACTCCGTCGACTCCGACATGACCTGTGTTTAACACACAAAATCATCTATAGCAATATCCTTCCTATAAAAGACTACTTCAGCTTCAATCGCAATATTACAAGAGCAAAAAATAGATTCAAGCTAAATGTCAACTGCTTCAAACTTGATTGCAGAAAATATGACTTCTGTAACAGAGTTGTTAATGCTTGGAACTCACTACCTGACTCCATAGTCTCTACTCAAAATCCCAAAATCTTCAACCAAAAACTGTCTACTATTGACCTCACCCCATTCCTAAGAGGACTATAAGGGGCGTGCATAAGAGCACAATAGTGCCTACCGTTCCTGTCCTATTGTTTCCTTCATTATATCAAATTAATATTATTGATGCATATTTTACTTATATATTTTCTTCAATACATGTTGTTTTATCTATGACAATTGTTTGTGTATACTGTTGTGACAAAATAAATAAATAAAAAGTGGACTTCATTTCCCACAATTCCCCAACCACCCTTGGTTTGTTGAAGTCCATACATCTTAATGTTGCTGAGGTTGAGAACACTGTGGAATAACACTGTCTTATCAGTGTCACGTCAGCTATATAACCAATTACACTTCCCCCAAAATACAAATTAACTAAAAAGTAAAAAAGCCTAGAAGTAGACACTCATGCCCTAATGTCATGCAAGGTCCTTGATCTAATTTCAAAAACTCGTGCAAGGTATCTTATTCAGGCCTCAAAAACAAATCTTTCCTTTCAGAGTATTTTGGACATTTTTGAAACATTTTCTGGGGTCAGGATATTATTAAAAAGGCCTACTGAGCTCTTGGTTTAATAATCCGTGTTGTTCTGCTGTTTTCCCAGTTTATGGATGCTGACGGAACTATAAGTAGGTTAGTGAAAAATCTCTTGGACAGTAAATCACTGCAATAAAGCTGATAAAATGATCAATCCCTCTTGTAGCTGCAAGAGATCATGAAAGCTAGTTATTTTGTTGAAAGATAACACAATGCTTTAAATTAAAATAAGGAATTAAAGGTAGAAAAGAAAACAAGTTAACTCTGCATTATCCTAGCCTGGTTGTAGAACAATGTATGCCTAAACAGAATTACTTTTAATTAAAAGAAATGAGTAGAAAGGATTATGAGAAGTTTTTAAATCGTTTTAGGGTAAATATATTTAGCTTTGCACAAGTTTTTTTTTTAATGAGTTTTCTCACCGAGCTATGTTAAAATTTAACAGTTTATGATAGCCTTTCTTCACAAAGGAACATTGGGATTTCCAACGGTATCTAACCTTTGTAATTTTGTAAAGTACAATTTCCTTTGCTGAGTTAAATAGCAATCCAATGAAATAGCACCAGTCTTTTATTATATTACTGTAGTATTCTGTTTTTTTTATTTTTAAAGCTGAAGTTTTAAAGCTCCAATGAATAGGAAAAATACCAATGAAAATTAAAGAGACTGGAGGAGGGAGGTTGACCAGAAGGAAAAATGGTGGATGGACCAATTTATGGCTTTTGGTTTTGGAATGGAATGATGGGTAAGATGGAGCAATTAAGGAAGGACAGAGGATAAAGGAATTGTGATTTATTGTTCCAGTTGTTAATGAATATGGTGTCAATTTTGAGAGAAACTGATCCAATTCACCAACAGCAACTGAACAGATTACCCACATATTTTGCCAAGTCACCAGGAATAATGGGGCCGTTCTGTGAGATATTGCTTCATAAAAAATAATTAGACTCTTAACAATAGTCTCTGCTGTTGGATTTTAGTTTCTGGCATCTCAAGATGGAGAGACAGACAATTTTATTTTTGAAGTATCTTGAATAATTCTTTTCTCCTGTGCTACAACTTCCCTTCTCTTCTGATCTCCTTAAAAATAAACTCTTTCTGAGCTGATCTTTTCCATTTTTTTGTACAGCTCTTGCTTGTGGAACTTTTTAATTCTTTTAGACACTTTCCTTGTGTTTTAATAATGATCTCAGAAGACTGAATTTTTCATTGGAATTTTTCATGGAACATTAACTTTAATACATTTTAAATTGGATTTCCTTATTGCGTGGTTCTGGTTTAATGATCACTTTCCATAAGTTATCAGAAAAAAATAAGAATTTTAAGTCCTCTTTTCAGTTAATAAGGAATCAGAAGGAGGGGGATTGAGAGAGAGAGAGGGAGGGAGGGGGAGAGGGAGAGGGAGGGAGGGAGGGAGGGAGGGAGAGAGAGAGAGGCGGGGGGGAGAGGGAGGGAGAGAGAAAGGAAACAGAAAGCAAGTGTCCATATCCATTTCTGGATTTTTCTCATTTTATTTTAGTCCTGCCTATCTTGAGATCCCAATGTACTAATCTTGTGAGAATGAAGACCTATCAAAAAAGTAATTGGCCACCCTCAGCCTAGAGAAAACAAAGGATGATCAGCTTTTTAAAAGATTAAAACATACTAGCTGGAGCTAATCTAGTTTTACTCCAATATTCATTGTTTCCTTATGCACATCCTTATAGAATTGTGTATTGTATATGCTTCTCTTTCAACACACACACATTCAAGCTCTGATGTAGACAAAACAACTCTTCAGGATTTTGATTTCCTGTACATTGAGTCTTTATATTCTCTGTCTGACAAAGAAGGCATTTAGCCTCAAGAAGAATAGTCTTGAAGATTAGTCCATGATATGTTATTGAATTTCTTCTACTGTTGTAAGGTTGCTGTCTTTAGAATGGGAGGGGAGGACATTCGGACCCTTAGATTAGGTACCATTGCTGTGCTTTGTGTAATGTATCTTTAAAAGTTTTGGCGGGAATTAGCACGATGCTGATTGGTTGAGGCCACCGGCCGAACTGTATATAAAGAGAGGTTTGCCCCAGTACTGGTTGCTGGGTTCACTGTATATTAAAGAGCTGTTGTCACTACCCTGGTCTCCTGCCTCGTTATTGCCCAAACTTAACACTGGCGACGAAGGTGGGATCCCGAGGCTAAAAGCACCAGGAAAGAGCGGAACGCACGACAAGGACCGAACCCAGCAAATTCAGGGCGGAAACGCAGCGATGGCCAGCTACACACCGCCCGCGCCGTTTGACCCATCCAAGGAGAAATGGGGAACATACATGACCCGTTTCGAGAGCTTCCTCGAGGAGAACGAACTGCAAGGAGTTCCAGATAACAGAAAAAGGGCATATTTCCTGAGCCACTGCGGTCCCGAGGTCATCGACATCGCAGAAGCCCTGGCAGAGCCAACGCCGGTACAATTGGTATCGTGGCAAACTCTGCAGAACCTATTGAAGAACTATTTCGCGCCAACACCGTCCAAATACGTGCAACGTTTTGAATTTGGAGAGTGCAGACAGCAAGAGGGCGAGTCCATCAGCGAATACATGGCCGCCCTAAGGAAAGCCTCTAAATATTGTGGGTACCGAGATTTGGATGAGGAACTGTTGGAGCAACTCATCCGTGGGGTCAGGGACATTCGTTTGCAGAGGCGACTGCTATCCAAGAGCAACCTAACGCTGGCAAACGCTCTGGACAAAGCCAGAGCTCATGAGATGTCCACCCAAGCAGCGGAAACCCTACAAAAGCCGCTCACACCAATGGCGAGCGCGAAATCAACTCCGGTCCACAACGAAGAAATCCAGACCGAATCAGACGGCGAGGATGAGGAAGGAGTTTTCCACACCGGGAGACTGAGAAAAGAAGACCGGGATGACTGCGGAAGTTGCGGAGGGCAACACCAGCGTCAACAATGCAAGTTCAAGGACGCTACATGTCGGCGGTGCGAGAAGAAGGGGCACCTGGCTCAAGTCTGTCGAGCACCCCAACCTTCCCGCCGAAAATTCAAACCAACCAATCAGAGCGCGGGATCGGCAAGGCGACCCGTGATTGGTCAAAACAAAAAGGGCGCGAAGTCAAATCGAACGACCGTGATAGTGGGTCGTGCAGCAACCCGCGTAGAGAAGAAAATCTTCACAAAACCGAAAATCGAAGGAGTGCCGTGCCGACTGGAGGTGGACACAGGGTCAGCGATCACAATCATGTCCTGGGACACTTTTGCGAAAGCTTTGCCGAACATCGCCAAGCGCAAACTGCGAACACAGCGGCTAAAGTTCAAGACTACCAAGGGAATCGCATCCCTGTTAGGACAACATCCGTCGGCGTCGAGTACGGACCACACAAGAAAACCCTGCCCATCACGATAGTCGAGGGACCCTGCCAAGCTTGTTGGGACTAGACTGGTTTCGAGCATTGGGCATGGGAGTGACTGGCATCTACAGAAGTGACTTTAACCTAAAGGGCGCCTCATGGAAGAGTTCAAGATGTTTTCAAAGACTGCCTGGGCAAGTACAAGGGACCCCTATTTCTTTCAACTTAGATCCTCAGGTAGCCCCATACGGTTAAAAGCGAGGAGGTCCTTTGCCCTTAAACCCAAGATTGACCGGGAAATAGACAAACTAGTCAGTCAAGGGATACTAGTACCAGTCGACCATGCGAAATGGGAGACACCAATCGTCACCCCAGTAAAACCAGATGGGTCAGTTCGAATTTGCGCTGACTACAAGGCGACCTTAAACAAAGCCTTGCAAAAAAGCGCTTACCCGGTTCCAGTGGTGCAACACTTGCTGCACTCACTGGGGCAAGGGCACATTTTTGCCAAATTAGATTTGGCCCAAGCCTATCAACAGCTCCCCGTAGATGCCAACACAGCCGAAGCCCAGACAATTGTAACACACAGAGGTGCCTTTAAATGTACCAGATTACAGTTTGGGGTAAGTGTGGCACCTGGCCTGTTTCAAAACTTAATGGAGCGACTTCTGCAAGGGCTCCCGGGGGTGGTACCATATTTTGATGATGTGTTGGTATCCACCGAGAATTTGGAAGAACTAGGAGAGCGTTTGAGAAAAGTTTTGGGCATTTTCCGGTCAGCCGGTCTAAAAGCTAAAATGAACAAATGCCAAATAGGGGTAGAATCCGTTGATTTCTTGGGTTACCAAATAGACAAGGAAGGAATTCACCCCACAGAGAGCAAAATCAAGGCAATAAAAAAGGCCCCAGCCCCCAGAAACAAAACAGAGTTACAGGCGTTTTTGGGTCTATTGAACTTTTACGCGGTCTTTTTAAAAAATAAGGCAACTGTTGCCGAGCCGCTACATAAGTTACTGGGAAAGAATGCTGTTTGGTCTTGGGGAAAGGCAGAAGCTAGAGCATTCGAGGCAGTAAAAAACCTACTATCGAACGATAGTTTACTGATCCAGTACAATAGCACAATGCCAGTGGTGTTAGTTTGCGACGCATCCCCCTATGGGGTGGGGGCTGTGCTCAGCCATAGACTCCCGAATGGCACAGAAGCCCCAATAGCCTTCTACTCCAGAACGATGTCCTCGGCAGAGAGGAACTATAGTCAGTTGGATAGGGAAGCCCTAGCCATAGTTTCAGGAGTGAAAAAATTTCACAAATACGTTTTTTGGTCGAGACTTTGAAATTATTACAGACCATAGACCACTATTAGGGTTGCTGGCTGGCGACCGGCCAACACCCGTGGCACTCTCGCCCCGATTGACCCGATGGACTATCTTTCTAGCTGCCTACTCCTATAAACTGCGGCATCGGCCAGGAAAGGAGTTGGGGCATGCGGACGCATTAAGCAGATGCCCACTGCCAGGGGCGATCGAGGACCCCACTCCGGGGACACCCATACTGTTAATTGACTCTCTGGACTCTGGCCCAGTCACGTCTAAGGAGGTGGCTCGGGCTTCATACCGGGACATTACTGTGAGAACTGTAATTGGTTGGGTTCAAAGAGGGTGGCCCGCTGCGCCGGGCGAGCGTTTCAAAGAATTTGTTAAGAAAAGCGGGGAATTATCAGTGCAAGGGGGTTGCCTGCTCTGGGGAGATAGGGTGGTTGTTCCAGAGAAACTGAGGGGAAAAGTTCTGGGACTTCTGCACGAAGGTCACCCTGGGATCGTGAGAATGAAGGGTTTAGCTAGGAGCTATGTGTGGTGGCCCCTAATGGACAAAGAGATTAGCGACAAGGTTGGCAGATGCCAAGTGTGCCAGGAGTCCAGACCACTACCACCTACGGCCCCAATCCGGGAGTGGGAGAAACCCCAAGGCCCATGGTCCCGTATACATATAGATTTCGCCGGCCCCTTCCACGGCCAAACGTTTCTAATAGTGGTGGATGCATTCTCCAAATGGTTGGAGATCATCCTAATGAAATCCACAACCGCTGAAGCTGTCATTTCAGCACTAAGGCACCTTTTCGCCGGACACTCTAGTGTCAGACAATGGGCCACAGTTCACTGCGACACTTTTTGAGGGGTACTTGGCCGAAGAGGGCATCCGACATGCCCTCTCGGCGCCTTTCCACCCTGCGACGGCCTTGCTGAACGTTTCGTCCGGAGCGCGAAAGAGGCATTGTCCAGAAGTGGCCCAGGCGATTGGCAATCACAAATTGATGCATTCCTAACGGTACAACACAGAACCCCTTGTGTGGCCACTGGCCGCAGCCCAGCAGAACTACTGATGGGACGAAAACTAAGATGCCCATTAGACATTAGTTTAAACCCGAGTTACACGCCAGACGGGTACAAAACAACACCAGGCAAAACAAGAGAACTGGCCATAGGAAGCTATGTATGGGCACACAATTACGGTGATGGCCCAAACTGGCTAAAGGGAACAATCATAGACACCACGGGCCCCAAGTCGTACCTCGTGGAGATAGAGGACGGCCGGGTGTGGAGACGCCACATAGATCAGCTAAGAAATAGAATTAAGACTAGACCAGAGATAGAGGTGACAGGCCCTGACTACTCATTGATTGAACCCGCAGCTGACTCAAGCCGAGAAAAAACGGGGGACTTATCTGGCTCAGACGAGGTCCAGCGACACCATCCGGTCCTTCCTGAGGACAGCGGGCACGACTCGGCAAGTAATCCAAGGCCGGATGGCCCGAAGGAGGAGCTGAGAGGAACGAGCAGTCCCTCCCGTCAGCTCGACTCACTCCCAGATAATGAACTGCGCAGGTCCGGGAGAGTTAGGAAACGCCCAGTGTACCTGCGCGACTACGTAGAGAAATAATATGCTAAATGTATGCAAATATGAGTGAAGTGTTTTCTGGGGGGGAAGGAGTGTAATGTATCTGTTATGTATTCATGTATGTACCTTTAAATATTTGGGCGGGAAATCAGCACGTTGCTGATTGGACGAAGCCGCCAGTAGAACTGTATAAAAGGAGAGGTTTTCCCCCAGCCTGTTGCTGGGTTCACCCTATATTAAAGAGCTGTTGTCACTACCCTGGTCTCCAGCCTCGTTACTTCCAGAACTTAACACTGGCGACGAAGGTGGGATCTCGAGGCTAAGGAGAACCAGAACCGAGCTGAAGCACGATAGACCCGAACCCAGCAAACACAGGGCAGAAAAGCGGAGATGGCCAGCTACACTCCGCCCGCACCGTTTGACCCGGCTAGAGAGAAATGGGGAACGATATGACCCGCTTTAAAGCTTTCTAGAAGCCAACGAACTGCAAGGAGTTCCAGATAACCGCAAAAGGGCTTATTTCTTAAGCCACTGTGGTCCGGAGGTCATCGATATCGCGGAAGCCCTGGCAGAGCCAACGCCGATACAATCGGTATCGTGGCCAACTCTGCAAACCTTACTAAAAAACCACTTGGCAACGCCGTCCAAATCGTGCGGCGGTTTGAATTCGGAGGCGAAGGCAGATGGAGGCGAATCCATCGGTGACTACATGGCCGCCCTAAGGAAAGCGTCCAAGGACTGCGGATACGAGACCTGGGCGAGGTGCTGCTCGAGCAACTCATCCGAGGGATCAGAGACATCCGTTTACGGCGACGGCTGCTAGCAAAGAGCAACCTAACGTTGGCCAACGCTCTGGACGAAGCCAGAGCACATGAAATGTCCACCCAAGCGGCGGAGACAGTGCAAAAGCCTCTCCCACCAAAGGCGAGCACAAAGCCAATTCCAGTGCACCAGGAGGAGATTCAGACCAAATCCGACGGTGAAGATGAGGAAGGGGTCTGCCGAACCGAGAAACGCGACAAAGAGGACCGAGACGAATGCGGAAGCTGCGGAGGTCAACACCAGCGCCAACGCTGCAAGTTTAAGGACGCAACATGTCGGCGGTGCGGAAAGAAAGGGCACCTAGCTCAAGTCTGTCGAGCGGCCCAACCTTCCCGCCGAAAATTCAAATCGGCCAATCAGAGCGCGGATCGGCAAGGCGACCGCGATTGGCTCAAACAAAAAGGCGGATTCAAACCAAGCGACTGTGGTCATAGGCGCGCCCCAACCCGAGTGGAGAAGAAGATCTTCACCAAACCTAAAATAGAAGGAGTAAGGTGCCGACTCGAAGTGGACACCGGGTCAGCAATCACCATCATGTCTTGGGACACTTTGGCGAAGTCACTGCCATCAGTCGCGAAGCGCCACCTGCAAACTCAACGGCTCGGGTCCACGACTACCAGGGAATCGAATCCTGTTCGAGGACCACCTCTGTCCAGCGTCAGTACGGACCTCACAAGAAGACCCTGCCCATCACGATCGTCGAGGGACTCTGCCCAGTCTGTTGGGACTAGACTGGTTTCGTGCCCTGGGCATGGGAGTGACTGGCATCTACAGAAGTGACTGTAACCTGAAAGACATTCTCTTTAACGAGTTCGAAGATGTCTTCAAGGACTGCCTGGGCAAGTACAAGGGGACCCCTATTTCCTTCAACTTAGACCCCCAGGTAGCTCCCATTAGGCTTAAGGCGAGGAGAGTCCCTTTTGCCCTAAAACCAAAAATTGACAAGGAGCTAGATAAGCTCATAAATCAGGGGATTTTGGTGCCAGTCGATCACGCAAAGTGGGAGACGCCAATCGTCACCCAATAAAACCAGATGGGTCAATTAGAATTTGCTCTGACTACAAGGCGACGCTAAACAAAGCCTTACAGAAAAGCGCTTACCGGTTCCGTGGTGCAACACTTGCTGCACTCTTTGGGGCAAGGGCAAGTCTTTGCAAAGTTAGACTTGGCCCAAGCCTACCAACAACTGCCGTGAGCGCCAACACAGCCGAAGCCCAAACGATTGTAACTCACAGGGGTGCATTCAAGTGCACCCGATTGCAATTTGGGGTGAGTGTGGCACCAGGGCTGTTCCAAAACCTAATGGAACGACTTCTGCAAGGGCTCCCAGGGGTAGTCCCCTACTTTGATGATGTCTTGATTTCAGCGGAAAATGTAGAGGAATTGGGGGAGCGTCTGAGAAAGGTTCTGGGCATTATCCGGACAGCCGGATTAAAAGTCAAAGTAAACAAATGCCAGATAGGGGACGAATCCGTCAATTCTTGGGCTACGGATAGACAAGAAGAATTCACCCACTGAGAGCAAGGTCAAGGCAATCAGAAAGGCTCCAGCGCCCAAAAACAAAGCAGAGCTACAGGCATTCCTGGGGCTAGTGAATTTTCTGTGGTCTTTTAAAAACAAAGCGACCGTTGCTGAACCGCTGCATAGGCTTTTAGGAAAAATACTGTTTGGTCTTGGGGAAAGTCGGAAAATAGGGCTTTGAAGCAGTAAAAACCTGCTCTCGGTGATAGCCTGCTCATCCAATATCATAACTCATTGCCCCTAGTGCTGGTTTGCGATGCCTCCCCTTACGGGGTGGGGCTGTACTCAGCCACAGACTTCCAAACGGCACAGAAGCCCCTATAGCCTTCTACTCTAGAACAATGTCCTCCCAGAGAGGAACTATAGCCAATTAGATAAGAAGCACTAGCCATTGTGTCAGGGTAAAAAATTCCACGAATATGTTTTGGGCGAGACTTTGAAATTGTGACTGACCACAGACCGCTGTTAGGAATACTGGCTGGCGATCACCAACGCCTGTGGCACTTTCGCCACGCTTGACCCGATGGACTATTTTCTTAGCCGCTTATTCTTACAAGCTGCAGCATCGACCAGGAAAAGAAGTGGGGCATGCGGACGCGTTAAGCAGATGCCCACTACCAGGGGCGATCAAGACCCCACTCCGGGGACGCCCATCCTGCTTATTGACTCTTTGGACTCTGGCCCAGTCACATCTAAGGAAGTGGCTCGGGCATCATACCGACATTATGTTGAGGACTGTACTCGGTTGGGTACAAAGAGGGTGGCCCGCTGCGCCCGCTTAACGTTTTAAGGAATTTGTTAAAAACGTGATGAGCTCTCGGCTCAAGGGGTGCCTGTTATGGGGTGATCGTGTGGTAATCCGGATAAATTAAGGGAAAGGTACTGGACCTCCTCCACGAGGTCACCCAGGGATCGTAAGGATGAAGGGCTAGCAAGAAGCTATGTGTGGTGGCCACTCATGGACTCAGAGATTGCTGAGAGGGTAGGGAAATGCCAGGCTTGCCAAGAGTCCAGACCTCTACCCCAACGGCCCCAGTCAGGAATGGGAAAAACCCCAAGGGCCCAGGCCAAGAATCCACATTGATTTTGCTGGCCCTTTCCATGGCCAAACTTTCCTAGTGGTTGTCGACGCATTCTCTAAATGGTTGGAGATCATACTTATGAAATCCACTACGGCCGAGGCAGTAATCGCAGCCCTGCGCCACCGGTTCCGTGGTGCAACACTTGCTGCACTCTTTGGGGCAAGGGCAGGTCTTTGCAAAGTTAGACTTGGCCCAAGCCTACCAACAACTGCCCGTGAGCGCCCGCTGGCGAAGCCCAAGCGATTGTAACTCACAGGGGTGCATTCAAGTGCACCGATTGCAATTTGGGGTGAGTGTGGCACCAGGGCTGTTCCAAAACTTAATGGAACGACTTCTGCAAGGGCTCCCAGGGTAGTTCCCTACTGATGATGTCTTGATTTCAGCGGAAAATGTAGAGGAATTGGGGAGCGTTTGAGAAAGGTTCTGGGCATTTTCGGACAGCGGATTAAAAGTCAAAGTAAACAAATGCCAGATAGGGGTCGAATCCGTCAATTCTTGGGCTACCGGATAGACAAGAAAGGAATTCACCCACTGAGAGCAAGGTCAAGGCAATCAGAAAGGCTCCAGCGCCCAAAAACAAAGCAGAGCTACAGGCATTCCTGGGGCTAGTGAATTTTCTGTGGTCTTTTAAAAACAAAGCGACCGTTGCTGAACCGCTGCATAGGCTTTTAGGAAAAATACTGTTTGGTCTTGGGGAAAGTCGGAAAATAGGGCTTTGAAGCAGTAAAAAACCTGCTCTCGAGTGATAGCCTGCTCATCCAATATCATAACTCATTGCCCCTAGTGCTGGTTTGCGATGCCTCCCCTTACGGGGTGGGGGCTGTACTCAGCCATAGACTGCCAAACGGCACAGAAGCCCCTATACCATTCTACTCTAGAACCATGGCCTCCCAGAGAGGAACTACAGCCAATTAGATAAAGAAGCACTAGCCATTGTGTCAGGGTAAAAATTCCACGAATATGTTTTGGGCGGATTTTGAAATTGTGACTGACCACAGACCGCTGTTAGGAATACTGGCTGGCGATCACCAACGCCTGTGGCACTTCCGCCACGGTTGACTCGATGGACTATCTTCTTAGCCGCTTATTCTTACAAGCTGCAGCATCGACCAGGAAAAGAAGTGGGGCATGCGGACGCGTTAAGCAGATGCCCACTACCAGGGGCGATCGAAGACCCCACGCCGGGGACGCCAATCCTGCTTATTGACTCTTTGGACTCTGGCCCAGTCATGTCTAAGGAAGTGGCTCGGGCATCATACCGGGACATTTTGTTAAGGACTGTACTCGGTTGGGTACAAGAGGGTGGCCCGCTCTTGAGCGAACGTTTTAAGGAATTTGTTAAAAACGTGATGAGCTCTCGGCTCAAGGGGTGCCTGTTATGGGGTGATCGTGTGGTAATTCCGGATAAATTAAGGGAAAGGTACTGGACCTCCTCCACGAGGTCACCCAGGGATCGTAAGGATGAAGGGCTAGCAAGAAGCTATGTGTGGTGGCCACTCATGGACTCAGAGATTGCTGAGAGGGTAGGGAAATGCCAGGCTTGCCAAGAGTCCAGACCTCTACCCCAACGGCCCCAGTCAGGGAATGGGAAAAACCCCAAGGGCCCTGGTCAAGAATCCACATTGATTTTGCTGGCCCTTTCCATGGCCAAACTTTCCTAGTGGTTGTCGACGCATTCTCTAAATGGTTGGAGAACATACTCATGAAATCCACTACGGCCGAGGCAGTAATCGCAGCCCTCGCCACCTATTCGCAACCCACGGGTTGCCTGACACTCTGGTGTCCGACAACGGCCCGCAATTCACGGCAGCCCAGTTTGAAGAATACTTGGCAGAGGAGGGCATCCGACATGCCCTCTGCGCCTTTCCACCCTGCGTCGAATGGCCTTGCAGGCGTTCCGTCCGGGCGCTAAGGAGGCATTGTCCAGGCTCAAGCCAGGTGACTGGCAAACAAAGATAGATTTCTTTCTGGCCGTTCAGCACAGAACCCCAAGCACTGCTACAGGCAGAAGCCCAGCCGAATTATTGATGGGACGGAAACTCCGGTGCCCACTTGACCGTTTGAATCCCCATTACACACCAGAGGGTTACAAGGGGGAAATAGACAAAACAAGGGAATTGGGCATAGGCGACCGAGTGTGGGCCCGCAACTATGGGGACGGCCCAAGTTGGCTCGCAGGGCAAATCATAAAAGCAACCGGTCCAAAGTCATACTTGGTGAATTACAAGACAACCGAGTATGGGCGCCACATAGATCAGAAAAGGAGACGAATAACTGAACAACCCGAGCCAAATGAAACAGATCATGACCACTCCTTATTTGAACCCACAGCTGACCATGACCCGGGGGAGGCGCAAGACATAGCTGAGGTCCCGGAGGTCCAGCGACACCATCAGGTTCGAGGGAAACGACAGGAAAATTACAAAAAGTAATCCAAGGCGGATGGCCAAGAAAAAGTCTGCAAATAATCCAGGGCCCGATGGCCTAGAGAAAGAGCTGGGAGGAAAACAGACCCTCCGAACAGCTCAAAACACCACCAGGACTGAACCGCGCAGGTCTGAAAGAATTAGGAGACGCCCAGGTTATTTGCGTGACTACGTCGAAAAATAACATGTAAATAATATGTAAATAGAGGCAAAGTGTTTTCTGGGAGGGGAGGAGTGTTATGTATTCATGTATGTACCTTTAAATATTTGAGCGGAAATCAACACGTTGCTGATTGGTGAAGCCTCAGTAGAACTGTATAAAAGGAGAGGTTTTCCCCCAGCCTGTTGCTGGGTTCACCCTATATTAAAGAGCTGTTGTCACTACCCTGGTCTCCAGCCTCGTTACTTCCAGAACTTAACAGTATCTTTAAAAGTTTTGGCGGGAATTAGCACGATGCTGATTGGTTGAGGCCACCGGCCGAACTGTATATAAAGAGAGGTTTGCCCCAGTACTGGTTGCTGGGTTCACTGTATATTAAAGAGCTGTTGTCACTACCCTGGTCTCCTGCCTCGTTATTGCCCAAACTTAACACTTTGAATCTAACTTCAGGAAAACAGCAGTGGATTATTTTGACTGAAACTTGAATGTGTAGGAATTCAGGTATTGGAAAAACAGTTCCAGGTTCTAGTCGTCCCCCACAAATGCTCACAAGATAACTTTGGGCTAGTCAGTCTTTCTTAGCTAAACCCACCTCACAGGCATACAAATGCAAGAGAAAATAGAAGTCAGGAATGTTTTGTATATTTCTTGAGGTCCTGAACAAAAGGAAGGCAGAATATAAATCTTAACACATAAATCAGTCAAGGAAGAAAGTGGTGGGTGGGAGTGAACAGGCTCAAATTAAATCCAGACAAGAGTGAGATATTATTGGTAAAAGGAAAATTGAAAATTGGAATTGTAGTTCCATCCGACTTGGATACAGTATAGTGTGTTTTTAAGGAATGTTCAGAAATGTTAGCTCGTGTAAAACCAACTGAAGATGCCAAATGGTGAACGATACAGGGAAGATTTTATTCTATTGGTGAAAGAGTTGCCAATTGTTTTCTAGACTTTTTTTCAAGAGGGGAGTGCTTGATTTTTACTCTTAACAAACTAAACAGCCTGCGGTCTAGTGGTTTGTCTGAGGGACTACCTATCTTGATATGAATCAGTCTGGATGTTAAAGTGAGCAGGGAAGTCTCTTTATATATAGCAGTGGTTCTCAACCTTTATAGTGCTGCGACCCCTTTAATACAATTCCCCACGATGTGGCGATCCCAACCGTAAAATTATTTTCGTTTTGAATTTATCGCGCCTGAAGCCGTATTGGCTAGCGATCTGAACTGCTTGCGATTGCCTTGAGGACAGAGGCATTAAAGCAGAGACTCCTCCCCTATTAAGTTTATCGCGCCTGAAGTCAGATTAGGCTAGCGATTGGGAGTGATTGTAGCTGGCTTGAGAAGGAGACATCAGAGCAAAGATTTCTCTCTTTTTTAATTCATCGTGCCTGAAGCCGAATTCGGCTAGCAATTTGAAGAGCCTGCAGCTGGCTTGTGGAGTCAACCATTGGAGCGCGATTCTTCGACTCGCAAGTATACTTCCCATATTTCCAATGGTCATAGGCGACCCCTGGAAAATCGTCATTCGACCCCCAATGGGGTCGCGACCCACAGGTTGAGAACCGCTGATATATAGTCTCACTTTCTTCAGTCCGTTTGTTAAAATCAAGCTTTCAAACTATGGTTTTTTTCACCCTTTTAGTGAAGAAGTCCAGACTTTCCTCATAAGCTAGGTACTTATGATTTGAGGGAATTTAGTACCATGCTTGCGGAAAACAACCTATGTTTTGCCTAAATAATCCCCTGTGGATTGACACAGGGCAGGTCAGTTGCATTCATTGAGAAGAATAGAAGACTGTTGAAAACAAACAGCTAGGTAGGAGGTACAAATGGCTGTAGAATTTATTGCTGATAAGCATGGATGCCTTTGAGGACAAGCTGATCTTTAGCAGATGTTTGCCTACTGAATGTCAACCCATTTTGTAATACCTAAAACATCACTTCCTTTCTTTCTCTCTTTCCTTTCTCTACTGTGCAGCAGCTATCCCTTTCTCTTACCACAAAACTTCTATTCCTTCTTCTCTTGATTTCTTCTTCTTGCTCACTGTTTGTGCTTGAAGAAGAGAAAGGAACATATTTGTGTAATATATTTTTTCATGCTTTTGTTTATTGGATATGGTTTATAATGTATATGGGGATGGGGACAGTTCACTTTATAAATTGGGTTCATACAGGCAACTTGTTTTAGTCAGTTAGGAATTCACAGTAATTTTTTTGGGAGTGTCATTTCCTTCCAGCACGTAACTTATACATGTACAGAAATCAAGATACACTCACATTTATTGGGTAGAATTATTTTCAGATGGAATTTGCAATGTTAGAGTGGCAAGGTTGGAATGCTGGGAATTGCAAGTGACCTTTTCTGTCTTCTTTCTTTATGCTCATTTTAAATTGTTGTTTTATTACATTGCAGTGTAACTGTTCATGTTTAAGTTTTTCTGCTTAGCTCCCTTGAGTGACCTCTGAAGAGGAAAATGGGCTACAAATCTGATCAAATTAATAAAACAGTTAATCAATAAAATTCCATATAGTGGACTGCGCTAAATATGTCTGCAATCCAAGTCATGAGGTAATTCATGTTTCACAGATAGGTATAATGAGGTCAAAATCTAAAAAGATCTAAAATGGACAGCTAACATCAAAAACATCATCAAAAAAGGACAACAAAGAATGTTCTTTCTGTGCCAACTCAGAAAGCTCAAACTGCCCAAGGAGCTGCTGATCCAGTTCTACAGAGGAATTATTGAGTCTGTCATTTGCACCTCTATAACTGTCTGGTTTGGTTCTGCAACCCAACAAGAAAGACACAGACTTCAGAGGATAATTAGAACTGCAGAAAAAATAATTGCTACCAACCTGCCTTCCATTGAGGACCTGTATACTGCACGAATCAAGAAGAGGACATAAACTGTTTCAACTCCTACCCTCAAAACGACACTATAGAGCACTGCACACCAGAACAACTAGACAAAAGAACAGTTTTTGCCCGAACGCCATCATTCTGCTAAACAAATAATTCCCTCAACACTGTCAAACTATTTACTAAATCTGCACTACTATTAATCTTCTCATCGTTCCCATCACCAATCTCTTTCCACTTATGACTGTATGACTGTAACTTTGTTGCTGGTAATCCTTGTGATTTATATTGATATTGATTGTTTCCTGATTCCTTATTTGTGCCCTGTGATTATCATTAAGTGTTGTATCATTAAGTGTTAATTTTGTACCCTATGACCATCATTTGTGTTGTAAATGTTGTATCTCGATGAAGGTATATTTTCTTTTATGTACACTGAGAACATATGCACCAAGACAAATTCCTTGTGTGTCCAATCACACTTGACCAATAAAAAATTCTATTCTATTCTATTCTATTCTATTCTATTCTATTCTATTCTATTCTATTCTATTCTATTCTATTTTAAAATATTAATCCTATGAGTCAAACCTTCCTGAGAGCAACCTGTGAAAAAGCAAAGGGGCATCAACAAATTTAGATTGCAGCAGAAACATGAACCCAAACCTGATTCCAAGGTGAAGCCCTTGCAATAACAGTGATAAGCCCTTGCAGTAACAATGATTTGTTTCTTTAATCAAGCTGTTGAGTGAGTACTATTGCCAGGGTGAGGTGAGGAATGAGGAAATACTAAAGGATTAAATGAAGACAGAGGATCATTGGTTTCATCCTCAATGCAGTAAGTGATTACTAACAACTTCCCGTCATCTTATGATTTAAAGATACACTTTGTGGTGAACAAACTGCAACACACCTTTTTGTTTTATTTATAATATATTATAAAAATGACCTTTAGAAAAGGGAAGGTGCATCATAATCTTGACAGTTTTTGCCCTTTAATTGTACTGGAGAAAGGACTGTTTAGGATTCTGTAGCTTAGAAAAAAGAAACCTTGAAGTGACACGATTGAGGTATACAAAATCATGCATGGTCAGGGAGAATACTAAGACTTGAAGTCATCCAGTGAAGCTGACTGAAAGGAGAAGCCCTTCTTCATACAACACATAGTTCATTCTCATGACAGCCACAAATGTGGATTGTTGTAATACCAGACTAGATGTATTCAAGGACAATAGATCTCTATCAAGAACAATTAGACCATATTGTTTTCTGGTTGGAGGAAGCCTCTCTCTAAAGGCCAGTTGCAGGAAAACTACAAAAAGAAAGGATGTCCTACATGGAAGGATCCCAGAGATATCTGGTGGGCCACTGTGAGAAACAAAAGGCTGGACTATAAATGGACCTTGACTTGCTTGCAGTGTGACTCTTGTGTTCTCATCGCAAGCCAGCCTCATTCTATACAGTAAATCAGGGGTTAAATCTAGCAGGTTCTGGAGAATCAGTAGAGGAAATTTTGAACAGTTTGGAGAACCGGTAGCAGAAATTTTGAGTAGTTTGGAGAACTGACAAATACCACTTCTGGCTGGCCCCAAAGTGGGGTGGGAATGGGGATTTTGCAATATCCTTCCCCTGAAGTGGGGTGGGAATGGAGATTTTGCACTATCCTTCTCCTCCCATACCCACCAAGCCATACCACGCCCACCAAGCCACGCCTACAGAACTGGTAGTAAAAAAATGTATTTCACCACTGCAGTAAATGGAATAATATCATTATTTATTTATTTATTTATTTATTTGATTTTTATACCGCCCTTCTCCCGAAGGACTCAGGGCAGTGTACAGGCAAAATAAAAACAAACAAGACAATATACAGTATAAAATGCAAGATTAAAAAACTTATTATAATTAGCCTAAAAATTTAAAATGTACAGAAAACTAAAACCCCATTTAAAATTAATAATAAAAATTATAGAATCAATAAAATTTAAGCCAGCCCCGCGCGAATGAAAAGATGTGTCTTCAGTTCACGGCGAAAGGTCCGAAGGTCAGGTATTTGGCGTAAACCCGGGGGAAGTTCGTTCCAGAGTGTGGGAGCCCCCACAGAGAAGGACCTTCCCCTGGGGGCCGCCAGCTGACATTGCTTGGCGGACGGCACCCTGAGAAGTCCCTCTCTGTGAGAGCGTACGGGTCGGTGGGAGGCATGTGGTAACAGTAGGCGGTCCCGTAAGTACCCAGGCCCTAAGCCATGGAGCGCTTTAAAGGTCATAACCAAAACCTTAAAGTGCACCCGAAAGGCCACAGGTAGCCAGTGCAGTCTGCACAGGAGCGGTGTTACATGGGAGCTACGCGAAGCTCCCTCTATCACCCGCGCAGCTGCATTCTGGACTAACTGAAGCCTCCGAGTGCACCTCAAGGGGAGCCCCATGTAGAGAGCATTACAATAATCCAAGCGAGAGGTAACGAGTGCGTGAGTGACTGTGCACAAGGCATCCCGATCAAGGAAGGGGCGCAACTGCCGAACCAGGCGGACCTGGTGGAAGGCCCCCCTGGAGACGGCCGTCAAATGGTCTTCAAACGACAGCCGCTCATCCAGGAGGACACCTAAGTTGCGCACCCTATCCTTTGGGGCCAATAACTCGCCTCCAACAGTCAGCTGCAGCTGCAGCTGACTGAATCGAGATGCCGGCATCCACAGCCACTCCCTCTTGGGGGGGTTGGGCTTGGGCCTGTTTCTCCCCATCCAGACCCGTACGGCTTCCAAACACCGGGACAGCACTTCAACAACTTCATTGGGGTGACCTGGGGTGGAGAAGTACAGCTGAGTGTCATCAGCGTACTGATGGTACTTCACCCCAAAGCCACTGATGATCTCACCCAACGGCTTCATGTAGATGTTGAACAGAAGGGAGCAGAATCGACCCCTGCGGCACCCCACAAGTGAGGCCCCTCGCGGTCGACCTCTGCCCCCCTGTCAACACCGTCTGCGACCGGTCGGAGAGATAGGAGGAGAACCACCGATGAACGGTGCCTCCCACTCCCAATCCCCCCAGCCGGCGCAGCAAGATACCATGGTCGATGGTATCAAAAGCCGCTGAGAGGTCTAGTAGGACCAGGGCAGAGGAATAACCCCTGTCCCTGGCCCTCCAGAGATCATCCACCAATGCGACCAAAGCTGTCTCCGTGCTGTAACCGGGTCGGAAGCCGGACTGGAACGGGTCTAGATAGACGGATTCATCCAGGTATTGGGGTAGCTGTCGCGCCACAGCACTCTCTACAACCTTCGCAACAAAGCGAAGGTTGGAGATTGGCCGATAATTTCCCAAAATAGCCGGGTCCAAAGAGGGCTTCTTGAGGAGGGGTCTCACCACCGCCTCTTTCAAGGCGGCAGGGAAAACCCCTTCCAACAAAGAAGCAATTATAATCCTCTGGAGCCAGCCTCGTGTCACCTCCTGAGTGGCCAGCACCAGCCAGGAAGGACACAGGTCCAGTAAACATGTAGTGGCGTGGAGCCTCCCCAACAACCTGTCCACGTCCTCGGGAGCCACAGGGTCAAATTCATCCCAAACAGACTCAACAAGACGTGCCTCCTCTCCCTCGCTTGGATCATCCCAATTTCGGTCCAGACCATCCCGGAGCTGAGCGATTTTGTCATATAGATAACCACTAAACTCCTCGGCACGTCCCTGCAAAGGGTCATCCCGCACCTCCTGATGAAGGAGGGAGCAGGTCACCCGAAACAGGGTGGCCGGGTGGTTATCTGCCGATGCAATGAGGGTGGAGGCGTAAGAACGCCTCGCCTCCCTCATTGCCACTAGGTAGGTCCTAGAATAGGACCTAACTAGTGTCCGATCAGCTTCGGAATGACTGGACCTCCAAGTGCTCTCTAGGCGTCTTCTCCGGCGTTTCATCTCCCTCAGCCCCTCGGAGAACCAAGGGGCCGGACGAGATCTGCGCCGGGTCAGAGGCCGCAAAGGCACGACACGGTCCAAGGCCCCAGCCGCGGCCTGTTCCCAGGCCGCAACTAGTTCCTCAGTCGTGCCGTGGGCCAGATCCTCAGGGAATAGCCCAAGCTCCGTCAGGAACCTCTCAGGGTCCATCAGGCGCCTGGGACGGAACCAACGTGTAGGTTCTGTCTCCCTGCGATGGTGGGTGGCGGTTCGGATGTCTAGGCGAAGGAGAAAATGATCGGACCATGACATTGGTTCTGTTACTAAATCATCTAATATCAGATCATTTAACCACTGACCAGAGATATAAATCAGATCCAGCGTGCCTCCCCCCATGTGCGTAGGGCCATCATTTACTCGAATCAGGTCCAAGGCCGTCATGGAAGCCTGGAACTCCCGAGCTGCAGTCGATAATAAGCCAGCTGATGGCAAGTTGAAATCCCCCATAACTATGAGTCTGGGGGTCTCAACTGCCACAGTGGCAAATAACTCCAGCAGCTCGGGCAGGGCTGTGGTCACGCCAGGTACGCGATCAACAAGCCCAACTGATTCCTATGGCCCCACCTCACATATAGGGATTCACAGCCGGCAATCTGAGGAACAGTGGCCTCCCTCGGCTCTAGATCTTCCTTAATGACAACCGCCACCCCTCCACCCCTACCCTGGGCCCTCGGCTGATGAAATGCTCGGAAACCTGGAGGGCACAGTTCAACGAGGGGAAACCCCCCCCCTCTGGCCCCAACCAGGTCTCCGTAATGCCCATAAGGTCCGCGGACTCCCCCTGAATAAGATCACAAATCAAGGGGGCTTTATTTGCCACGGACCGGGCATTACATAACATCAACCGAAGATCCAGGCTCTGAGGATCATGGCCGCTCGAGGAACGGGTAGGGACTGAGGGGCCGGAGCACGTGATCGCTTTCAAACATCGAGCACATGCTCCCCACACTCGATACGCCCCCCCCTCCGCCATATCTGCCTCTCCCACTTACCGTACAGATTGGACCACCCTCTAATCCTGGAACAAACCCCTCCCCCCCTGCCTTCAGACCAGATGTAGTAGTGCCGCGAACAGGCACCGGGGCGGGATCCCTCCCCAACGGGTTCTCCCCCCCACCCGTCTTGTCCCTCCCCCCCTTTAAAAAGCCCTTGTTTAAAAATCTATTTAAAAATCCCCATACATTCTTCTTAGCAGCATGCCACCTCTCTGGGTCCCAAGACCCTTCGTTGAGGTAGGCCCTCGATAACTTGGAGGGACATTCCTGCGAGGCGGGGGAACCTCGCAGTCGAAGGAGGTCAATAGGCGAGTATCTCATGGAGAAGAAATAATAAATGGCAGAAAAGGGGTCCGTCCCTAACCGGCATAGGCATCACAATCCTTCAGATGACCCGATCAAGACCCGCCGTAAGATGTTAAAAATTTGGGGAAGTTCACTCTCCCATAGGACAATAATAAAAGAGTCCCCGGGTAAACGCCACATCAACGAGTCTTGAATCCTACAACCATTCGCACCGTCTGCTTCATCCCCTGTCCGTATTGTAGATGGAAAATGCGGCTAACATTCAGGCTATAGCCAAAAATCAGGCCGGGAACGGTCGATGGATATCACGGTCAGACATCAGGCCCCCCCACCAGTTCCACCGCTGATGGCAATCGCGGCCTAGGAGTCGGCCAAACTCGCCAGAATGCCGTCCCGTGCCACAAAATGGCCGCCAATACCGTCGTAAGAAGAGGAAAAAAACAGTCCGCACCACTGATGTTACTGGTGCTGCCGCCGCTATATCACCAAGCTGTTAATGGAGATAGAAAACGCGGCCAAAAAAGCCACCAGCGTGCCTCTGATGAAGAAACGCGGCCGAAGGTAACGCGGCAGAAGAAGATAAACGCGGCCGAAACCAAGGCCGCCAACATGTCGTCGATGGAGATCGTGGCCGATAACGGGGCCACTAACGTACCTCCGCTGCAGTTAAAATTCGCAAGGCCGCGGCCGGGAACAGGCTGGGGGGTCGGCCAATGTCCAAGGCCGATAAAAAGTCCGAAATCAGCTAGGATCGGCCACCACACCGCTGCTGATGGTAACCGCGGCACAAACGCCGCAGATGGTAACTGCGGCTGGGCCTCAGGCCGCACCAGGCCGGAACACCCCCCCATCGCCCGAAAATGGCCGCCGCCATCCGCTGCCGCCATCCGCTGCTCGTCCGAGGGTCCGTTCTCGGCAACCGAGGGTCTTCAAAAGCCCAAAGACCTCTCCCTCGGTTGCCGACATGCTGTTCACCCGGAGCCAGCGACCCAAGCAAAAACAGCGCCTCGGCCAGGGAATGCCCCGCTTGCCATCTTCGCGAGATCAGATCGCCGCCATTTCGCACATGCTCAGAAGAAGATTTCATAGGTATATTGTGGGGTCTATAACCATAATACATATTTGATTTGGCTTGATTTAGGATCAAAAGATAGAAGTTGGGTAATTAAACATCTGCAAGCAAACAACCAAGCTCAGAAGGCACTAAGGACTTCACAGTTCAATCCTGAGCTACAAATATTCTCTTCTATTGGTAGAAAAGTCTAAATAGTTGCATTTTAATAAAATGAATGGCAGAGCTAGTTAGAAGATCGAGGGGACATCTGCATTTATACTGAACACTGCAACTATTTTTAAAGGTAACAGCAAAGTGTGAAAGGAAAACCATATATTTCATTTATTTTTGAGCAAGATAGAAATCTGTTTCAAAGAGTCCGCCATCAAAGTATATTTTAGCTGAACATTGTAAGATTATTTTGTTTTCATTATTCATAAAAGTAATGAAAAGGGAGTTCTTTTTAAATTTTTAAGATCAATTCAAAAGTTATTATATAGCAACCAAACTTAAAAAATTTAGAAAGGAGGAAACCTTATCTCAGAACTCAGGAGAACTATCTCTTCCTCCAGCTATTGAAATAATGCTCAGTGTAAACATTTCCAGGTTATGAAAGAACAGGTTGTAATTGTATTCTTCGTTTTCTTCTTCTCATCAGCTCTGTTAATATGTAAACACCACATGAATATTTCCCTCAATAAATCTTTGAATAAGAGTCTACCAAAGAACTGCATTTTTTAATGCTATGCTGTGTTTTTTTTTAGCTGAATCCATTCTTCTGCCTCATATATTGTACTTCTTTCAGATAAATATTTAACCAGTTAATAGCCTGCATACGCAACTATTTGCCTCCAAAATAGTCAGGGATGCCAAGTGAAATGAGATGAAGTTTTGGCATCCGGAAATTGACAGAAATAGGCATAGGAACATGGGTACCTGCAGCTCCAGCTGCTTTGCTAAAATGATTAAAACTATATGATACGGTAATCTCAGTCCAGCTGGGGTGTGTAATGATGCACAATAAAAAAGGCAGGGGTTGCATCACAGTGCCATGACATTGCTTTTGTAATGGCAGCTTGCCACTACTTCTGCCTGGCAAAGATTGCTGTGTGTCAAACAGGCCAATATTTTTTGTTGATAAAACAGATAGTCCTTGTTGAACGACTACTCATTCAATGATTGCTCAAAGTTACGATGGTGTTGAATGAGGGGGCCTTACTGTTATGTTCGGGCAATGAAGAGGCAGGAGACCAATGAATGGCAACAGCTCTTTAGTTTATTGTGACCCAGCAAAAAACAACCGGCAAAAACCCCTCTTTAAATACTCTTTTGGTTGAGGCTTCAACCAATCAGCAACGTGCACATTTCCCGCCCAAAATTCCCTCTCAAAGTTCAAAATACATTACACTCCTTCCCTCCCAGAACGCTTAGTACCTCTATTTACATAATATTTACATGCTATCTCTCTACGTAGTCACGCAGGTAGACAGGGCGTCTCCTAACTCTTTCTGACCTGCGCAGTTCATTCTCTGGGAGAGAGTCGAGCTGGTCGGAGGGACTGTTTGTTCCTCCCCGCTCCTCCTCTAGGCCGTCCGGCCCTGGATTATTGGCTGAATCGTTCCTGTTGCCTTCAGGAGGAACCGGTTGGCATCGCTGGATTTCATCGGAGTCAGATAAGTCCTCCGCTCACCTCGGGTTTGAGTCAGCTGCAGATTCAAACAATTGGTAGTCAGGGCTTGGTTGTTTGGTTTCTAGTTTGTTTGGTATACGTTTTCTTAACTGGTCTATGTGGCGTTTCCATACCCGGCCGTCCTCCATGTCTACTACGTATGATTTGGGTCCGGTTATGCCCAGAATTTCCCCCTTTAACCATGTTGGGCCCTCGCTATAGTTGTGTGCCCATACTAGGTCACCCACTGTCATTTCCCTGGTTTTTTCTTGAATACCCTTGTACCCGTCTGGGGTATAAGTTGGGTTTAGTCGGTCTAGCGGGCACCTGAGTTTCCTGCCCATTAAAAGTTCCCCTGGGCTGCGGCCAGTTGTTACACAAGGGGTCCTATGTTGGACGGCCAGGAAAGTGTCTATTTTCGTTTGCCAGTCGCCTGGACTTATCCTAGATAGCGCTTCCTTGGTGCTCCGAACGAAACGTTCTGCAAGTCCGTTCGTCGCCGGGTGGAAAGGCGCCGAGAGGACATGTCTGATGCCCTCTCCCGCTAAATACCCCTCAAACTGATTTGCCGTGAATTGCGGGCCGTTGTCAGAGACTAGGGTGTCGGGCAGGCCGTGTGTTACGAATAGATGCCTTAGGACTGTGATTACTGCTTCGGCCGTTGTGCTTTTCATGAGGATTATTTCTAACCATTTTGAGTAGGCATCTACCACAATTAAAAAGGTCTGCCCATGGAACGGCCCCGCAAAATCTATGTGAATCCTGGACCAAGGCCCCTGGGGTTTCTCCCACTCTCTAACTGGGGCTGTAGGGGGTAGCGACCTCGACTCTTGGCAGGATTGGCATTTCCCTACCCTGTCGCTGATGTCCTTATCCATTAAGGGCCACCATACATAACTCCTTGCTAAACTCTTCATCCGCACAATCCCTGGGTGGCCCACATGCAACAGTTCCAACACATTTTCGCGTAATTTGTCTGGGATAACTACCCTATCCCCCATAACAGACACCCCCCTTGAACAGACAGTTCTGATTTTTTTTTCACAAAGTCTTTGAAATGCTCGCCCGGCGCAGCGGGCCAACCCCTTTGCACCCAACCGATCACAGTCTGAATTGTAATGTCTCTATACGATGCCCTAGCCACCTGCTTGGATGTGACTGGGCCAGAGTCCAAAGAGTCAATTAGTAAGACGGGTGTCCCTGGGGTGGGGTCCTCAATTGTCTCTGGTAGAGGGCATCTGCTCAGAGCATCCGCATGCCCTAAGTCTTTTCCTGGGCGGTAGAGCAATTTGTAGGAGTATGCCGCTAGGAAAATAGTCCATCGGGTCAGCCTGGGAGAAAGTGCCACGGGTGTTGGACGGTCACCCGCTAAAAGCCCTAGAAGGGGTCTGTGGTCCGTGACTATCTCGAAATCTCGCCCGAACAAGTATTCGTGAAATTTCTTAACCCCGGAGACTATGGCCAATGCTTCTCTATCTAACTGGCTGTAGTTCCTTTCCGCAGAGGACATAGTCCGGGAATAATACGCTATAGGGGCTTCTGTTCCATTCGGTAACCTATGGCTGAGCACCGCCCCCACCCCATATGGTGAAGCGTCGCAAACTAGCACTAGTGGCAACGTGCCATTGTACTGGATGAGGAGGCTATCGCTGGACAAAAGGTTTTTTACCCCCTCAAATGCCCTAGCCTCTTCTCTGCCCCAGGACCACACAGCTTTCTTTGCTAGCAACTTATGTAGCGGCTCGGCTACTGTTGCTTTATTCTTCAAGAATACCGCATAGAAATTAACAAGCCCCAAGAATGCCTGTAATTCTGTTTTATTTTTGGGGGCTGGGGCCTTTCTAATGGCCCGTACCTTGCTCTCCGTGGGGTGGATCCCTTCCCTGTCTATTCTGTATCCTAGGAATTCTACAGATTTCACCCCAATATGGCATTTGTTGAGCTTAACTTTAAGCCCCGCAGACCTAAAAATGCCCAACACCTTCCTTAGTTTTACCCCGAGTTCCTCTAAGTTTTCAGCTGATACCAATACATCGTCGAAGTATGGTACCACTCCTGGCAGGCCCTGTAATAATCGCTCCATTAGGTTCTGGAAAAGCCCTGGGGCCACGCTGACTCCGAACTGGAGTCGCGTACATTTGAAAGCCCCATGGTGCGTGACAATTGTCTGCGCCTCAGCTGTGCTGCTATCTACAGGTAGCTGCTGGTAGGCTTGGGCCAAATCGAGTTTGGCGAAGACCTGCCCTTGCCCTAATGAGTGTAGCAAATGTTGCACCACTGGAACGGGGTATGCACTTTTCTGCAATGCTTTGTTAAGCGTTGCTTTGTAGTCAGCGCAAATTCGGACCGAACCGTCCGGTTTGACTGGGGTTACTATGGGTGTCTCCCATTTTGCATGGTCGACGGGGACTAATATTCCCTGGCTTACTAGCTTGTCCAATTCTCGGTCAATTTTAGGCTTTAGGGCGAATGGAACCCTCCTAGCCTTTAACCGGATGGGGGCGACCTGGGGGTCAAGGTTGAAAGAAATAGGGGTCCCCACGTACTTGCCCAGGCAATCCTTGAATACGTCCTCGAACTCCTTCAGTAGTTCGTCCCTGAGGATGACGTCACTCCTATGGACCCCGGTCACTCCCATGCCCAAAGCTCGGAACCAGTCCAACCCTAGCAAACTCGGTAGAGTTCCGTTTACGATGGTGATTGGCAGGGTCTTTGTGAATTGTCCATATTTGACTTGGACGGATGTGGCTCCTCGAACAGGGATCCGATTCCCCTGGTAGTCCTGCACTCTCAGCTTCTGGGTTTGTAGCTGACGTTTAGCAATCGCTGGCAAGTCTCTCATGATGGTGTCCCAGGACATAATTGTGATTGACGACCCAGTGTCTACTTCCATGGGGCACTGCACCCCTTCAATGTAGACTTGGGTAAATATTTTCTTCTCTAGTCGTGTCGATGCGTGGCCCACTCTCACAGTGGTCTGGTTTAACTTCACGCCCTTTTTAAATGGGCCGCTCCTGCTCCCGCACTCTGATTGGTCGGTTTGAATTTTTGGCAGGAAGGTTGGGGGGCTCGGCAGGCCCGAGCTATGTGTCCTTTTTTTTCACACCGCCGACAAACCGCGTCCTTGAATCTGCAGTTTTGCCATTGGTGTTGCCCCCCACAACTCACACATTTGTCCCGGTCACCTCTCTCCAGCCTCCCGGTGTGGAACACCTCTTCCTCTTCCTCACCTTCCGATTCGGCCTGGACTTCCTCACTGTGGACCGGTGTAGTCTTTGTCCCGGCGCCCTGCACGTTTGGCTTTTGCAAGGTCTCCGCCGCCTTGGTGGACATTTCATGAGCTCTGGCTTCGTCCAGGGCTATCGCTAGAGTCAGGTTGCTTTTAGACAGCAGCCGCCTTTGTAGTCTGATGTCTCTGACCCCACAAATGAGCTGTTCGAGTAAGGAATCCTCCAAATCTCTGTATTCGCAGTGGTTCGCGGCTTTCCTCAATGCGGCCATGTACACACTTATTGATTCGCCTTCTCGCTGTACCCGTTGCCTCAACTCGAAACGTTGGACGAACTTTGAGGGTACCGGTGCATAGTGCGCTCGAAGTGTTGTTTGTAGTGTCTGCCACGGTACCGATTGTACCGGCGTTGGCTCTGAGAGTGACTCCGCCGTATCGAAGACCTCTGGACCGCAGTGGCTCAGGAAGTATGCTCGCTTCCGATTGTCCGAGACTCCCTGTAGTTCGTTCGCTTCGAGGAAACACTCGAAACGAGCCATGTACGACCCCCATTTCTCCTTGGCTGGGTCGAATGACGCTGGCGGCGTGTAGCTGGACATCGCTATTTTCCGCCTTCGCAAACTGGCTGGGTTTTTTGAATTCCTGGTTCCTTCAGCTCTTTCTTTCGATCTCACTGCCTCAACATCCCACCTTCGTCGCCAATGTTATGTTCGGGCAATGAAGAGGCAGGAGACCAATGAGTGGCAACAGCTCTTTAGTTTATTGTGACCCAGCAAAAAACAACCGGCAAAAACCCCTCTTTAAATATTCTTTTGGTTGAGGCTTTTACCAATCAGCAACGTGCACATTTCCCGCCCAAAATTCCCTCTCAAAGTTCAAAATACATTACACTTACGATGGAGCCTTGTAGTTGTGGCTATCACAGTATCCACAATCACACGATCATGATTCAGGTCCTTGGCAACCAGCTCACAATTGCAATGGTTGTAGCATTCCAGAGTCACACAATCACCATTTGCAACCTTCACTGCCAGCTTCTGAGAAGCAAAGTCAATGAAGAAGACAGCTGAAGATCACAAATAGCAATCATGTGATAGTGGTATGACTATGGGATTCATCTAACAATGGCAACTGGGAATACCATAATTGTCTTAAGTCAGTGCATTCATATGACAACAATCATGTTGCTTAGCAATAGAGTTGCTTGTCAAGTTTCCTTTATGAAGGGAGGTCTGCCTGTAAATAGAACAAGTAAGGAAAGTATGCAGCATTTCTCCACTTCCTTAAGAGCAGCTTTGTCACATGACAAAGAAGGAAGTAGGAAGAGGTGGTTTGGAATGGAGCAGTCAGCAGTATTCTAGGTCAATGATCCATTGATATCTTTTTCTGGATCTTTTCCTCCACAGTCCCAAACTGAATCTGGCCTACATTTATAATCTCTTTCTTTCTTTCTTTCTTTCTTTCTTTCTTTCTTTCTTGCTTGCTTGCTTGCTTGCTTGCTTGCTTGCTTGCTTGCTTGCTTGCTTGCTTGCTTGCTGCTTTCTCCTTTCTTACTTGCTGTTCTCTTTCTGGGACTTATTTTGATGATGGACATATGGATGGACAGACAAAAGTCCAAAACATCAATACAATTTTTGCACCATTGTGTTGGAATGAACAAAAATCCTAAATTAAATGATGCTGAATGTGGAAAGGACATGGACCAATTATATCCTAATTCATGTGTCTAGGTCAGGGGTGTCAAACTCAAGGCCTGCGGGCCAAATCCAGCCCACAACTATAAGGGTCTGGTCCGTGTCACTTCGGCCATCCCAGCGGGTGTCCACGTGCACAGGCCAGGTTCTCCATCGCCGCATGCAGAGCAACTAAAGTAGTCTGTGGGACTACAGTAAAAAAATAGTTCAGACCTTCCAAACTTGCAAGATCTTTTTTTTTTCCCAGTGAGAAGTTGCAAGGTCTGAACTACATTTTTTATCATAGTCCCAAAGACTACTTTGGTTGCTCTGCATGCAGCAGCAGCGAAAGGAGCTGGAAAGGTTAGTGAAGGGATGTGGCTGCCCTGGGTGGCATGGAGGATGAGGGTTTGTCCTGGCTGAAGGGCCCTCAGATAAGCCTGGACAGGGTGGAGCAGATGAGGCCGTTCTGCATCCCCTGCCTTGCTTCGTCCCCCACTCCACCCCACCCCCATCTCATTTCATTCTTCGCCACTTCTTCTCCAGCAGCTTGGGTGCCCTGTATGGTTTGCTCTTTCTCCCATACACACACACACACACACACACACACACAATTGGATTGCTCTCTTCCTCACTTTCTCCCTGTGTCTCTCTCCATTTGCATGCAAGTGTGCTCTGTGGGACAATGAGGTTTCATTAAGTAGTTAAGTGGAAAGTAGTTTTGGGGGAAGGGAGGAGCAGGAGAACAAACACTTTTTGCACAGAGAAGGAAAGTTTCTGGGTCCCTGACTCTGCAAAAGAGGATGGGTGCCTGAATCTCTGTAATATTATAGCACCCAGGAGTGTCCATTCTCGGCACGAAAATCATGTCCCAGTCAATTCTCCTCTCCCTTCCTCAAAGAAAAGACAAAGAAATAGAGAAACCTAAAGAGGAGACAGATGTTTGCAAGGTAAGCAAATCCTTGTGGCAGGAAAGGAGGGAGAAGCATGAGGTATTTTAGTGGGTCAGGGAGGCCTTGAGGGCCACCAGTTCTATCACTAAGCCCTGTGTGGCCTTCCCCACCCTGAGATACCTCACGTGCACATTGGTCTTCTTGAATTGTGAGCTCTTAGGAAAGTATCCCCTCCTTGTGTGTTGCAAACAGCTATTTCCAGTGGGGAAAACAGGACAAGGAAAAAAGGGAAGAGAGCAAGGAAGGAAAAAGGAAGAAGGAAAGAGGGGAAGGAAGAAGAAAGAAAGAATGAAGAGTGAAGAAAAAAGGAGGCAGGGTGGGAGGGAGGGCGGGAGGGAAGGAAGGAAGGAAGGAAGGAAGGAAGGATATAATGAGACAGAATGAGGGTAAATCCTGCCTTAGCACTTGGCTACCAGCAGCTCTGCTGCCTTTTGCCATCCCCTTGCCCCCTCCTGACCTCTCCTAGTGCTCTCCTAGCCTATGAGCCCTGCCCGAGCTGCTGGAGATGATAGCCGGGACGGCGGTTGAGACCCCCAGGCTTATGGTCATGGGGGATTTCAACTTGCCGTCGGCGGGCGACTCATCAATGGCAGCTCGGAGTTCATGGCTTCCATGACGGCCTTGGACCTGACCCAGGTAGTTGCGGTCCCCACCCACATCGGGGGTAACACACTGGACTTGATTTTCGTCTCGGGACAGTGGCTAAATGATCTGGAGTTAGGGGAATTAATATCTCAACCCTTGTCATGGTCTGATCATTTATTCCTTCAGCTAGACTTTCGGACCGCTGCACCTCACCACAGGGAGACGGAACCAGTTCAATGGTTCCGTCCCAGGCGCCTGATGGACCCTGAGAGGTTTCTGACGGAGCTTGGGCCATTCTGACCCGGCGACGAACTCGACCAGCTCCTTGGTATAACGAGGAGCTGAGAGAGATGAAGCGCCGGAAAAGAAGCCTAGAGAGCGCCTGGAGGTCCAGCCGCTCCGAACCAGACCGAACAATAGTGAGGTCATATATTCAGACCTACCTAGTGGCAATCAGGGTGGCGAAACATAACTATTTCTCCGCACTCATCGCATCAGCAGATAATCGCCCAGCCACCCTGTTTAGGGTGACCCGCTCCCTGCTCAGGCAGGAGGCTCGGGAGGACCCCTTACAGGGACGTGCTGAGGATTTTGTGCAGTATCTGTCTGATAAAATTGCTCAGATTCGGGACGGCTTGGACACTGATTGGATAGATTCAGGTGGGATGGCGGAGACGAGTCTTGAGAATGTTATCTGGGCTGAGTTCGATCCTGTGACTCCTGAGGACATGGACAGGTTGTTGGGTAGGTTGAATTCCACTACATGTTTATTGGACCCGTGCCCCTCCTGGATGGTGCTAGCCACCCGGGAGGTTACACGAGGCTGGCTCCAGGAAGTTACCAACGCTTCTTTGTTGGAGGGTGTTTTCCCTGCCGCTTTGAAAGAGGCGGTGGTGAGGCCCCTCCTTAAGAAACCCTCCCTGGACCTGGCTATTTTAGCGAACTATCGTCCAGTCTCCAACCTTCGCTTTTTAGCGAAGGTTGTTGAGAGTGTGGTGGCATATCAGCTTCCTCAGCACCTGGAGGAATCTGTCTATCTGGACCCGTTCCAGTCCGGTTTCAGGCCCGGTTACAGCACCGAGACGGCTTTGGTCGCGTTGGTGGATGACCTCTGGAGAGCCCGGGACAGGGGTTGTTCCTCTGTCCTGGTTCTTTTAGATCTCTCAGAGGCTTTTGATACCATCGACCATGGTATCCTGCTGCGACGGTTGGAGGGATTGGGGGTGGGAGGCACCGTTTATCGGTGGTTCTCCTCCTATCTCTCTGACCACTCGCAGACAGTGTTGGCAGGAGGGCAGAGATCGGCCCCGAGGCGCCTCACTTGTGGGGTGCCTCAGGGGTCTGTTCTCTAGCCTCTCCTGTTCAACATCTACATGAAGCCGCTGGGTGAGGTTATCCGTGGTTTCGGGGTGGATTATCATCTGTACGCTGATGATACGCAGCTGTTTCCACCCATTTCCACCCTGAGCCACCCCAATGAAGCTGTTGAGGTGATGGGCCGGTGTCTTGAGGCCGTGCGGGTATGGATGGGGAGGAACAGGCTCCAACTCAACCCTTCCAAGACAGAGTGGCTGTGGGTACCGGTGTCCCGGTACAGTCAGCTTACACCATCGCTGACTGTGGGGGAGGAAGTACTGACCCCCAGGGAGGGAGTGCGCAACTTAGGCGTCCTCCTGGACGATTGGCTGTCCTTAGAGAATCATTTGACAGCCGTCGCCAGGGGAGCATTTTATCAGGTCCACCTGATTCGCCAGTTGCGCCCCTTCCTTGACCGGGACGCCTTACGCACAGTCACTCATGCCCTCGTCACTTCCCACCTGGACTATTGCAATGCTCTCTACATGGGGCTCCCCTTGAAGAGCACCCGGAGGCTCCAGTTAGTCCAGAATGCGGCCGCGCGGGTGATAGAGGGAGCACCGTGTTGCTCCCATATAACACCTATCCTGCGCGGCCTACACTGGCTACCGGTAGTCTTTCGGGTGCAATTCAAGGTCTTGGTTACCACCTTTAAAGCCCTCCATGGCTTAGGACCGGGATACCTTCGAGACCGCCTTCTGCCGCCGATTGCCTCCCAACGACCTGTGCGCTCCCACAGAGTGGGCCTCCTCAGGGTGCCGTCGACCAAACAATGTAGGTTGGCGGCCCCCAGGGGGAGGGCCTTCTCTGTGGCGGCACCAGCCCTGTGGAACGAGCTTCCTCCAGGTTTACGACAGCTACCCGACCTCCGGACCTTCAGACGTGAACTGAAGACTCTATTATTTCAGCATGCGGGACTAGCCTAAGATAAAATGTTTTAGCATATTTTAATGGGGTTTTTATTGGTTTCTATTGTTTTAGTGATCAGGCCATGATAATATTTAGTTTTAACTGGGTCTTAATGTTTATTTATTATATTGTTTTAATATGCCTGTGAACCGCCCTGAGTCCTACGGGAGATGGTGCGGTATATAAGTTTGATTAATAAAATAAAATAAAATAAAATATGACTGAGGATGCTTTGGTTACAGGAGATGGAGTGGGCCCCCCTCTGACCCACACACTTTGCCCTCCTGCATACACCATGAGCAACCTGGCCAAGGAGAGCGAGCACAGCAGCAGTGGGAGCTAGCCATGCCTACCCTGGCCACATCTAGCCCAGCCCCCCGAAATCAACCACAATCCTGATGCAGCCCCCACTGAAATTGAGTTTGACACCCCTGGTCTAACTCATCTCATATTTGTTGAGGGAGACAAATATCTCCATGGTTACAGGCTTGGCACTGCAGGATCCTTTTCTGGAATTGCAGTTTGCACTTTGAATGGCTTAAGTTTCCAGATAGGCTACTGGCTACTTGCTTGGACGTTTGTTCATTCATTCATACATTCATACATATATACATACATACAGTTTCTGTAGCTACTGGTCTCAGTCCAATTGACTGTGGGCTGCAAACAATATCACAGTGTGCTATATGCCTTCCCTTGAGAACAGTGTTTGTTTTGGTTTTGGTACTTGCATGGTATCTGGACACTGAAGCTTTCCAGCTTAAAATCCTGCACCTGCATTCAGGTCATACAGCTGCTGACCTTCCCATTCCAACTTAGTACAATAGCTTGAACTTCTTCTACCCTGAGTTTCATTCCTCTCTCCCATTTGCTCTTGACCTTCAAATTGCATACTTGATATATTTCTAAGCTGCTTATTTTAGCTCAATCAATTGTGACCAGATAATAATGCATTCCATTGGGATTCTGCCTTCTGGAAATAGCCATACCTTCTATCTGTTCTGCAAAAAGTAAAGGAGCAGACAAACCTGCATTCAAAAGGTTCTATGGATGCAGCATATATCAGATTGTTATGAGAATTCAGAACATGCCATAATGGATGCGGCTGATTACAAAATATTCACGAACAAAGTATTAGCCACAGCTATCCAAAGTTTTATTTTCTAAGAATGTCTCTTGAATCTCTCAAGGTCCCAGAGACATTGCTGAAAATATAGATTAGGCTGAAAGTTGTGTCTTTGCTTTGTATCATGCTGAGTTTCTCTTTTTTTTAATGCAATATATCTTTAAAAATTAGCTAGAGCAGGGGTGTCAAACTCAAGGCCCACAGCTGAATCAGGCCCACAGCTGAATCTGGCCCACAGATCTGGCCCGCGAGGCCAGCCTGGAAATAGCAAAGAACCAGCCCGCGGTGCCTTTGCTAGCAAAAACAGGGTGCAGGGTTTTTTATTTTTATTTATTTATTTTATTTATTTATTTTGTCACAACAATATATGTAACTATCATACAGAAAGGTTATATAGTATATAAAGATATAGAAGAAAAGAAAAACAATAGGACAGGAACGGTAGGCACGTTTGTGCGCTTATGCACGCCCTTATGTCCCTCTTAGGAATGGGGTGAGGTCAATAGTAGAAAGTTTTTGGTTAAAGCTTTTAGGATTATGGGAAGAGACCACAGAGTCAGGTAAAGTATTCCAAGCACTGATGATTCTGTTACAGAAGTCATATTTTCTGCAATCTAGATTAAAGCGGTTGACATTAAGTTTTTGACCTGGATGGCCTCCTGCAGCACTCTGCCAGCTAAAACGGGACGCAAGGGGCCCCGTGGAGCCTCTTTATGCCCCGTTTTGGCCAGCAGGGTGCTGCAGGAAGCATCTGTCCTGTCTCCCCCCACCCTCCCAGCCGACCCACAGAGGACAACTACAATGCTGATCCAGCCCTTGAAGAAATCCAGTTTGACACCCCTGAGCTAGAGGAAGGAGCAAGATAGGCAGCAAGGAACATATGGTCCCATATTGTGCTTACTTTCCCTATCTTCTTTTGTGGACATCATCAAAAGTGTAGGCATCATTCTCATTCTTATTTTTGTCAGATATCAACATCTCGTTTCAATCATCATTTCTTAACAATTTGGAAGCAAACTATACTGTATATTTGAGCTACTGCATATAGTTATATTCAGCTGAAAGAATCATAAAAGATATGAGTCAAAAGAATGTAAATAGCTAAAACAAAACCAAGAGCATAACATACATTTTTGTAGGTGGATTCATGCTGGGTTCACAGAGTATATATGCCAATATAACTGTATCATCATCTGTATAAGAAGTGATGAATAATATTACTGGGCATATGGGAAATAGTATAATCCCAACTGTCAATGCACATTTATATTTTTATTGGCAATGTGATGTTTTATCTGTACTCACTAAGTTTATTGGCAATATCTAACACTTAAATGTTAGATGCCCATGCCCCAAAAATACTGACTTATCATCCAAAGTGTGACAAAGATTTGAGGCAAAAGATCATCCACATAAATTGACTAAGATGTGAACTAAGTGTCATCCTATGCCTCTGGTTTTATGCATTTCTGATTTCTGGATAATGTTACCCAGAGGGCATCTTGAGTGAATCCAGTGGTTGAACAACACAATCTAAATAACAGTGATCCTACAGTCTATATCGGGGTCTCCAATCTTGGCAACTTTAAGACTTGTGGACTTCAACTCCCAGAATCCCTCAGCCAGCAAAGCTAAGGAAAGTAACCACAGTATGGGACCATATGTTCCTTGCTGTCTATCTTGCTCCTTCCTCTACCTCAGGGGGAGACAGGACAGATGCCTCCTGCAGTACCCTGCTGGCCAAAACGAGCATAGGAGGCTGCACGGGGCCCCTTGCGTCCCGTTTTGGCTGGCAGAGTGCTGCAGGAGGCCATCCAGGTCAAAAACGGGGCATGCTAGCATGTTTTTCCTAGCAAAGGCACCGCAGGCTGGTCCTTTGCTATTTCCAGGCCAGCCTCATGGGCCAGATCTAATTTATTATTTATTTATTTATTTATTTGTTCATACTTTTATACTGCCCTATCTCCCTAGGGACTCAGGGCGGTTTACAGCCAAATAAAAAACATAAATATATACAGAATAAAACATTAATTTAAAAAACTTATTCAATAGGCCAAATATTTAAAATAGAAATATAAATAATAAAACCCCATTAAAACCCGAATTAAAATTTAAAAATTCTAGTCCAGTCCTGCGCAAATAAATAGATGTGTCTTAAGCTCGCGGCGGAAGGTTCGAAGGTCAGGAAGTTGGCGAAGTCCTGGCGGAAGCTCGTTCCAGAGGGTGGGAGCCCCCACAGAGAAGGCCCTTCCCCTGGGTGTCGCCAGTCAGCACTGCCTGGCCGACGGCACCCTGAGGAGTCCCTCTCTGTGAGAGCACACGGGTCGGTGAGAGGCAATCGGTGGCAGCAGAAGGTCCCGTAAGTAGCCCGGCCCTATGCCATGGAGCGCTTTGGAGATAATTACCAAAACCTTGAAGCGCACCCGGAAGGCCACAGGCAGCCAGTGCAGTCTGCGCAGGAGAGGTATTATGGGGGAGCCATGAGGGGCTCCCTCTATCACCCGCGCAGCCTCATTCTGAACTACCTGGAGTCTCCGGGTGCTCCTCAAGGGGAGCCCCGTGTAGAGAGCATTGCAGTAATCCAGACGAGATGTCACGGGAGCGTGAGTGACCGTGCATAGGGCATCCCGGTCTAGAAAGGGGCGCAACAGATCTAAGCACCCTATGGGCCAGATTCAGCTGTGGGCCTTGAGTTTGACACCCCTGCTCCTACTAATTTTTAAAGATATATTGCATTAAAAAAAAAGAAAAACCCAGCATGACACAAAGCAAAGACTATATGGCTTTCACCAGCATACACTTCAGGAAACATATGAAAAGGCTGAGTTCAGATTCAAAGGGAAGTTTTTTTTTCCCCGCCCAAATTGTGATCTTAACCATTTCTCCTGTGTTTCCTAGATTGGACTGTTCCTCATTCTCAAGAGCTTTTTATGATAAATGGTGATAATGTGAATGGTTGTATGGAGCAATATGATAACTAATAAAATGCTCATAAAAACTTTACCCCTTTTCCTATCGTTTATGCCATTATTCTTATCTGTATGCTTTGGCAGTATATTAATTTATTAATGGCTAACTTGCAGCTAATTTACGCCCTTTGATTTGTGGACTTTGTTCTTTCATGGCCTGTAGCGTCATCACTGACAACAAGAAAAGTCCACAGAAGCCCAGAGAAATGTGTTTCAAATGCATTCCGAAGACTCATTGTTTAAGAACTGGCTAAGGAGGTCAGAGTGGAAAACAGCTGATATCTCAAAAAAAATTAACTAAGCCTTTTCCAGGAAAAGCATAAATAGCCATTAAAGAAAGAAACAGCTTTAAAGCTCACAAATGGATCATTTTGATTATTTAAATGCATGCTCAAAGCAGAAATTTTGATATTTAAAAAAACACTTCAAGTATTCAGAGATAGGTACGTCATGACTTCACCTTCTTCCTATCTGGTGCACTAGCTATAGAACTATGAACCATAGAATTACAAGATCGTGACTTATTCAGTTGGAGCAGCGAAATAAAAACTGCAAAAAAAAAAAACCCTCTGTGCTTCTCAAGCATGGGACCTAGAGAAAATTAATCATTACCACCTGCCCAAGCTTCTTACTAAAGGAAAGCTATTTTTATCACAAAGTGGGTGAAGGCAGAAAACATAAGGAAGAGAGTGGGAAGAGTAACAGTGAGCAATTCCAAAAAAGAAGCAAGAAGAACCCCAACATCTCTATTATTTCATCTCCCATTCTCTGTACTGAAGCTTTAATTTCTCTCTCTAAACACCAGTAAAAATAGATTGGATAGAAAGTCAATTCAAGATCTAAATGAGAGGGTTTCATCTCAGAGCAAAAGTATTGACTGCACTGGGTCTTCCTGGAAACAAAGATACAATAATGCAGGTCACACAGAAGTTGCAAAAAAAGATTAGTTTTAGTTTAATAGATTCTTTGTCCTGTTTTCCGATGTCATTTCCCTAGTGAATAGGGAGCACAGTGATTCATGTGGTTAGGATGCTGGGTTTGAGATTAGCAAGCCCATGTTTGAGACCCAGGTGCTACCATGGGGTGGGGTGAGCTCCCATCCTTCACTCTAGCTTCTGCTGGGAACATCAGCATCTCCCGGGCAATAGTGATGTCATCAAAGCACCCTGAGGCACAAGTGCTCCATACACAAGTGCCCTAGTGAATACACATAGAATTGCAGCCCTGACAATGCTACACAGACATTGTTCTTTATATTCAAACAGTATTAACCACAGTTTAGAGAACCATGGTTTACTGACTCAGTCATGGGCTAGACCTAAATTAGGAATGAGCATTGTTCTCCAAATTTAAAGACGCAGGATACTGTAAGCAGTATCAGTGCTTTTGAACTTTGGAGTTGGAGAAGACTCCTAAGAATACTGAAAAGAAACAAATGTATCATTAAACAAATGAACCCAAAGTTGAGCCACAAATGATGAGGTTCAGATTATCCTACTTCAGAGATATTATGTGAAGAACTAGAAGATTTCTGGAAAAGACTCTAATTCTGAAAGAAGTAGAAGGAAAGAAAAAAGGACGATCAGCCACAAGGTGAATGGGCTCAGTTACAGAAGTAATGGAAGTATTGTTAGAAGAGCTGAAGGACCAAGCTAGGGACAGATCAGACAAGAGGCGGTGGTGAGACCCCTCCTCAAGAAGCCTTCCCTGGACCCGGCTGTTTTAGGTAATTATCGTCCGGTCTCCAACCTTCGCTTCGCGGCGAAGGTTGTAGAGAGTATGGTGGCATATCAGTTTCCCTTACACCTGGATGAAACTGTCTATCTAGACCCGTTCCAGTCCGGCTTCCGGCCCGGTTACAGCACTGAGACGGCTTTGGTCGCGTTGGTGGATGATCTCTGGAGGGCCAGGGATAGGGGATGTTCCTCTGCCCTGGTCCTATTAGACCTCTCAGCGGCTTTCGATACCATCGACCATGGTATCCTGCTGCGCCGGTTGGGGGGATTGGGAGTGGGAGGCACCGTTTATCGGTGGTTCTCCTCCTATCTCTCCGATCGGTCGCAGACGGTGTTGACAGGGGGGCAGAGGTCGGCTCCGAGGCGCATCACTTGTGGGTGCCGCAGGGTCGATCCTCTCGCCTTTGTTCAACATCTATATGAAGCCGCTGGGTGAGATCATCAGTGGCTTCGTGTGAGGTACCAGCTGTACGCTGATGACACCCAGCTGTACTTTTCACACCGGGCCACCCCAACGGTTATCAAGTGTTGTCCCGGTGCTTGGAGGCCGTACGGGTCTGGATGGGGAGAAACAGGCTCAAGCTCAATCCCTCCAAGACAGAGTGGCTGTGGATGCCGGCATCCCGGTACAGTCAGCTGAGTCCTCGGCTGACTGTTGGGGGCGAGTCATTGGCCCCGATGGAAGAGGTGCGCAACTTGGGCGTCCTCCCGGATGAACGGCTGTCTTTTGAAGATCATTTGACGGCCGTCTCCAGGAGAGCTTTCTACCAGGTTCGCCTGGTGCGCCAGTTGCGCCCCTTTCTAGACCGGGATGCCCTATGCACGGTCACTCACGCCCTCGTGACGTCTCGCCTGGATTACTGCAATGCTCTCTACATGGGGCTCCCCTTGGAGGGCATCCGGAGGCTGCAGTTAGGTCAGGATGCCGCTGCTGGTTATAGAGGGAGCCCCTCGTGGCTCCCATATGACACCAATCCTGCGCAGACTGCACTGGCTACCTGTGGCCTTCCGGGTGCGCTTCAAGGTTTTGGTAACCACCTTCAAAGCGCTCCATGGCATAGGGCCGGGTTATTTACGGGACCGCCTACTGCTACCGAATACCTCTCACCGACCCGTGCGCTCTCACAGAGAGGGACTCCTCAGGGTGCCGTCAGCTAGGCAGTGTCGTCTGGCGACGCCCAGGGGAAGGGCCTTCTCTGTGGGGGCTCCCACCCTCTGGAACGAACTCCCCCCAGGACTCCGTCAACTTCCGGACCTCCGAACCTTCCGTCGCGAGCTCAAGACACATTTATTCATCTGTGCAGGACTGGCTTAGATTTTAAATTTATAGGGGTTTTTAAATTGGTTTTTTAATATTTATATTTAGATCTTTTAATAATTGGGCATTAGAATAAGTTTTTTAATGATTATCTTAATTTGTATATAAATGTTTTTATGTGCCTGTGAACCGCCCTGAGTCCTTCGGGAGATAGGGCGGTATACAAATTTGAATAATAATAAATAAATAAATAAATAAATAATCATCATGGAGCGAGTGGGGGGGAACCTTTGTGGTCAGTAAGAGACAACCATTCTTGATGGTACATAATCAATATCATTTGCAGTAAACATGTAGAAAACCTCCCATAGCTTTCTGAGTGGAATCAGTCATGGGATGCAACTGAATATAAGTGAGCAATTCAGTGCCCATTCTTTCTTTAGAATAATAGAGACATGTACAGATTTACTGCAAATTAAATAACAGTTATCTTATGGGGCCTCCTAACCTCTCTGTTGTAATCAGTGGTGTAATTCTGTGAAGTCTGCTTAATCATAATGAAGTCATGATTCCACCATGAGTCATTATCTTAATCTGAATTCACATGTTGCTCATTTTAATCAGTCAATTACATTCTTAATGCTCACTTACAATAATCAGATTTAGCTTCTTAAAATTTTTTTCAAAGAGTCATCTCGCCTGTTATTTTATTTGATATAGAAGCTTTTAGGCTCCTTTAAAATATCCCATTTGCAATGTGAGGTAAAGTACTCTGGGATAAATTACTGATATCACTTAAAGTAAAAGCTGATACTGTCTGCTATTGAAAGATTTAAACCAGCTTCTTTTTCTTTCTGAAATTATGATGTAACCTTCCCTATGTTTGCATTCATGAGACATATACACACAAAAATTCTGCCCAGCATGATTAGCAAATTAAAGATCATAGATGATTCTTATTAATGTGTATGTTTGATTATTCCACTAATCACCCAACTCACCTGTTTCTTAAAAGGCTAAAATTTACTACTATCTTCCAATATCTGCTCTTTAGCCATAGCTATGTATTTGAATATTCTACTTTTCAATTGCTCAAGTTTTTAGAATCTTTAGTTTTCTCCAGCCGAGGCACAGAGAATTTAGAAGTAGTTATTATACCACTGAACAACTCTTGAGACTATCTAATTTTCATATATGTCACCACAAATTGAATGAAAAAGTATTTTCCAGTAAGTCAGATTAATATTAAAGTTTAGTTTATTTTCTTTTAGAATTTAAGCTTAAACTGAGATATTCAGTCTGATTCCAGTGGAGCCCATCATGGACTCCCTCTTTCCATTATCAGTTGACATTATAAACAGAACAGAACGGGATGTTAGCATGTTGTAAAGTAATTTCAAAGGATTACTTTTACTATCAATACTAATACTGGGCCTTTCATGGTACAATGGGCATCTTTGGAAATTAAAAGCAGGGTTTTTGGTTTGGAAGAGATGTTCCCAACCTAGGTAAAAATCATACAAAGAAAAGAAGAAAACTGCAGCATAAGATGTATCCAGGACAGGGGTGAAATGCTCCCGGTTCGGCCTGGTTCGACCGAACCAGTAGCAATGATGGCCGGGTGGTTTGGAGAACTGGTAGCGATGGCAACTCGAGACTCTGCCCACCCTCCCAGTCATTGTTACTTCCTGGTTTTAACCAAGAAGTAACCTGTTTTTTACCCTCTGAGCATGCTCAGAAGGGTTTGCGCATATGCAGAGGGTCGGCGCACACATGTGGCGCGTGCACTTCCAAACCGGTAGAGAAGATAAGTAGATTTCACCTCTGATCCAGGGGAATTACTGGGACCTGATTCTTATCACCAGTTAAGTTCTGGTATATTGGGATTTGGTCACTGGCCGCCACCACCATAGTGGCCATTTTATAAATGGAGAAGTTAGTTTATAAAAGAGTAAGAAAAGAACCCAGAGGATGCTTTCAAAATTCCAACTGTGCTCAAAAGGCTTCACAATCTGAGGGAGAAATTTTGATTACTGTAATTCTATTTTGACAACTATCCCACCAGATCACAATTAGATCTTAAGGCAAAAGTAATATAAAACATTTATGCTCTTTCCACATACCATTTTCCCAAACATCAACATTTAATAATATTTAAATGCTATATCTAGGCAACTATGACACCTTTACCCATGCTGTTTTGCAATGATGCTTCAGAAATATTTTATCATCATTTTTTTTTGCAAATCTGTATATATCTATACATTTTTCAGCTACCTTTCTTTATGAAATTGAATTATGAATTCAATTCTAGTATTCCAGATACTCGTACCAGAATGATTCTTCACTTCCTATATCATGACTAAAATCTTTATAAGAACTTAACTGATTCAAATAAGGTAAAATTGCTCATTCAAGTTGAAAGCATTGCTCGATAGATAAAATATATACTAGAAATCCAGATGTATACTGTAGTTTTCATTTTTCATATAAAAACTATCTGAGATTTTCATATAATAACTATCTGAGATTTCCATTTACTGGTATTTGTTTCAAATTGCTGAACTTTTATTGTTTTATAGTGTTTGTTCAGTAGATTGTTATATTGATTTTGCTGCTGTTATCACCCTGAGCCACTTTGGAAAAAGTTTGCATTAAAAACTTACGCAATTATGCAAAATTAAAATTGCTAGAATTTTATTTCACAAATGAAAACAGAACTTAAAAAGTGCCTCTGAAAATATGCAGAACGTTGTTATTGTTATTATTATCATCATCAGAATAGAGCGGGAAGGGACCTTGGAGGTCTTCTAATCTAACCCTCTGCTCAAGCATTACCCCTATACCATTTCAGATAGGTGGTTGTCCGATCTTTTCTTAAAAACCTCCAATGATGAGGCACCTACAACTTCTGAAGACAAGCTGTTCCACTGATTAATTGTTCTCACTGTTAGGAAATTTCTCCTTAATTCCAAGTTGCTTTTCTCCCCTTGATTAATTTGCATCCATTGTTTCTTATCTATACCTGTAACTTTGGTTTTTCCTGCCTAGGTGTAAAACCTTGCTTTTCTCCACATTAAATTTTATGTTGCTGGATAGAGCCCAAGTCCGTCAAGATCTTTTTAAATCCTGAGCTTGTCTTCTGGGGTGTTGGCTATTCCTGCTAGCTTAGTGTCATCTATAAATTTGATGAGTTCTGCTTCTATTCCCTCATCTAAGTCATTTATGAAGATATTGAAGAGTACTGGGCCTAAGTTGGAACCTTGTGGTACCCCACTGCTTACTTCTCTCCATGTACATGAAACTGCCAACACAAAGCAGTGAAGTCATGTTGATGTTTTGCTTAATGATTACATCACTTAACAATGGAAATTTTGGTCCCAATTAGGGTTGTTAATTGAGAATTACCTATACAAACTGATATTTGATTTAATTTTTATTTGTGCACCCTAGTTTTTTTTCTGAGTTTGTACAAAACATACACTACTAGAATACCATCAATAGTGAAAGACCAGGACCACAAGCAAAGTGTCAATTAAACTGATTTATTATTACTCATGCCTGGCACAAGAATCTACTCAACTAACAGATAGCACTATTGTTATGCTAGATAAGAATCAACAGAATTCAAAAAGGGATTGGGCTTAGTCTGTTTGTGCCTACATAGTGACTCTAAGCTGATTCCTCTTTTGACTCCCCCTCAGGTTCTGCCACTACTTCTCCTATATAACCATCTTTGTATCTCATGCCTTTTATTTATAATTATCTCCCCTTATACTGCCATGCTCTTCAAACAATTAATATCCCCTTTAATAATTCCATTCCTCTCTTCCCTTTTCCCCTAATTAGTCTATTCCCATATCTCAAAATTCCCCCCCGATAATAACCCTTATAGCATTGCAATGTTCTTTTCAATATGATAGTTCTTTCCATGGGTAGAAAAACCTGAAAAACAATTGTGATTGTGGTTTTTCTTTTTTCTCCTGAAAGGAAAGGAAAGGAAAGGAGACACATCTTGCTGCAGAAATGGAAGTCTTATTTTTGCCTCACTAAACTGTCCTTGCAGTATATTAAATTTCTTAAGAATGCTTACTTTTACAGATTCCCCTTGTCACAATGTAACATCAGTTTCCTTTCAAACCAACCACTCAGATGTATTTGCAAAAAAATCAAAAACCCACAGTATGCTCTGAAAATCATTGAGGGTGGAGAGAAGGAAGGCTAGCAAATATGTAAGAAAAGATACTAAGCCTTTTTTTTTCTCCTTCATCTTTTAGAAAACAAAGGAGGATTTGTTGTGAACCAGCAATTCCTACCTGGACTCGGTTATTACCGCAGTCCAGCTGGACAGCATTTGTTGTCTATAATACATTGGCAGAGGGTTATTATCATGTTTAGGTAAAACAGTTATCACTAATACATCAATGGAAGATGATTTATTGTTTCTCTGATATTTGTTTTGCAGTGCAGATTATTATAAAAAGAAATGAAGGATGAAAAAGAGGGATCGAACTTTTAATTAGCACACTTTGAAACCCCGAAGTGCTAATTTACATGCATTGTTAAAATAAATCTACCACTAGAAAATTCAGGCTTTCCTTCCTTTCTGAGGACAGCAGATAGTTAGGATACTTAAAGTAAATATTACTGATGGGATTTAAATAATATATGCATTATATCTATATCCATACCACTCTCATTTAGGTCATTAAACATAAGCCACATCACACACAGCAAGAACTTATTTCTAAATATGTTTCTTAAAATCTGAAATATTAGCGGAGGGGGGGAAGAGGGAAGGAAGGTAGGTATTAAATTTTTTAAATTTCAAAAAGCAACAAATACAAAATAACAAAAAAGGGTGTTAGGAAGGGAGGGGGAAATCAAAAGGAAAAAGAAGTTAAAAAGTGACAAAAAATAGAAGAGGATATTTTATTATATACAGTAGTTGTAGAGCTGTTTTGATTGTTATATTTGTATATTTTACATTACAATTTTGTATTTTTGTTTTACTGTAGCAATAGCAATAGCATTTATATGCAATAGCATATAATGCTTCATAGAGCTTTACAGCCCTCTCTAAGCTGTTTACAAATGTCAGCATATTGCCCTTAACAATCTGGGTCCTCATTTTACCAACCTCAGAAGGATGGAAGGCTGATTCAACTTTGTATAGGTGAGAATCAAACTACAAAACTGCTGGCAGCAAGCAGTCAGCAGTAGTAGCCTGCATACTGCATTCTAACCACTGTACAAGTACAGCTCTGTAGAGTAGTCAGTTATATTATTATATACTGTATTATTATATCTTTACTGAAGAAAATCTGAATAATATATAATCTTGATGAACTGAGTTATATAAAATAATCTTCAATGGAAAAAAATCATTCAGATATATTTTAGAAGAATCAAAAATATTTTAGAAAAAAATATGTCCTTTGTGTTATTTTAAATTTGTAGATAAGTAATTAAAAGCCATTACTTAAAAATACTCCTGCTCTTTGTCTCAACTGGTTAAGTACTTTAGAAGGCAGTTCTACTTTTAACTGCTCAATAAAACTTTAGTTTTATAATAAGCTGAGTTAAAACTCTAAAATCATCATATTCTTTAAAAACTCTTATTAGTTATAATCATATTTCATGGTTCCAGTATGTAGTTTTGAAAATTAGATATAATAAATTACTTATGTTAGTAAAACCTTCAATCTCTGAATTGGCTAATATAGACAAATGTCTCCAAATCCCCAATAACTTGTCATTCAGTCAGCTCTTGGAAAAATTGCATTTTTTCACCCTTTCTCTATTTTGGTACATATTTCTACCTACAATAAAAACAATGGAAGTTATTACTAGGTTTCTAAGGTAGCACAGTGGAAATTGCTTTTGTCTTGATGAAAAGGCTGGATACACCCGGATCACCAATCTACCCACACGAGGAGCCAATATATAAATGCTAAACAAATGTGAAAGAAAACAATCCCTGAAAGATCATATATTATTTTTAACTTTTTGAGCCTGGTCAGGGTTTGTTTTCCAGTTGCAAAATAATAGAAGACAATGGCATCAATAGCGGGATGCAAATACAGATGGTAATAGAGCTTTCTCCAGATTGGTCCTTGTCAATCTATTGAATAAAGTTCCCATATTCCCAGGGGAAGCTCCTAGAGGTCACCCTTTCAGCTACTGATATATTCAACACTGGGCTAATAAAGCATTTCTCTCTGTGAAATAAAGATCAGGGGTCGTTAGAAGAAAGTGTTCCTTTTATGGAGAAGTTTTTTTTCTACATTCACATTGATTAAATGAATGAGAGTCTGAGACCCAAGAATGAGAGAGAGTGTGTAAGGGGCAAAGAGCTACCATATTTCTGGAATATAAGATGCACTTTTCCTCCCCTAAAAGAGGTTGAAAATGTGGGTGCGTCTTATACTCCAAATGTAACTTTTTTGAAGCTTTTTTCAGCCCTAATGAGACCCTAGTGAGTGAATGTTTTTCTCATTGCTTCACTCTCCAAAGATCAGCTGTGCATTAGGGCTGTTTTTCAGGCCTAACAAGATGCTAGCGAGCAAAGTGATCTTCCGGGCTTTGCCCGCTTTTCTCATTGCTTCTCTCTTCGAAGATCAGCTGTGCTTTAGAAGCTGTTTTTTATCCCCAAAACCAGCGAACTAATGTGCTGAAGCTGACCAGACTAAGGACGCTAGTCAGATGAATACCTGGTAGGTAGAATTTTTTTTCATATTTTCCTCCCCAAAAACTAAGGTGCGTCTTATACTCCAGTGCATTTTATGCTCCAAAAAATATGGTAGTTCCACACAGAAACACTTCGAAATTACTGATTTATTGCTTTAGCCTATGCACTGGTGAAACGAATGGTTTGCACCTGTGTAAAACCAAGGTTCAACAGCATTCAAGAGCGGTTGGAACTTAGTTCTCTTGTGACAGTGTAGAGATTCTAAGCTGACTCCCCTTTGGACTCCTTCTTCTGGCCCTGCCAATCTCTCTTCTATGGGAAAAGACAGAAGTTATACTTTAGTGGTAGATGCTACATACACCGTAGACTACTCATGGATGGCAAAGTTTAATCAATTTCTTGGGCATGGCCTTTCTCTTTCCTACATTTCATATTGCATGGAGTGATTCCTCAGCATTATTTCTATCTCTAGCCAAGTAGCTGATTCTATATAGCTCTTGTTAGGAACACATAAAGGTAATCCACAACTTGCAACCATGCATTTAGTAACCATTTAAAGTTACACCAGCACTGAAAAAGGTGGCTTATGACTGGTTTTCACACCTTCAATGATATTAGGTTCCCCATGGTCACATGATCAAAATGCTTGGCAACTGGCATATATTTATGACAGTTGCAATGTCCCGGGTCATGTGACCATCACTTGTAATCTTGCCAGCTGGCTTCTGACAAGCAAAATCAATAGTGGAAAGATTTGCTTAACAACTGCCTGCTTTACTTTACAACCGCAGTGATTTGCTTAACAACTATGGCAAAAAAGATCATAAAATAGGATGCAACTCACTTAACAATCTTGCTTAGCAAGAGAAATGTTGGCCTCAATTGTGAGTGTAAGTTGAGAACTACCTGCAGTGATGTAGGTCCTGGTCTATAATTGGAATATTACAATATTCTTTATTGGTCAAGTGGGATTGGAATTTGTCTCCAGTGCATAAACTTTCAATGTACACACAAACAAAATGATAAGACATAGATCATAAATCATAAAATACAATCATAAATCATAAGATACAAACAACAGGTGATAAATCATAAAATACCAATAGGGGAAGGTAGTAGGAAGGATGAGAAGATGAGAAAGATAATAGCAATACAGGGCTAGGTAAATATCTTTAAGCATAAGACAGTGCTGTGGGAGTTAGATGTTTAGCAGAGTTGCTCAGCATGGGGAAACCAGAGACTGTGAGTTCTAGTCTCACTTTAGATATGAAAGTTGGCTGGGGGACTCTGGGCCAGTCATGCGCTCTCAGCTCAACCCACCTCACAGGAGGTTTCCCCCACATATTGTGGGGAAAACACAATATTATATTACTTATAAAGTAATAAAGATGGGATAAAAATCTAATAAATAAATCTGTTTGGGCTTCTGGCAGAAATTGCCTTGTTTAAGAGAGATATAACACTGCATGTATACTATTTCACAATATTGTATAGATATAATAAGCTAAGAAAAAAATACAACAACTGTCCTTAAACAACATGATTTATTTTGTAGCTTGATCATCAACATGTCAAACAGTAGTTTTTGTTTTTTAATTACTGAGAACTACTAAATCTCTGGAGCATTAGAAAAGATTTGTTTGGATATGGAACTCATCCATAAGCCCATCCTTCCTGTGAATTGCATGTCTTCATTAACAGCTCTGAATAGTGTGACTCCCCAGGTTTGCTCAAGTTTAGATAAAGATAATAACAAAGGAACTACGTAGATAGGATGTTATGAACTGCCTTGGCTTAACAGGGGAATGGAAATCCTGATGTTAGTGAAAAATATCACACAGCTAGTTCTGTAGCATTTTGTGGAAAATAAGCATTTTATTGTTTAGTTGGCCTGATGTGTGAAAACACTAAGATAGATAATAATGTAGCCTTCCCCAGCTAGGCACTTGAGGGGCATGTTGCATTACAACTCCCATAAAAACAAAATACTTTTTTTTTTACATCCACATTGTGCTCCTCAAAATGACAAGAGATGAGTGAGCCTCAGATACTTCATGACATATACCGGTATATTGTGCTGTAATTTTCTTGTCATGAATCAATTGCAATCGGTGCTAAATTTTAAAGGGTGATTTTTGAGGTACATATGTGCTTGCATCAAACTTAAATCCTAATGGGTGCATGGAGACCTCCCGTCCTTTATTTAACTAAAAATAATAAAGACGTTTGATATTGCCTTTGCTCAGGATTTTTTTTAACCTTCCCAGTCTTGCCTAAAATAGGACCCAGGGAATTCTCTGGCCCAATCCTGCTTAACCTCTGAACTTAGGTAAGATTGGCCTGATAAGCCCATATCTGAGAGCTGGCAGCATGCAGAAATGGTCATTATGTAAAGAGTATTACTTCCTTTCCAGGAATAAAAGGCCGTGCTAAGAATAAGAAGTCATTATAAGCATTTTTTCCTAATGAAATTTCCTAATTCATCTGCAGATGCTTCCATTGGCAGCAAGCATTCCTGAAACAGACGAGTGACACACACCTGGTATGTTTCTGATAACAGCAAGAACACCTAGCAGACTACTGATATCAACAAAATCTTGTTTATGTGAGGCACAGAACAGGTGTGTTGAATTAACTTCAGCCAAGTAGTTAAGCAAGAAGACATTATTTCATTTGTTTTACCAAACAATAATAATTAAAACACATTTATTTCTCATTTATTTATTTCTAAAATGGACTATATCTGAACATATTTCCAAACAAATATTTTCCCAGGGAATCTTACAAAATCCTTAGAAATCAACATGGGGAGAACCAAAAAGGAAGGGGAAGAAGAGGAGGAAGAAAAAGAGCAAGAAACGTAGTGTGTACAAAAAGCAGTAAGTAATCTTTTGAATAGCATTTGAATATATGGCAGGCGGTAACACACTATTCATTAAAAAGTACAGTTGTAGCATAGATGAAAAGTTGGCATGAAAAACCCTCAGAGTTAGAATGTCTTTTCCTCAGCGCATCAATTCTCAAAGTCAATTCCAAACAATTTCTCTAGGACAGTGTATCTCAATCTTGGCTGGCAATGTTAAGATGTATGGACTTCAACTCCCAGAATTCTGAGAGTCAATGTCTATACACTATATAGTTGCCAAGGTTCAGAAATGCTGCTCTAGAAAAAAATTCCAGAAACAGGGGAGCAACTGTGAGAAGGCTCAGTCCTGGATATTCATGACTTATGTAACAGAAGGCATATTAATCATATGCTGCTGAAGATCGAGTCATATACCAATGAGCAGGATTTATGAAGTCTTAAAGCTCAGGCCTGCATTTGGCTTAGGGCTCACACACATTATTGAAACATGTATAATGGCAAAAGATTATATTTATTTCCTTCAGATTTCACTCCACCCATCTTTTTCTTTAGAAGGTAGCTTAAACTCAAGTAGCTAAACAGCTCCATATGTTTGTTCCAATGAAAATAGTAAAAACTCATAACTTCTAGTAGCTGGGTTTTTTTAAAAAAACTGATTGTATAGATGATTTTAATCCCAATTAAAAGTTGGGGAGTTACTGTATATGCTGCTCAAAATTGGCAGATTGGAAAGTTCTACAGATAGTTCTTGATTTATGACTGCTCATGAATTTTAAAGCAAGAAGTTAATCTATTTCATATCTGTAACTCTATTGAAGAAAATTGGAAATTACTTTCCCCCTTTCTCTGTGACTTTTTTTTTCAGTTCTTGTGCCATGAATTATGCTACAATGTATTACTTTTTAATAATATCAAAACACATTTGTTTTTATTTTAGTGAATTAAGTTGAGTATGCACAGCACCTAAATCCTCAAATGCCCTTAAAATCAGAGCAGATGTGCACCAGTGAATCATATCCACTTCTTAAAACTCCCTGTAGTAAGACAATTTCTTTCAGCATGTATTTCTTCATTCAATAATGAATGCAAATTGCAATGAGGAACTTACAGCCTTGTTTTATCTATTCATGCAAATAAAACCTCAAACTTACTGGACTAAGGTAAACAAGGAGCAATCAAGCTGCAATTAAGTCTCACCCGTCTTCATTGCCAAACTAGTTTTCTAAATATTTGAATAATTAAAATAGCAATCCTAAAACTCAGGAGATCTGGAATGCTTCACTTTTTAATGGGCATAGATATTGTATTTCCACTTTAAAAGCCATTCAGTTTCGGCTGTATGCCTCCAAGTCACAGCTAAATAGAAAGTTGTTCTCTTCATGCCTTTGGGCAATCCCAGGGCAACAATTAACCTTTTCAAGTTATGATGGCAGGGAAAAAAAACCACACCGAAGAGTTTTGCAGCCCAGAAAGCCTGTTCAATGAAGGGAAAGTCCATACCTTCCAAGAGAGGTTCACTTTATTGCTATCTAGGTACCTCAATAGTTACTGTTAAATGAGGTGTGAAAGAGATTCCATTTGTCCTGTTTCCTCTGTACTTCATCCCTAAAGCAACAAAGAGTACATCTGCATATACCTATTCCACACATAATAATTCATTAAGAAACAAATCAATTCATTCTGAGAAAGGGAAACATTAATATTTGTTGCCAAAAAAAAATCAGTTTGTATGGACTACTAATATAATATCAGTCCCAATCTCTATTGAAAATAATGGATAAATTAGGTCTACTCAAATGTTATGTTAGACAAAAGCCCCACCCCAATATTTGGTTGCTTCTGGTTTCTCAAAAGGGCATTCTCCATATACTTAGCTCCATATAGTTGACCATTTCCCCAAGACTATTTTGTTTGGTAATTGCAGTATACAGTAGTACATTATCTAGATCAGGGGTCTCTAACCTTGGTCCCTTTAAGACTTGTGGACTTCAACTCCCAGCTGAACTCCTCAGCAAAGCTGGCTGAGGAACTCTGGGAGCTGAAGTCCACAAGTCTTAAAGGGACCAAGGTTGGAGACCCCTGATCTAGATATCTACAGGTAGTCCTCGACTTACAACAGTTCGCTTAGTGACTGTTTGAAGTTACAATGGCATTGAAAAAAGGGACTTATGACCATTTTTCATACTTACAGTCATTGCAGCATCCCTATAGTCACATGATCAAAATTCAGACGCTTGGCAACCAACTCACGTTTATGTGAGTTGCGGTGTCTCGGGGTCACGTGATCCCCTTTTTCAACCTTCCGACAAGCAAAGCCAATGGGGAAGCCAGATTCATATAACAACCGTGTTACTAATTTAACAACGGCAGGGATTCACTTAAGGAATGTGGCAAGAAAAGTCATAAAATGGGGCAAACCCCACTTAACAATTTTCTCACTTAGCAACATAAATTGTGGTCGTAAGATGAATATGGCCTGCATTTCCTCTAGCTCTAGCTCTACATCTGTATCGGAACTTACGGTTCAGCTTCAATACTCTGGTCGGGAGCAACATAGTTAGCTGGGATATAGCCTTGCAGTTTTTGTCCAGGTCCGGCAAGACCATTCTCCACAAGCAGGTTTGCAAACCACCAGCCCTCCTGTGAGGTATCCAGCACTTCAAGCTTATCTCCAGGTTGAAAACTCAGATCATCCTCAGTCCGGGCTTGGTAAGGAAACAAGGCAACAAATCTGCAGCTCTGTTTTACCGTTCTGAGTGGCGGTGATATCGGTGGTCCTACCGGAGAGCCACTTGTTCCATCGCTTGTCACCGTCTTACCTCCTGACCTGCAATCACAAACTTTGAAAAGCCAGAGCAGGTAAGACTCCAAACTTCCACAGTTCTTCTGGCAGCAGTTCCCCATGCTGTGGCTCCTCTTACTTGCTAGCTTCAATTTCTTCAGCTTTTTTCTTTCTCTCTCTCCTGTCCCCCCCGTTACGCATTCACAAATCCTTGAAAACTATTTCTTTCATTATCTGTCATTTCCAAACTCATCCTTCGAGCCCTTTGAACAAGATAGAAGCCAAGGGACTTTGCTGGAATTAGCGAAGATCTTTTACTTGGACTTCTTTCCTCTCAATTTCTAAAAACAAAAAGTCTTCCCCAAGAGTTTCTTCCTCGTCTTGTGGCTACTCGCTCAGGACTGAAACCTGAGCAATGAAAAGCAAATCTTTGTGTCAGGGGAATTTTTCACTTCCTCTTCTGATCATTCAGAAAGACCTGAGCCATTCTCCTGGGAGCCAAAAAAAAAAAAAGATAAAATAACCAAACAGAAGCAGAACAGAATTTCCAGTTAAATCTCCCTACCTTTCTTCCTCCTAATACTCTTTAGTCTCTCAAAGATATACTGTGACTAGTGCAGAGACCAAAACCGTGTCACTCTTGGTAATGAATAACCAATCAGACTGACCTTTTGTGTTAATAAGCTGAAATGTGGACAAACTTCTTTTGTATGAACTTCCTGGTTTCTCCTCTTTCTGCCTCTCTTTTATTACACAGAGTGGCGTATTTTCCCTTCTGTTCTGCATACCACAAATAAAACAATCTGCCAAATCATTGTACCATATAAATAAATGTGCTGTTGTTATCATATTTGGCATGAATTTTCTTGTATATGGTTTTATGAAATGTTTTAAAAAACAAAATAAAAACTAATGCAGACTAATAGAGTAAGAAAAAGAAATAAAAAAGAATGCTAAAAGTAGGAAAATTTGAAAGAAAAGAAAAAAGATACAAAGAAGTACCTTTCAGTTTCCTTTAAAACAATTATAAGATTATTATAAGAAATTATTATAAGAAATTATAATTATAAGATTACTTCTTACGCTCTGGTTACAGCATACCTTTCTTCTTTCTATTCTAATTATCAAAATCATAAATCATAGAGTATGTTCATTTTATAGCGGGGTTCCAGTCAGCAATAAATGTGGTTTATTGGGGGGGGGTTCTGATCAAAGAAATCAGTCTAGGCATCTCAGCAAGATCCAGCTCTCATTTTAACTAACCATTCCTCCACTGTGGGCAATGGCCAATTTTTCTGTGCGTACAGCAATCTCACTACAGTTATCATGTACAAAAGCAAAGGTCCATGACATACTTCCAATTGTTTGTCAATCAGAAAAGAAAAACCTATGGTTTTCAATGCTATAGTAATCTTTAAAGTCCTCTGAATCAGTATATGTACTCAAATCCAGAATTTTCTAACTTTTTTACAAGTCCACCAAACATGGCAAAACGTATCTCTGGTTCACATTCCCAAAATAAATTCGAAGCACCTTTATACATTCTAGTCCAGTGAGTGGCACCGAGTGTCCAGATCGGAAAAAGTGCATGTGCTTGCAAGTGCATGCGCCAAAGTGTTGGAAACCGAAGACCCGCTGGCCGGTACGGATACGTGCGCCGGCCAGCTGGTCTTCAGGTTTCCGGCACATGCATGCACGCCAACCAGCTGGTCTTTGTGCATGCTGGAGCACTGAAAATCCGAAGACCAGCTGGCCGGCATGCACATGCCTGTTTTTTGGGCATTTTTCATTTTGGGCCTGTTTTGGGCCATTTTTGGCCCGAAAAACAGCAGTTTTCCGGCACTCCAGCACCTGTGAAGACCAGCTGGCTGGCATGCACATGCCTGTTTTGGGGGCATTTTTTGGGCTGTTTTGGGCTATTTTTGGCCTGAAAAACAGCTGTTTTCCAGCACTCCAGCACCCGTGAAGACCAGTTGGCTGGCATGCACATGTCTGTTTTGGGGGCATTTTTTGGGCTGTTTTTGGCCTGAAAAACAGCTGTTTTCCGGCACTCCACCACCTGTGAAGATCAGCTGGCCGGCGTGCATGTACACGCTGGAAACCAGAAGAACAGCTTGCAATGCCATGCATACCCACAGAGAGGGCTCTGTGTGCCACCTCTGGCACACATACCATAGGTTCACCATCATGGCTCTAGTCAATTTCTCTGGTGACATATGTCATATTTTATTTTATAAAAATTCTCTTTAAGTTGATATAACATTGTGTAAATTTCAGTTCTTTTGGTTGCATATTTTTCCATTGTTTCATCTGTATATTATAACCAAAATTTTAGCCCACTTTATCAGACATTAATTTGCGTATTTCTATTTCAAATTTCAATATCCCCTGCCACCAGTTCTTCTCTTGATTTTATTTTATATTCCCCTTGACAAATTTCTAGTTCACAAAATAGTCAGTTGTACTTGCCTATTATTTCTCATGTACAATATGCTTTTTGTGCTGAGAGGCACAAAGGTGTTTTCAGGCACAATCTGAATTTATATCTATTCCATATTCTCAATATGGCATGCCTAACATAATGATTTTTTTTAAAAAAAATAAACAGTGACCTTGATTTTGTTGTACCACAAATGTTATGTATTTGAATTTTTGGAGGGAAATTTGGGCGGGAAAAAGCACATTTCTGATTGGCTGGTGCCTTAGCCAAAATACTATATAAAGAGGGCTGTTTGCCAGTTGCTTTTGCTGGGTTCTCACAATAAACTTAAGAGCTGTTGTCACCAATGACTGTCTCCTGCCTCCTCATTGCCTGAACTTAACAACAAATATCCATGCCTCCCAAATCTCAGTTTATGTCTTTCTAACTATAGACGTCTTCTGTTTCTCAGCAACACTCACTATTTCATCCAAACCAACAGCAAACTGCAAAACACACATTCAAATCTGGTGAACCCAATCCCTCTCTTTCCTTTGCTTCTTGTAGCAGGTTATATTTAACTTATGCTTTTTTCCCCTTAGACACAACTTTAGATATAACGTTCTGCCACTTTTTAACTGGTACACCAGTTGTCAAAACAGTATTTTTTGAAATAAAAAGTCATACTATTCAAGACATTCATTTTTAATTACAAAAATTCTCCCCAACAACAAAAATTGTTTTTTTCTCCCATATTAACATATTTTTTAACTTCATTCCATGTCTTAACATAATTATTTTGAAATAGCATACAATTTATATTTGTCCTAAGGATACCCTCATATTTTACCTTCTTTTCAATCTTAAAACTTAATTTGTTAATCAATTCTGTTTGTTCTTCTATTTTCATATTTTTGTTAGTATCTTTGTCTTCTGTTTATTAATCTTGAAGCTTGCTAAACCACCATATTCCTTTAATATGTCCATTCATATTTCAATTCACTTTAAGAAATCTTCTAGAACCAATATCACATCATCTGCAAAGTTTCTTTTTTAACCTTTAGTCCCTCAATTTTCTCATCTGTCCTATACCTCTATTCAATATAAACAAGAAAAGGACAGTTAGTATTCCTGTCTTGTTCCTTTTTGTATCTCACAAGTTTTGTTAGATCTCCATTAACAATCATTTGTGCTTTCTGTGAAGTATAGATCGATCTCATCCATTTTATGAAGTTCTGTCCAAAATTCTTGTCTTCCAGAACTTTAAACAAGAAATCCCAGTTCAAATTGTCAAGGGCCTTTTCTGCATCTAAGAAGATCAATACTGTTTGTTTTTTATTATCTACCAGAAGTGCTTGCATGATAATCTTATTTATATTTCTCTCAGAATGATACTTAGAGGCTACATTCAGCATCTCACGACATACCTTTTCCAAAGTCACAGAGTCACTGTGCAGCTCATGGAAATCTCTTGCATTCTTCCAAGGCTTCATTTAGAATGACCTTCTTAAACTTTCTGCCGCCAGATACATAGCTCCAGGATAGCAATAATATTTAGATTTATATACTGCTTCATAGTGCTTTAAGCCCTCTCTAAGCGGTTTACAGAGTCAGCATATTGCCCCAACAATTCCTTCCATATATATTTGTTCTAAATAATGACAGATATGGTTGGCAATGATAAAAGAAAGTCAGAAAACAAGTTAATTGAAAACAGAATTCAAAGACAACATTAGTATTTAAGCAGTAGAAAAAGGAGAAGAGTCAAGATAATTTCTGAACGCCCACAACTACATCTATTATCTAGGAGTATGGATCCACTCAATGCTGGGTACATGATGTAGTAACCTTTAAGTAAGATCATAATTTGGCTCTAATATCACAATTGTGGACTATTCATTTATGTCTGTTTTCCTGCAAAAAAAATCACTGTCCTCTTAAAATACATTTTAGCATCTAACTTGCTTATAGGTCAATATTCCTCTACAGAATGATGGGCCTTTGGACTGAAAAGTGTAGCATTTTAAATAAAGAATTCTGTCCGCATCAAAATGTCCCATATTTTGTATGTAGTTTGTACTTAACAGAACTGGGATTTGTTCAATTTTCTATGTATGTAGCCCACCAAGCATTTCATACATATGTGGTTGAAAAGGCGAAACATATATTTAAATGAACCCATGTGAGTTTATCTGCAATCAACTGTGACTGCATAACATCTTTAGGAAGAACCATATTGAAAAGTTTTTCTAGCCTCATCAATAAAAAGCAGAAATCTTATTTTCAAAGACTGGAGAAGGAGGAATTGCAATCTTTAGGGAACATTATTCTTTGTTAGTTAATTTGCTAAGCAGACCTCTCATTAGTTTACTGGTGTACACAATCCTTTCATAGTAACTAGAGCATCCAAATTCATAGCGTTGTAAATACTCTTCTATTGTAGAGCATTAAAAAAAATCTGAGCCATTTTTTTTCACTCTGAAAACTTATTCCCCAAATCCTTATTAACATAATGAATAGATGTGATAAATCCTGTTTTCTGCTGCTTGCATTGTGAATATGTTTTGAGATCAGTGGAAAGGCTCAGTAACAATACACATGAACGCACTGATAAAATTCCAGCTTATAATTGTTCAGGATCTTCAGACTCCAGTACTAGAGAGAGTTTTTTCCCCCATCTAAAATAGATATATATATTTTTCTATTGGCATCCTTCAGTCTCAAAAGACTATGGTATCGTGCTCTGGAAACAGCATCTAGTGTGGCTAAAAAGGCCAATTCGAGAGTGGCAATCCCTTCCATACTGAGGGCAGATACATTCTGTCCCCTGCCCAGCCCCCAGATTTCGCTGGTTCCAGGACTGCCTCTTTGCCTCAGCCTGCTGAAAAAATGTCTCTTCAAATTGGAGAAGGCCATGCTGTGTCTTTAGCCTCCAAGCTGAACGATCAGATATATTTTATACCTATGCTTTTATTCTAATGACTTGATTGCCTAAAATGCTTACATTACAACAGCATATTTTCAGTGATATGAGAGGTTCATTTACAACCCAATATAAATTAATGAAATAGCAATAGCAATAGAACTTAAGACTTATATACCACTTCATAGTGCTTTTTACAGCCCTCTCTAAGCGGTTTACAGAGTCAGCATATTGCTCCCAAAAATCTGGGTCCTCATTTTACCCACCTCGGAAGGATGGAAGGGCTGAGTCAACCTTGAGCGGGTGAGATTCGATCTGCTGAACTGCAGCTAGCAGTCAGCTGAAGTAGCCTGCAGTACTGCACTCTAATCACTGCACCTCGGCTCTATCATAGCAATACCCTAGCTTTACAATATAATGAGATCTAGAACTGTTAACATGGTGTAAAACTTCAAAGATATACAGTACTAGCTGCCACACAAATGTGTTGCCTTAGTGGCTCGGCTACCCATTTGGTGGTATTGCCAGAGTAGAGGCACTCCCACTAAAGTTCCTGCTGTTTACCCTATTTTAGTTTTTATCTCAGCCACTCTCTAATGAGCTGCTTTTGTTTTCGACTTTCACTTGACAAAAAAAAAAAAGGGGAAAAATATACCCTTAGCATATCTTTATCTCCAGATGGCCTTTAGGAGGGGGAATATGAAGCCAGATAATTTTTGTAAATTGGAGTACTATATGTTATGTATTAACAGTTGTGCCTTTAAATATTTGAGCGGGAAATCAGCACGTTGCTGATTGGACGAAGCCTCCAGCAGGACTGTATAAAAGGAGAGGTTTTTGCCCCAGCCTGTTGCTGGGTTCACCCTATATTAAAGAGCTGTTGTCACTACCCTGGTCTCCAGCCTCGTTACTTCCCGAACTTAACATTGGCGACGAAGGTGGGATCTCGAGGCTAAGGAGAACCAGAACCGAGCTGAAGCACGCTAGTCCCGAACCCAGCAAACTCAGGGCAGAAACGCGGAAATGGCAAACACGCCACCCGCACCGCATACAACCCGGCAAGGAGAAATGGGAACATATGACCCGCTTCAAAGCTTTCTAGAAGCCAACGAACTACAGGATCCTGATAACCGCAAGCGGGCTTACTTCCTAAGCCATTGCGGGCCGGAGGTAATCGAGATTGCGGAAGCCCTGGCGGAGCCAATCCCGATCCAATCGGTATCGTGGCCGACTCTGCAGACTTTGCTGAAGAACCATTTCGCACCGACGCCGTCCAAATACGTGCAGCGGTTTGAATTCGGAGAACGTAGACAGATGGAGGCGAGTCCATCGGTGACTACATGGCCGCTAAGAAGAGCGCCCAAGGACTGCGGATACCGAGACTTAGACGAGGTGCTACTCGAGCAACTCATCCGAGGGGTCAAGGACATCCGCCACGGCGACGACTGCTAGCCAGAGCAACCTGACACTAGCCACCGCTCTGGACGAGGCCAGAGCACATGAAATGTCTACTAAAGCAGCAGAGACTCTGCAAAGCCTCTTCAATCCAAGGCGAGCGCAAAGCCAACGCCAGTACACCAGGAGGAGATTCAGTCCGAATCCGAAGGTGAGGCGAGGATGAGGAAGGGTCTGCCGGACCGAGAAACGCGACACTGAGGACCGTGACGAGTGCGGAAGCTGCGGAGGGCAACATCAGCGCCAACGCTGCAGGTTTAAAGACGCAACATGCCGGCGGTGTGGGAAGAAAGGACACTTAGCTCAGGTTTGCAGAGCGCCCAACCTTCCCGCCGAAAATTCAAATCGGCCAATCAAAACGCTGAACCGGAAAGGCGGCCCGCGATTGGTTCAAACAAGAAAGGCGAAGTCTAACCAAACGACTGTCATTATAGGCGCGCCTCAACCAAAGTGGAAAAGAAGATTTTCACAAAGCCCAAGATCGAGGGAGTACGGTGCAGGCTTGAAGTGGACACGGATCAGCGATCACCATCATGTCCTGGGACACCCTGGCGGTCGCTGCCGTCCGTCGCAAGCGCCATCTGCAAGCACAACGGCTACGAGTGCCACGACTACCAGGGAATCGCATCCCTGTTCGAGGGACCACCTCCGTCCGAGTCGAGTACGGCCCTCACAAAAGACCCTGCCCATCACGATCGTCGAAGGAACTCTGCCCAGTCTGTTGGGACTAGACTGGTTTCGTGCCCTGGGCATGGGAGTGACTGGCATCTACAGAAGTGACTGCAATTTGAAAGACATTCTCTTTAACGAGTTCAAGATGTCTTCAAGGACTGCCTGGGCAAGTACAAGGGGACCCCTATTTCCTTCAACTTAGACCCCAGGTAGCCCCCATTAGGCTTAAGGCGAGGAGAGTCCTTTGCCCTAAAACCAAAATTGATAAGGAGCTGGACAAGCTCATAAATCAGGGGTTTTGGTGCCAGTCGATCACGCAAAGTGGGAGACGCCAATCGTCACCCCATCAAATCGGACGGGTCAATTAGAATTTGCGCTGACTACAAGGCGACGCTTAACAAAGCCTTACAGAAAAGCGCTACCCGGTTCCCGTGGTGCAACATTTATTGCACTCTTGGGGCAAGGGCAAGTCTTTGCAAAGTTAGACTTGGCCCAAGCCTACCAACAACTGCCAGTAGACGCCCGCACAGCCAAGCCCAAACGATTGTGACGCACAGGGGGCATTCAAGTGCACCGATTGCAATTTGGGGTTAGTGTGGCACCAGGGCTGTTCCAAAACCTGATGGAACGACTACTGCAAGGGCTCCCAGGGGTAGTTCCCTACTTCGATGATGTCCTAATTTCAGGGGAAAACATGGAGGAATTGGGGGAGCGGTTAAGAAAGGTCTTGAGCATTTTCCGGACAGCCGGATTAAAAGTCAAGACAAATAAATGTCAGATAGGGGTCGAATCGGTCGATTTCTTGGGCTACCGGATAGACAAGAAAGGAATTCACCCTACTGAGAGCAAGGTTAAGGCAATTAGGAAGGCTCCAGCGCCCAAAAACAAAGCAGAGCTGCAGGCATTCCTGGGATTGGTTTATTTTTACGTGGTCTTTTAAAGAACAAAGCAACTGCTATGGACCCGCTGCATAGGCTCTTAGGGAAAAATACTGTTTGGTCTTGGGGAAAGTCAGAAAATAGGGCTTTTGAAGCAGTAAAGAACCTGCTCTCAAGTGATAGCCTGCTCATCCAATATCACGACTCACTACCCCTAGTGCTGGTTTGCGATGCGTCCCCTTATGGGGTGGGGGCTGTACTCAGCCATAGACTTCCAAACGGCACAGAAGCCCCTATAGCGTTCTACTCTAGAACGATGTCCTCCCCAGAGAGGAACTACAGCCAATTAGACAAAGAAGCATTAGCCATTGTATCAGGGGTCAAAAATTCGATGAGTGTGTTTGGGGGCGGATTTTTGAAATGGTAACTGACCACGGCCCGTTCGGGGGATTCCTGGCGGGCGCCCGCCCAACGCCTGTGGCACTTTCGCCACGTTTGACTCGATGGACTATATTTTTAGCCGCTTACTCATACAAGCTGCAGCATCGACCGGGGAAAGAAGTGGGGCATGCAGACGCATTGAGCCGATGCCCACTGCCAGGGCGACCGAAGACCCCACTCCGGGGACACCCATCCTCCTTATTGACTCGTTGACTCTGGCCCAGTCACATCAAAGGAAGTGGCTCGGCATCATACCGACATTGTGTTAAGGACTGTACTCGGTTGGGTACAGAGAGGGTGGCCCGCTGCGCCGGGCGAACGGTTCAAAGAATTTGTTAAGAAACGTGATGAGCTCTCGGCTCAAGGGGGGTGCCTGTTATGGGGTGATCGTGTAATAATTCCTGTTAAGTTAAGGGGCAAGGTATTGGACCTCCTCCACGAGGGTCACCCAGGCATCGTAAGGATGAAGGGGTTAGCTAGAAGCTATGTATGGTGGCCACTCATGGACGCAGAGATTGCTGAGAGGGTAGGGAAATGCCAAGCTTGCCAAGAGTCCAGACCGCTACCCCCAACAGCCCCAGTCAGAGAATGGGAAAAGCCCCAAGGGCCTTGGTCAAGAATCCACATTGACTTTGCTGGCCCCTTTCACGGCCAAACGTTCCTAGTGGTGGTGGACGCATTTTCCAAATGGTTAGAGATCATACTTATGAAGTCCACCACAGCCGAAGCAGTAATCGCAACCCTGCGCCACCTATTCGCAACTCACGGGTTGCCGGACACTCTGGTGTCCGACAATGGGCCCCAATTCACGGCAGCCCAGTTTGAAGAGTACCTGGCAGAGGAAGGCATCCGACATGCCCTCTCTGCACCTTTCCACCCTGCGTCGAATGGCCTTGCAGAGCGTTCCGTCCGGAGCGCTAAGGAGGCATTGTCCAGGCTCAAGCCAGGTGACTGGCAAACGAAAATAGACTTTTTCCTAGCCGTCCAGCACAGAACCCCAAGCACAGCCACTGGGAAAAGCCCAGCCGAATTGCTAATGGGACGAAAACTCCGGTGCCCACTTGACCGTTTGAACCCCCATTACACACCCGAGGGTTACAAGGGGGAGCTAGAAAAAACAAGGGAAATGAGCATAGGCGACCGGGTGTGGGCCCGAAACTATGGGGACGGCCCTAGTTGGTCGCCGGACAAGTAACAAAAGCAACAGGGCCAAAATCGTACGTGGTAGAGCTACCAGACAACCGAATGTGGCGGCGCCACATAGATCAGTTAAGGAAACGAATAACTGGCCAAACCAAACCAACAGAGACAGGTAATGACCAATACCACTTTGAATCCACAGCAGACAATGACCCGGGGGAGGCGCAAGACTTAGCTGAGGTTCCAGAGTTCCAGCGACGCCATCAGGTCCCCGAGGGAAACAGCAAGGAAAATTCCAAAATTAATCCAAGGCCGGATGGCCAAAAAAAAGAGTCGGCCGATAATCCAGAGCCCGATGGCCCAGAGAAAGAGCTGGGAGGAGAAAACAGCCCCTCCGACCAGCTCAAAATACCACCCAGAACTGAACCGCGCAGGTCAGAGAGAACTAGGAGACGCCCAGGTTATTTGCGTGACTACGTCGAAAAATAACATGTGAATAAATATGTAAATAAGACCAAGTGTTTTCTGGGAGGGGAGGAGTGTTATGTATTAACAGTTGTGCCTTTAAATATTTGAGCGGGAAATCAGCACGTTGCTGATTGGACGAAGCCTCCAGCAGGACTGTATAAAAGGAGAGGTTTTTGCCCCAGCCTGTTGCTGGGTTCACCCTATATTAAAGAGCTGTTGTCACTACCCTGGTCTCCAGCCTCGTTACTTCCCGAACTTAACACTATAGTTCTAACATCTATGCAGATTCTCAGTCATTCGAGTCATGGTTATCCCAAAGGTTTTTTGTTTTTTTTCAAAAGGCGACTTGACTTTGTTTTTCCTTGAAGAGTTTCACTTCTCGTCCAAGAAACTTCTTCAGTTCTGATTGAATGGTAAAGAATGGAAGGATGTATATTCCTTGCAGTCATCTGGTTGTTTCTCTCTGAGAATCATTGAGAACACTTGGAGGTTTATCTGTGCCCTCCAGGGTCACCTCAATAGCGCAAATCGATATGGAACCTTCTTAGAACTATTGAAATCATTCTGACTATTCTGTTCTGTTCTGATCTGATCTGATCCAATTCTATTTGATATTGATACAGTTCTAATTAGTAGTCCTACCTTTTTTGGGGGGGTGGGGGGGAGAGCACCAGACCTTACAAAAATGTTAAATTATGCCAAAATACATATTTATTTATTTTAGATTTTTAACAGCATGTATTATTTTTATAAATAACTCAAAGCAGGGAACATATGTAATATTCCTTCCCCCTCCTATTTTCCCTTGATTGGGGAGGTTCATACCAGTGGTGGGTTGCTACTGGTTCACCCTGGGTCGAGCGAACTGGTAGCGGCGATGGGAGGCTCCGCCTACCCACCCGATAATGAGTGTGTGCGCACCCACTAGCGAACCAGTACCAACAGGTTTTGAAACTCGCCCCTGGTTCATACATGTTAGAGTTGCCATGTTGAGAAATACTGCTCCACTCATTTGAAACTCACTGTATAATTATATTATCTATTGTTTATGTGGAAGGCTTTCCCATTTGACTTACATGTTGACATGCGGTTATAGTTCTTTTATTATTATTCTTGAACGTAAGAGCTGGCTGGCCTGAACTGCTACTTTAAACGAGACATAATTAAATGGATTATGCAAAAATGTAATAACTGTTAGCAATTCAAGTGTTCGGTATTCTACATAGTGCTCACTGCTGTTAGCATTGTGCATATACTCTTCTGAAAATTATACCATTTTAAGTTGTTTTAAATGCACAGTTTGTGGCCTATCGGTGTGCATTCTTTACAAACATTTTCCTGATAAAAGCCTGCCATTACCTCTAATTCCAATAAACCCTATTCCATTTAACATAATATCTGCTTAGGTTGTTTACTTATACAAAATAACTATAATGATTAATACAGCTCTAAAACATGCTTTTCTTGACTAGGCAAGGGACAATAATTCTATAAACAAATTAGAAGTTGGTTTAATGGAGTAAAAACATTAAATGCATTTTTTTAATGTGTTGTGTGTATGCGTGTGCATAATTAAATCACAGTTCTAATATAGCTGAAACAGTTGCATTTCAGGAATATATAACACTTATTTGCACATTAATTGGCGCCATACTTTACAATGGTATTTGGGAAAGCAATAACAAAATGGCTTCCTTTGCTATGCGAGTCTTTTTTTAATTTGCATTTACTTTTTGAAATATCCTTGAACATGTAGGTTAAATATCCATTATTATCAGGTTTGCTTATAGATGATGTTACGGAGAACACCGAAGTGCATTTGCAAAATGAATAATGACCAATGCTACCAATTACCTAAGCTGGTTGGTATGTTCCGCATTTAAATCTTTTAGCCCACTGCCTTTATAATGAAGCTGCAGAGAAGAGGGGAAAAAGCAGAAGCATTTTATCATTTCTGCCAGCTGCCTTGGGCGCTTTCCTAAATCTGACTTTGCTAGCAGCCATTCCATCAGGAAACCCTGAAGTGTTTTTACCGCAGCTAAGCAGCATAAGAATCTGAACATTAAGGACTGGAATTTCTTTTTCTTTTCGCTTTCCTCCATCATCCTCTCCTTTGTGGACCAAATGTTTTAGACTGTAAGCCTAGTGCAGAGACCATCTTTTCAAAATGTGTTCACAGTGCTGGTGTGCGGTAGAAATGCTTTCAATTAGTACATTGAAATTGCCTGATTTGAAGGGTTCCGTCTTATGCCTCATTACAAAATCATTTATTTTCTCCAAGACTAGACAGGAATGAATCTGAATCTTCTTCTACTGGAATTGAGGGAGGCTGCAGCTTTCAATGTATATAGTCAAGGTTAGGAAATCAACTTGGAACAGATCTAGGATTAGCTGTTCAAAGTTATGACAGAATGTCCCCCCCACCTTGAAAAGTAATGCTTTCAAAGTAATGTCTGCTGCAGTGCCCCCACCGTTATTCATTCTTGACCATACCCACCGCCCACTTTTCTATCTCTGTTAGTAGTAAAATTTTCTAGCCACCCACCAGTTCCACAGTAATGCGCCATGTATCGTCTGTGCATGCCTCTTGCGCATCGTGGATTGGGTTTGGGGGGGGCGCTGGCTACCAGCTCTGCTTGTCTGTTACAGCTGGGTGGTGTGGGGGGAGATGCGCGAGCTATTCTGGGACGAGGCTCTTTTGTTTGCGGTTGCACTATAGCACCATTTCGTTTCACTTATGTAACGTGAACTAAACTTATGCACAGGTGATACAAATAGTATATTTTCAGAAATTTAAATTGTCACGGAGAATTTTATGAAAACCTAATGAAAATGTTTTTAAATAATGCTATGAAAACTTTTTTTAAAAGTCAATTAAATTAAAAAAAAGGAAAGTGCTTCAGTTTCAGACAAAACCCCTACCGCCCACCATGAAAGCTGGAACGCCCACTAGTGGGCGGTAGGGACCAGATTGACTACCACTGATCTTGACATTCAGGTACAGGGATTCTGAAATGATCCCCCACCTCCCAATTCATCCTGCCATGGTGGCGCAGTGGTTAGAATACAGTACTGCCGACTACTCCTGCTGCCTGCCAGCTGCCTGCAATTTGGCAGTTCAGAACTCACCAGGCTCAAGTTTGACTCAGCCTTCCATCTTTCCGAGATCAGTAAAATGAAGACCCAGATTGTTGGGGGCAACATGCTGACTCTGTAAAACCGCTTAGAGAGGGCTGTAAAAGCACTGTAAAGCGGTATGCAAGTCTAAGTGCTATTGCTATTATCCCAGGTCCTTGACTTGCTCCCAAGCTGGCCACAGCAAGGCAAGGGAGCCTAAAGTCGGTAGCAGAAATGACCAGCACATGGAGGGGTAAGGACTACTTCCCATTCAGCCACCCAAAATGACTTCCAAGGACTTGGCCTCCTCCTCACCCAGCTCCAGAGCCCAGCAGCACCCAATTTGCCCGTTCGTTTTTGCAGAGGAATCCAGGTGATGCAATACAAGGCTCAGCTTTCTTGCAGCTGCTGGCCTCTCCTAGCAAGTAGTACGTCTCATGAGATGCTGTAGGGAATTCTGTTTTTTAAGGAAGCTCCAGAAACTCCACAAATAGATGGCGTCTCCTTCTGGGAGTTGACTGACCCTGGGGAACCCTGAGAAGCAGGAAGCAGAGCACCCAGTGCCTCAGGAGCAGGGAAAGGGTGAGCCTGGGCCTGGATCTCTCCCATCTCTGAAGCACTCCATTATTATTATTATTATTATTATTATTATTATTATTATTATTATTATTATTATTATTATTATTATTATTATTATTATTATTATTATCATTATCATTATCATTATCATTATACAAATAATTGCTACCAACCTGCCTTCCATTGAGGACCTGTATACTGCTCGAATCAAGAAGAGGACCATGAAAATATTTACAGATCCCTCACATCCAGGACATAAACTGTTTCAACCCCTACCTTCAAAATGACACTATAGAGCACTGCACACCAGAACAACTAGACACAAGAACAGTTTTTTCCCGAAGGCCATCACTCGGCTAAACAAATAATTCCCACAACACTGTCAAACTATTTACTAAATCTGCACTACTATTAATCTTCTCATCGTTCCCATCACCAATCTCTTTCCACATATGACTGTATGACTGTAACTTTGTTGCTGGCAATCCTTATGATTTATATTGATATTGATTGTTCCCGATTGCTTATTTGTACCCTATGCTTATCATTAAGTGTTGTATCATTAAGTGTTAAATTTTACCCTATGACCATCATTTGTGTTGTAAATGTTGTACTTTGATGAAGGTAATTTTTTTTTATGTACACTGAGAGCATATGCACCAAGACAAATTCCTTGTGTGTCCAATCACACTTGGCCAATAAAACTCTATTCTATTCTGTTCGTCACTTAATGACTCGCACATTCATTTAACAATTGGATCAGGGAGATTAGAGATGGGGAAATATTAAGTGTGATATTCCACTTAATGGTCATCACAACGTGCAACCATAATGAGCAGGCTCCATTATGGTCATAAGTCAATTGTCCTTCTTGGAAAGCATCTAAAAAACCAAACAAAAAATGAATATAGGCGTTTCCCACTAATTTTAACTTTATAGGCAAACCATATCAGGTGCAGCAACAAAGGGGGTGGTGACATTGTCCACACAATGCAACAAGCAATGCCTTGCTTAATCAGTGTTCGTGGGTGCTTTAAAAGAAATCGTATTATGCAAGGGACTATTACAGCTTGCTATTTTATTGCAGGAATTCCCTAGAACTGTTATTTGACTGCCATACTAATGTTATCTAGATTTGTTGTTTTAGTTACAAAATTGATTTCCTACAGAGAGATTGTTTAATTTAATAGATAAAAATGTAACCTGCTGGATAAAAGGCTAGGCTACTGGAGGCCAGAAATTCCCCAAATTCAATTTTTGCCTAAGGCCTGAGTTGCTGGTTATATGTAAAGGTTCTGTATTTGGAGATTTCCATGCAATTTTGCTGGAGATGATGTAAATGACGGCTGTAGCACAAAGATAAAGAATATATAATTTTTTCCTCCTTTTGCCATCCTCAATTCAGGTGCCGGGGGGGGATGTATACACATACACAGAGAAACATATAGTGTGTGTTTGTGTATGTGTGTATCCAATCTTTCATGATTGTAAGCTACCCAGTTACCTTGTGGTAAGATGGGTGGCCAATAAATTTTATAAATAAATAAAAGAAACTAAAGTTTCAGCAATATAATTTTATCTTTGGTTTCAGCAAAATGAAACTAGCTCATATGAGAATTCTAATATTCTTTTGAAGAAATTGCCTTTTTAAAAAAGTTCTTTTTGCTCAGCTCCCAACAAACATTTATCAAATTCCCATCATCAACCTTAACAGTATTTAAGCTTTTGTCATTCATTCATTCAAATAATAACTGTATTATATAAAGGTCTGTAATTGAAAACATATAATTAAGCATGTCATTAAATATATGACTCATAAATATCTTTATCTCTGCCTGAAGTGAAATGTCAGAGGATTGGGATTTTAATGTTTCATTAATTAGCCTAAAATGCGTTTGCTGAATTTTATTTTGCAAAAAGTAGAGCATAGCTAAAGTATGTAAATTATTTACAAAACGGTATTTGACCATTGATCTGCTTCTAAGTATCTGACTACTATGTCTGAGCGGCAAAATCCAATCATTCTTTGCTGCCATCAAGTGGTAATCTGGGTTTTGGTAGCCCAGTTATGGTAGAACTATTTAAATGTTGGGTTCAAGCTATTCCAGTAAGATTCATGTCTAGTTAGCGGCTGTCTGGCATGGAGTAATCAACAGAAGCATCGTTCTTAATTGCATATCCAAGATGTATTCTGCAGTTGCATACCAGCAAGATAAAGTTACTGCTGCTAAAGGAACCTCCTAGTATCGTGAACCCATGTGGAGTTGAACTTCCCCTGAAGGAAATGATGTGCAATCTTGGGTTTCTCCTAGACCCATGGCTCCTGTTGGAATAGTGGTGGAAGCCATGGTGGGGAGTCCCTTTGATGTTTCAGATATTCTGCTAATTGCATCTTTTTCTGGACCAGATGATGCTGAAGAGATCATGGCCATTTCTAAATTTATTTTCATCAATAATCAATTAAGTATTATCAAGACATTTTATCCTGAATAAAGCTTATCCAGGATAATCTGTCCCCAAACTAGCCCTTAAATCCACCGATAGCACAGCTATCACCATTCTAGTTGAGCCTTGACCTGCTGACTATCTTCTTCTAGTTCTTTTTCCCAGCATGATGGAATTCTCAGGGGAGCTGGATCTTCACCTGATATCCAAATATAGTAATTTGAGCTTCATCATCTGTACTTTAATTCTGGATAGATTTGTTTGATGATCCATTACTATGGTCATCCATAGTATTATTAGGAGTCTTTTTCAACACCGTAATTCAAAAGGGTCGATACATTCTTGGTCCTGCTGCTTTAAAGTCCAACTATCCTTCCTTCCAATAAGTACCAGAAGAAGCACCAGTGCCTACATGAATCTGATCTTTGTACCGTAGGTACCAACGCATCGCAATATCTGAGTATTTTTTCCGAGGCTTGCATTGCTACTCTAAAAAAAATAACCAAGTGTTATTTTGTAGCATATTTCTTGACTGCTGGTTCCTCTGCTGTTAGTAGTAAATTGTAAAAGGCAAAAGCTATTTAGCACTTAATTGTCAGCTCTAAAGGTGGTTGCTGCACTTGTTATCATTAATCATGTTCAGTTTATATTTTAAACTGAATACTATTTCTACTGCACTTCTCGACTTTTATTATGACAGCTTGAGGATAATTTGCATCTTCAGCTATCAGACTAGTGCCATCACCGTGGCAGAGGCTATCAACATTTCTTCCTCCAATTTTAATTTCCAGTTTCCCTCAATATATATGCAGCACATAAACTGAACAAATAGAAAATATATAGCTTTGTCTTACTCATTGGCCAAACTGGAGCCAGACTGTTTCACCATAGTGAACTATGACTTTCTGACATGTATACAGGTGTCAAATGAAAACAACAAAATATTCAGAGGTTTCCACTTTCCAAAGAAGATCCCAAGATTTGACTTGGTCAACACAATTGAAGATATAATCAGTAAATCTTTCTCTTTCCTTTCTTTCCCTTTTTTTCTTTTTCTTTTCTTTTTGCTTCCTCAGCTGTCTGGGCAAGCTTCAGCAATATCTCTTGTACTTCTAGCTTACTTTGAACTTCTGCCATTTCTCTTTCCATGTAGGGCCCTAATCTTCCGGATAACCCTAAACACTGAGTTGCTATGTTATTTTCTCTCTTTCTGAATTGGTATGTAGGATAAGCTCTTCCAGCCAGTTAGCCACTATTGTTCTCCAGATTTATTGGCAGTTTGGTTAGCTTTAGAATAGAATAGAATAGAATAGAATAAAATAGAATTTTTTATTGGCCAAGTGTGATTGGACACACAAGGAATTTGTCTTGGTGCATATGCTCTCAGTGTACATAAAAGAAAAGATACCTTCATCAAGGTACAACATTTACAGCACAAATGATGGTCAATATATCAATATAAATCATAAGGGTTGCCAGCAACAAAGTTACAGTCATAGTCTGATTCTTACTGATTCTTCTTCCATTGCTTGCCATATTTCTATGGATATTCCATCAATTCTTGTAGTTTAATTCATAATGATCAGAATGCTGATCTAAGATCATTTTTTAACATTAAAGGTTCTTATAAATAGGGAATATCTACCTTAGATTTTCTAGGGAGATACTGACATTTCTACTGGACAGAATTTTGGTACTCTTGCTATTTTTCTTTCAACTGCTTTGAGTCAGTCACTATCTGTCTACTGATGTTTGTTTAGCACAAAAATTTAAGATTGGAACCCACTTCTTAGACTGGAAATCTTATGAAATATTTTTCAAGGTCTGCTTCCATTTTTAACGTCTTTACAGATACTAAAATCAATTCAGTTTTCTGTGGCCTCTGCCTGGTGATACCCATGTATATAGCCATTGTTTTAGTTGTTTGAAAATTATGATGGCAGTGAAGTAATAATTGAATTGACCTGGAACTGGTAAGCTGTTGTATCTCATTTCTATTTCCTAGACCACACAATCCAAGTACATTCTTGTTTCCTATTTCCAACTTTAGCATTTCAATCTCCAAATATACAAGAAGCACAACTTGTTTGTATGTTCTGTCAATTTCATTGTACAAGGCTGCCCTTAAAGACAGCTTGGCACAAAATGCAGCTGCTCATCTGCCTGCCAACATTAATTGGTTAACTCAAATCTGTTCTTTAGCAGCTGCACTGCTTATCAATAGATTCTGGCTCCATTCAAGATCCTGGTAGCCAACATTGCCTTCAGATTATCTTCTGCGGGTAAAATTTGCATACATTACATAGTATAGCAATATAAGTCCTAGGTGCCCAAAAGATTAGACTGTGTGACTGGGACTCAGAGAATAATATTAATAGCAGATCCCTCTCTGAAACATAATTTTCTTGAAATCTGTGTAGTCCCATCCGTCTGTCCTTCACAAATATTGCAGACAATCCTATTCCAGAGGGCATTTAGACAATAAGACCTTACTTGAGGTAATGGTGCTTAATAGTTTACTCTTAATTGTTCTATTACAGAATTATGAATGCACTATATATATTGTAAGTCATTTACTCATATGAGTAAATAACTATTATGAGTTATTCATTATATATGTAAATAAATAATTTTTAAATCTTCTACTTGCAACACACAAGTCAACTAGCAGAAGAAAAAGTTTATTCTAAGCATACGTCTTCCTTTTTATTACTGTTGGATGATGGTGCACTTCTGAATTTTGGTTGTGAATATAAACAAGACACCAGTGGTCCATTTGGAAAAATCTGACTGAGAGGAACAAGCTAAGCTTCAGGGGTCTTGTTCCAATTTTAAACTATTCTGAAGTGGGCAGATATGATGTATGGTTTATCTAAAAGGTCTGTCATGAAAAGCTTTGAAATTCTGTATATATAGATGATGCTTGTCCAGTTAATATGCAAATCGCAGAGCAAAAGTGACAGATTCCAACTGCTTTTCAAAAGTCAACCTTGTCTTCAAAGGATGTTTCATCCTCCCGTATGGGAGAGGGCCAGGCATCCCGCCCTATGCACGCTTTGCTCCAGCAATGAACCGTTAAATCCAGTTCTGCATCCAAATGAAACCTTTGACCAGCGTTATGCGCCAGTAGCGTTCGCTAGTTTCTCTTCCCGGAGTTCGTGCTAGTTGGAAGTAATACGATCAGCTCAACCCTGGCTTTCAATGCCACTGCCGGTTCTCTAGCTTGCAAGCCTTGGAGGAAAGGAAAAGGTGAGGCGAAGCAAGGCGAGAGAATCAGCCTCTGCAGGAAACGGCCGCTGCTGTCGCATCACCCGTTCACACGCAGAGCCGAGCTGCAGTTTCCTCGCGGAACGCGGGAAGGAAGACGCGCGCTTGCTAGTTCCCGCTGCCGGTGCCGCCGCCGCCATGGCCCAGTTCTTCTCGCTGGCCGATTGCGAAGTGATCGGCTTCGATCTGGATCACACGCTGTGTCGCTACAACCTGGTGGAGAGCACCCGGGTGAGTGGCGCAGTTGGAAGGCAGGCCGGCAGGCAGGCCGGCCGGCCGGATTTAGCTCCGGCTGGGCTGTTTCGAATGGCCGCCACGGTCCAGCAGCCCCCGCGCAATGCTATTAGAGAAACAACCCCGGGGAAAGCCCGTACCACGATCGCTAGGTTGACAGAGCAAGCCTCGGACTGGCTGAGTGGCTACTCCGGTTATGAGGAGGTGGATCTAGGTTTTAGCGAGCGTGGCCCAGCCCAAGGCTTGCACTGCGAGTGGCGCTCTGACGTTTTTTTGTGCGGCTGCAGTAAATCCCGCAGCGGAGGAAGGGGACCGACTAGCGTTGTTTCAGGAAGCGGAAAGGGGCGCAAGAGTTTTGGCCGGCTTGAAAGCGGCCTTTCCAGAAGACCAATAATTTGGGGAGGGGACACTTCCACCCCGGCTGTATTGTGACTAAAACGGTTATATTGCCCGGAATTAAACTGTACCGTATAAAAAAGCAACGAGCTTTAACTTCGGAATGCCTGAGATTGTGCTATTTTATGTTACAAGCTTCTATATACTTTCACCAAATAGTAACTCCTGCCCAACCCGGTGGGATTTTAATAGTAGTCTTTAAAAATTTATATTCTCTCGGAAGTTGCATTGGAGTTTACTCCCAAGACAGCATTGGCTGATACCCTGTCTACCAATCTACCAATGTTTCCGAACTAGTTTCTGAGTGTTACCACTGTACATTGATTTCAAATTGTATATTCTGTTTTTTTTTACTTTTTATTTATATTAGGATAATAGATTTTGATTTTTTTAAAAATCAGGATGTTAAATGCAGTTAGATAAAAAGACACTACAAGTGTGGCAAATATACAGGAAAATAAATTTTGATAAAATGGAAAACTTGTCTCTTCCTCCCTCTTTTTTTTAAATCAGTGTATAAATGTCCAGACAAGCTGAACTACATCTTCATGCAATGCACAAGTGTCTCTCAGCAATAGAAGTTCAACCCCACTTCTATTCTTAAATAAGGCTAAGGATGGCTAGCCTTTTCTGTAGATTCCAGGAGTGGCAAGGGTTCCAGAGATCTAATGAAAGAGAGCCATCAGTCACCCACCCATATGCAGTTCAAGCATGCCTGTATCAAGAGACTCACCACACCAAAATCTAATAAATAACTAGAATAAAATCTCCCCTTCAACTAATATACTATTTTTTTTCTAGCCATTCAGTTTTCATGACTTCGTAAGAGAGAAACTCTGGAAAAGATAATGCTGAGAGTTCCCTTTTCAGAGAAACTTCTGTTAGAACTTCTGTAATCTAACTCCTTCACTTCTTTTAGGTGATGGCATAATTCTTAAATCGGTCATTAGATTTTAAGCATTCTTACACAAGGGTAAGTCCTAGGTTGGGCTTGGTTTTATATAAAGTACACATTCCTGGGTTTGTCTATTAAAAGTACTGAAGGAAATAACCATATATGGAAATTATGTTCATGGTTATTTAATAAACCCTGGCTCATGTATTTTAACCAGTTTGCTATGTATATATAATACTCCAGTTTAAACTGTGAACTGATTTCAGCTGCCATTAAGATTAGAACACCCTGAGGATAGAATCCTGACATTTCTGAAAATGTTGCTAAGAATCAGATCATTAAAACATTGCTGATTTTTTTTTACATACAGAACATTATTTCTGTTGCTTGTAAGATCCTAAATGAGAAGCATTAGTGTCTTAATATAATTTTGCACAGCATTAAACTTTTTTCTTAATTTATAGCTTATATATGACAGCTTCGCTCAGTACATGGTGAAAGAAAAAGGATATGATAAGGAACTTCTGAATGTGATGCCTGAAAACTGGGATTTTTGGTCAGTGATTTTCCTTAATTACCTTCAGTTTCCTTTGTAGTTGCTTCTAGAGGAAGAGACTGCCTGTATTTAAAAGTTATTAACTGAGCAGTCTCTCAGAAGCAAGTATACCCAATTAAGTTTGATATAATTTATTCCATGTAAGAACATACAGGATTATAGCTGTAGGGTGCTGATATTGGTGGTGATATATTCTGCTTCCCTATTTTCTTCAGCCAATATTTACCTGACATCCTGGGTATAAGAGTGTTTCTTTGATTTTGCTATACTAAAAATTCAACAGGTATCATGGATTTCTAATGAGCATGGATTTTCATCCCATCCATTGAGTAACTGGGATTTTCTTCCCCTTCATTCTCTGCCGTCTTACAATAATATAATATTATATATATATATATATAATATATATATAATATATAATATATAATATAATATAATAATAGGGCCTCTGGTGGCTCAACAGACTAATGCAGTCTGTTATTAACAGCAGCTGCTTGCAATTACTGCAGGTTCAAGTCCCACCAGGCCCAAGGTTGACTCAGCCTTCCATCCTTTGTAAGGTAGGTAAAATGAGGACCCAGATTGTTGGGGGCAATAAGTTGACTTTGTATTTAATATACAAATGGATGAAGACTATTGCTTGACATAGTGTAAGCCGCCCTGAGTCTTCGGAGAAGGGTGGGATATAAATGCAAATAAAAATAAATAAATAAATAAATAAATAAGCCTTCCTTTGCAGCATTTAAATGAGGCTGAATGAGAGCACCTTTCCTTTCCATTGCCTTGTTATAGGAATAGAGTGAATGGGATGGTGCTCCAGTCAATTATTCTTTTCTTGTTTTCTTTCTCTTTCTGACACTTTATTTTTAATCTCCACTAGTTGGGTGTAGCGGTTAAAGTGTTGGCCAAGCAACCAGAAGACCGTGTGCTTTTAGTCCTCCCTTACCCTGAAAACCAGCTGGTGACTTTAGGTCAGCTATTCTCTCTCAACCCAATCCAATTATTTGTGGAGAAAATTGGAAGTGGTATACCACCTCAAGTTATACAAAATTCAGGTGGATTGATGATGACGACGACAATGATGGTAGTGGTACACAGCAGACTTTCTTGGGATACATCAGTTTGGGCAGAGGTCTGCCCAAACTGATGTCTTGCAAAGGGCTTTTGTCAACAAGTCAAAAGGCCATAGGTTTTGTTTGGTCTGTCCATGTATTTTCCAAAATATTGCATTGATTAGGAACTTAGACTATAGGTTAGTAGCCTTTTCTCACATTGTGCAAGTAATGCTAAGCTCCTAGGTATTCATCTAATACTAAGGGCCCTGATTATCTCTATGGCCCCTGTGCCATTTAAGACCACAGTCTGTAACATAGTTTACAGCATCTCCATGTATTTTGAAGCTTGCTAATAATGTATTTCTTTTTCTTCTTCCATTGATGAACCTGAACTCTTAACAGCTGCAAGGGCTTGGTGCTGGACCTGGAAGAAGGGAATTTTCTTAAACTTGCAGATAATGGAACCATTTTGAGGTAACATTTAAATCCTTGATAAAAGTTTATGTTATATTTTTTATTAACTTTCTCAAAATGTTCTGTTTTCAAAGTACAATCATATCATTCCTCTCCTATGTATTGAGGCTACAGGGCCTCAATTGTAAGATTTCACTATGTACCTATAAGGATGTGTCAGTGAAGTTCAAAAGCTCATAATTGTACTTAATTATTTTGAATTCTGGACTTCCCATAAAATTACTATTATTAATTATAAAATTAATATTTATATATTGCTCTGGGAAAATATTCAAAGTTCATAGAAACTGTAAGAAGGTAAATGCTGTATAAATGTTTAAATAAACAATCAAGCAATACTCCAATATTGTTATTTTATCACTTTTGACATCTAGCTATTAAATTCCTTTTACCAAGTTGTTTCTTTTTTAATATTCCCCACCCTTTTATTTAGATTCCCCTTATTTGGATTCCCCAGCACGTATATTGTGCTTTTTAATATTAAAAAAGAAACAACTTTTTAAAAGCAGTGTAATCACTCCTTCTTTGTTCATATATTTTTCTTGTCACTTCTTCCTATCCTTACTTCTGATGTTTTTACCATCCAGTGCATATGATAATCTTTACTTCCGCTGCTTTTTAATTGCCAATATCTCAATATTCCTTGTATTTCAAATTTATCAGCTGCGCCTCCCCTACTACTATGTCATGCTGCCTTACTTGATTCTGGGTTACCAACTTTTCTGATTGTTGCTCTCACTTATATTGATTATGATGTGAATGCTAATTGGTATTCAGTTTCCATCTCATATCAATCATGTCACAATTCTAGTATTGTTTTTGTAATTCTGAGCAATATAGAGACCACCAGGTTGGGGAGGCTGCCTTAAGCCCTATCTCCCACTTAACCGATCATAATAATGATTTGCTTCTAATAGAGGCAGTCCTTGAGTTATAATAGCAGTTGAGACCAGGAGTGCTGTCATTAAGTGACGAAGCAATTGTCAAAATAATAGCAGGTACCATTGAAAGCAAAGAGTGATATGAGTTGTGAATAATGGCAAACATCATTATTGAAGATCATTGGTGTTTTTGAAGAGCAGCCATTCCTTGGGAAGGTTGTTTTGCCTAATACAGTTAAAGCTTTCAAAATTCTTAAATAAATCCTTTAATTTTCTTTCCTTGCCTATTCAGTTCTGTCTTCCCATTAGCTTATCTCCAGTCCATGGTTCTTTTCCCTTCCTTACCCAGTTCAACTACTTCTTATTCATCCATATCTTCTTTTCCTCTTCTCTGCTAATACTACTGGGAGGAGGGAGGGGACATGTGCTTCTATGACAGAACATAATTTTTGTGTGAGAGGGAGATGATAATTTGGTATATATATAAATAAGGGTCAAATACTTTTACAAATTAGTTTCATTAACTTTATAGGCAGTTAATTTTAATCTGTAAATGATCCTTTTTTAGCATTTACATTATAATGTTGGAAGAGAGAAATCAAAGAACCATAAAGTATAATAACATTCATATCTGATTCTTCCCTCAAACAGGGCAAGTCATGGCACAAAACGTATGACTTCTGGAGAGATCTTGGAGAAGTATGGAAGGAGGGAATGGAAACATTTTAAGACAATGTGTGGAATGGTTTCTCGTTCAGGTATTACATGGACATGGCCTATAAAATAGGTTGATGCTATAGTGTTGTATTTGTGGCATCCCTGGTGCTCTGTTAACTTGATTGTTTTCTTACAGACATTTCATTCCCAAACTAGGTAACATCATAGTGCTAGTGGAAAGTAAAATTTGCTCTCATTTTATATTCTAGTGACTTGCCCTGTCAGTATTGATAGGAGTGATCTTGGTGGTTCTTAATTGCACTGCTGTTTACTGTTAGTTTATTTGGCAGTCCTTGATTAGAATATTATTTGTTTCTTAATTGTTGATCTAATGTTAATCTTGATAGTATTCTTTGCTCATCTGAATGTTCATTGCAGGTGAGGAGCTGTTTTGGTCTTCTTGCTTCCTTTTTGGTTTTTTGATTGCCTCTTTTTAGAATGGTGTGTAGATGTTGTTTATGTCTATGTGCCTGTTGATAGCTAATTTGTCTGAGTCTCAGGCTACCAGGAATTCTCTAATGTTTGAGGGCTTGGCTTTGTCTAGGATGCTCATAGGGTCCCAATTAAAACTACAGTTAAGTCTATCCATGTATTGTGGAATTAAGGAGTTTTCATCATGGCTTCTGATGCTAGTTAATGTTCATGGACGTGCTCTGCCACTTTTCTACTTATTTGCCCTACATAATGTCTTTTGACGTCCTTACACTATATGTTATAGATGATTCCTGATTCTTATGGGGCTAGGGGTATTTTGGTTTACTTAGGATGTTTTGGAGGCTTTAGTTTGTTCACGTTGTATGGTTGGCAATGTAGTTATAATAGTCTATTGGTGGTTTCTGAAATTTTTGATGTATGGCAGCCTTATTTTTTTCACAACTTGTGTTGATAGTGCTATATTGGTCAGGCATTTTTTGATGAAGTTGTGTGGATATCCATTTTGTTGGAAGATGTTATATAGATCAGGAGTCACTAACCTTTTAGACCTCAGGGACCACTAAATTCATAATTTTAAATCCTGCGGACCACTAACATGAATTTTTTAGAAAGATAAATAGTATTTAGTGCAATATAAAAAATGCAAATAATTTTTCTGCGGACCACCAAATTTTTCTCACGGACCACCAATGGTCCATGGACCACCAGTTGGTGACCGCTGATATAGATGACCTGTTTCTTTTTATTGATGTTCAGAGTTGCTGAAGTACGTTTGTGTTCATATAAATAGTGTTCTTACACAGCTTATCTTGTGGGAGATTGGGTTATTACTTTGGTGGTGGAGCACCTGGTTGGTGTGGGTGGTTTTACAATAGACTTGTGTTTCTAATTTGCTGTCACTGCCCGTACTAATGAGAATATTCAGGAAGGTTAACATGTTGTTTTATTTTTCCCTAGTGAATTTTATTCCTTTGAAGATGTTGATGGCTTTGTGTATTTTCTTTAGTTGGAATTAGACATTAGACCAACAATCAAAAAGCAAACAAAACCCCAGTCAAGGAGCTGTCAAACAAGCTAACAAGAAACAACAGCCTAGTCCGTTACTACCACCAATATCATTACTACCAACATTCGCAGAGCAAACCACTAGTATACAAAGTAAGAGCAAACCCCACTTTTTACTAGCACTGATGATGTTACCTAGTTTGGTAATGAAAGGTCTTCAAGAAAAGAACCAAAGTCAGAGAGCACCAAGGACCCCACAAATATAATACAAGTTTTTCCTATAATTAATGTGTCACAATATTAAAACTGAGAAAGTTTTCTTTTTCTAAAGATTTATTGAAAGTTCACCATAAAAGACTTATGTCCAAAGACTACATATAAGGCTAAAATTAGGTATATACCTATACAATATAATAAGTAAGAGTCTGAAAGCTTACTCTCAAAGCTGATGAAGAAATCAGTCTGAAGCTTGCTCCGTACATAGTCTGAAATGATCTGGTGAGTAGGAGAGCCTACGATAGATAAACTTGTGAGGGTTTTTTTTCCTAAAAAAAAGAGGGGACTTCCCTTTAGAAAAGCTCCAGCTGTTTTGGAAGCAGACATTGTGGGAGACTGACAAATCTTTACTAGAAGTTCATTCCAGAGGTCTAGTCTCATCACTAAAAAACAGTGTTTCCAGACTTTTCCCTCACTTAACCTTCTGGAAATCAATAACGTATCCCAGAATTCATCTGTAAGTTTTGATTTCCTACATTGATTTTTGCGATACAAGGGGAAATTTTGCAGATATCAGTATTATTATAGTAAATAATAATTTTCCTCACAAAAATGTTGATTTGTCCACTAGGTATCTAATATGGCATTCAATTTCTTGTCTTTACAGCTAAATATTATGCCTATGACAATTACTTTGATCTGCCCGGGTCACTTCTTTGTGGACGGATTGTGGATGGTTTGGACAAAGTAAGTTCTAATCAGGTTTGGAGCATCAGATTTGGCGCTCATGGGCAATACATTAACGTTCCTCCTGCTTCTGCTCCCCCTCTTCCTTCTCACATGTTATATGCAGCTTGTACATTAAGTGTTAAATTTGTACCCTATGACTGTCATTAAGTCACCTTGATGAAGGTATCTTTTCTTTTATGTACACTGAGAGCATATGCACCAAGACAAATTCCTTGTGTGTCCAATCACATTTGGCCAATAAAAAATTCTATTCTAACAAAAAAAATCTATTCTTTCATGGATCAAATTCTTTACCCTTGCTTTACAGCAGTGAGTCACAGCAATAAGCTAGAACTGAATCACATATCTATAGAATTCTGAAGGAATTCATTTCTTTTCTTAGGGAAGTAAATAGTGTCTGTGCTTGTCTCTGTTCTGTTTCAGACAGCCCTACCTATAAATAGGGCACTGATTCTGCTTATTGGCTTGTCCTTGAAACTCAGACATCATTTCTGTGTTCAGCCCTAATGAATCTCCTGTTATGAAGATTTATGGACTAAGCAGGCAAATTCTTTTTTTCATGTGTTTATTATTGTGTAAGTTCTACTGACTTGTCATTATTGCTTCAGTTTTTTTTATATAAAACCTGAAAAGATGAATAAAAATGTAGGTCCAATAAGAGGAAGCATGTCCTATGGCTGTGATGGCGAACCTATGGCATACGTGATACAGGTGGCACGCAGAGCCATATCTGTGGGCACGTGAGTGTTGCCCTAGTTCAGCTCCAGTGCGCGTGCCAGCCAACTGATTTTCGGGCCTTCCAGTCCCACTGGGAGTCGGGAAACAAGCTGTTTCCGGCCTCCAGAGGACCTCTGGGGGGTGGGGAATGCGTTTTCACCCTCCCCAGGCTCCTAGAAAGGCTCTGGAGCCTGGGAGGGCGAAAAACGGGCCTACCGGGCCCATTGTGCCATTTCGTGCCAAAAGTGGGGGAAGCATAGGGGAGTCGCACATACATGCACGAAGGGCAGGGTGCATTGAATTATGAGTGTGGGCGCACACACGTATGATCCCCCCACAACCCGCCTGCTTTTGGTGTGATGGCAAAAAGGTTAGCCATCATTGTCCTATGGCAAGCAGGCAAGCATGAAATGAAATTTTTATTTTTTTGATGAAGTCTATAAACTTATTAAACCCATTCCTTTGTTTATATTGGTTTATATTCTTTTGGGCCAATGTTGCTTCATCCAGAGACCCGTGTTAGGAATCATTAAGAAGAGAGTTTCCCAAAACAACCATCTGTAAACAGATACAATTTGTTGTAATGATCAGCAATCATTATTTATGTACTGTAGTATTGCTTGTGAGGAATCAGTTTTACACAAGATATTCCCTTCCTGTGATGAATAGTGTTTTTGCTTTTGTGTTTTAAATATTAAAATGACTGTTTCATGCAGGGAATTAGTAGTTCAAGAGGAAGAGAAGAGTTAAAAAAATCAAATCAATAATGAAAGGGCATAATCACATCATTGCATCACGAGTGAATGCAGTCCTGCATATTAATTAGCAAAGTCATTCATTACATGTGTGCTACTGGCATCAAAGGGAGACATTCCCAAATATGTCATTGATAACTCTGCATGTTCAATTAATGTGGGGGGAGGGATGAAGAACAGAAACAGAGTGAGGAAGTAAGGGAAAAAAAAGGATTGGCTGGAATCCTGAATGAGGGAACCCTATGTGGCTGCATTATATTTCAGACTGCACTTGTGGTTGTTAGCTTATTTTCTCACTGTGTGCTAGAAAAACTGCTTACAATGAAAAAGGCAATGGGGTTTCTTTATGCTTGCAGCACAGCCCTAGGAGAAAATATGACTTCTGGAAGGATATGGTTGCTGCCATACAGTATAATTATAAAACATCAGCTTTTAAAGGTGAGTGATTTCCCTCTCTTTCAAGGGCTGTTTCTTTGGTGAAGGTGCTTTTCATGTATCTGTCCCTTCATAATGGCCATGCATTTTCACAATTAAAATATTGATGTGGACTGAATTGGAATTATAGCAATCAAGCAGCAAACAATACCCCAATCAAGGAACTGCCAAGTAAGCAGTAAACAGCTCAACTCCAAGACCCCATCCCCACCAACGTAGATAGGGCAAGCCATTTGTAGCTAATACAGGAGCAGTTTCTGCCTTATCCTGTGGAAGGGGGCCCTTAGACATAAATAAGAGGAGTTATTGATTCTGTGGGTGCCTAGAAAATGAAACTAGTCAAACCTTCCCATATCTGCAAAGAACTGGCTGTGATGGTTTGTGGGAATGGGAGACAGGAGGAAGAGCTACAGCTTAGATAGTAGTCTGATAAGAGAACCTTGAGTCCGAAAAAGAAAAGGCAATAAAAGCATCTCGGAAGGGACCTTCCCTAGTCTTGAGGAAAGTAAACATGAATGAAGGGAAGGATACTTTCAGACCTGCAAGATTCTGTTAATGTAATCTTGCAATAAAAATGGAGCTGGTACTCATAGTTCTTATCTGGACTTGCAAGGCCAGCCCTGAAAATTTGGTTTATGTGGTAGGTAGAGAAAAAGAAATCTCTTTGCACAGGCATTAGGGGATGAGCCATATGAAAAATTTGCAGCATCGAATATTTTACACATTTTTCCACTTTTTCACCTGATTTTGTAAATATCTATGTACTGTCCTTCCTTGGCATAATAGGAATCCAGCACAAGATTGAATGCTTCTGTGTCTAAATGTGTATGTTCGACTTGTTAAAACCTGTATTCAGAGATTCCCAGGATAACGTAAACTCCATAATGCAGTAAAAACAATTGACAGAATTATTTCTATCAATAACTTTTGAAAGAAATTATTTCGATAGAAATTCTATTTTGATAGAAACTACATAGATAGCGATTATCACTAAATTCACTAAATGATCAGAGAAATTGATATAAATGTTTCATTTTTTTATTTATAATTTTTTAAATCAAAATGGACAGATACAACTAGAAGTTTTTAGAACAAAGTGTAAAATGCTGGTTTTAAAAGAATACAGTACAGGCCATTTATATTGATTTCATATAAATGGTTTGGAATCAAGAGGTGGCCGTGGGATGAAATGTAGGCTGCACAGTGGTACAATTAGTTATTAATAACTATTCACACTCCATAAAGTAAATGTTTTAACATTTTAAACATTTACTTAGCTGTAGTTGTATCGTTCTCTGAATGTTGTATGTAAACAGACATCATTCTGTAAAGGGTAATATTGAAATATTTTATGAGGATTATAATACTGTCAATTTAGCAATAAATATACCTACAGTACTCATGATCAGTACCTAATCATTTGGACATGATTACCACTTTATATGGTCCCCGGGGTACCATGGAACCAAGTGGATTCATTTTGTGATGCTAATATTTCACTGAAAATGTTTAGAGTTATAGAATTAACACAACATATTGCATTTCTTGCATTTTCTGATTTTGTTTTTTAAAGCTATGCAGATTTTTTTATTTTGGTGGCATTCCACATCTATGAAAGGAGGTTTTGATACCGGTGCCCTTTTGGGGCGGAATAATCTTGGATGAAATAATCTTAATTAGCTTTTCAGTATGTGGGCAAGTAAAATGCATGTCTCAGTGATGCCATACAGTATGATTGTACCTTGTGAATAATTTTTTAATTTTATTTTTAAATCATATGCATTATGAACTTTAGAAAAGTAATGTTGTATTCGGGTGTAATTTCGTTAATTCCGTTGTATATGTAGAAGTAGACACACATATACCTGGATGCATTTTTCTGTTATGCTGAATATTACATTTGTGCAAATAAGAAACCTGAGAAGGAGGAATGGACATACTCTGAAGAGTAAAGGCCATTTGTGTCATTGTTGGGCAGCTGTAACCAGACTTGATCATTTTCCATGAGATCAACAACAGCACTTCCAGAAGCCTGATCAAGGTATCCTTTCTTGTACTCATCAAACGTGTACATGATGGGTGAGCCGTTCTTGTACAGGCCAACCCAAACATGTGTGCCTTTGACATGGACATGATAAGCAAAGTAGTAAAGCCCTGGTATTCTGCAGGTGAAGATGCCTGACCTGGGGTCATAGTGTTGTTGCTTGTTGTACAAAATTATGTCAAATCGGATAGGAGTAGCAGATGCAGGGTAAGCTTTGGAGAGAATGGCAGTGAAAGCGGACACAGGCCTGCCAGTGAGACCTTGAGTTGCACCAGATTTTATAACTGGCATTCCTGCCAGGGCTTGCCCTGAAGGACCAGGGGGGCCTGGAGGGCCTGGCAATCCAGGCTCTCCAGGATGGCCTTTGGAACCTGGTGGTCCAGGTGGTCCCATAGGTCCATTGGCGCCTTTCGATGAAATTCCAGCTGGACCTGGTAATCCCGGTGCACCTGGGTCCCCTTTGCGGCCAGGGAGTCCTGGAATACCTGGAGGACCAACTGGTCCCCTTATACCAGGTGTACCAGGTGATCCTCTAGAGCCTGGCCCACCACTGATTCCTGCTGCACCTTTGGGTCCTGGTGAGCCCATTGGTCCAGGTAAACCAGTTGGCCCAGTGGGGCCTAGATCTCCTTTAAATCCTGCCACACCTGGATGGCCTTTGGATCCAGGTATCCCTGGCTTCCCTGATCTGCCTTCCAATCCTGGCAAGCCTCTTTCTCCCTTAATCCCCGGGAATCCTGATGTACCAGTTGGGCCTCTTTCCCCTTTGAGCCCAGGTCTGCCACTTGCGCCAGTGGCACCTTTTAGCCCCCGAGAACCTGTTTCCCCAGGTGGCCCAACTGGTCCAGGTCTTCCAGGGATACCAGCTGGGCCTTGTTCTCCCTTAGCTCCTGGACTACCGGGGAGTCCTTCAGGCCCCCTGTTTCCCTTCATCCCTGGCAATCCTGGTTTTCCAAACCCTGGGAGACCAGAGGGCCCAGTTAAGCCTGGAGGACCTGGAGGACCTTTTGCCCCAGGGGTTCCTGGGAGGCCAGGTGACCCACTTGAGCCGGGGAGTCCTTTTCCAGGCATTCCAGGTTTCCCGGGAGAGCCTTGGGGACCTGGAAGTCCAACTGGGCCTGGTAAGCCTGGTAAACCCTTGTCCCCTTTAACACCTGGCTGCCCTGGAAACCCCCTTTCCCCAGGCCTTCCTATCCCTGCTTGTCCTGGAGGCCCCTGTGGCCCTGGCAGGCCTTTCTCCCCTGGGCGACCTGGAACCCCATGCCCATTTTCTCCCCTTTGCCCTTTAATACCAGGAGCGCCTGGAACACCTTTTTCCCCAGGGATGCCTCGTAGTCCTTGGGGTCCTGGCAGTCCTGGTTTCCCCGCCATAGAAATTCCCACAGGACCAGGAGCTCCAGGGTGACCTTTTGGCCCTGGAAGACCAGCAGGCCCCATGCTTCCTTTTTCACCAGGGAGTCCTTTGTCTCCGGGTCTTCCTGGCAAGCCTGCGGGTCCTGGCTTTCCCACCGCTGAAAGTCCTGGAGGTCCTGGAGGCCCTTGACTTCCATAGCTTGGTTTTCCTGGTTCTCCTGGAGATCCTGGGTAGCCTCTGGGGCCAGGGGGGCCAGGGGGGCCTTGTAGGCCTTGTTCTCCCCTTGCCTGTGAAACTAAACCAACATTGAGACAGTTAACATCTTATAGGAATTAAATGATTCAGAAGGAGAAGTAGCAACAGCATTTAGATTTTATATATCACTTCACAGTGCTTTACAGCCCTCTCTAAGTGGTTTACAGAGCATATTGGCCCCACAATCTGGGTCCTCATTTTACTGACTTCAAACACTTATTATTTTTTTAATAATGTCTATTTTAAAAAAAACTATGCCACTTAAGACATAGCTCAATTACAGTCATAACAACATGATGGTTTGTTTACACTTCATTTTGAGTCATTTGGGGAGGGAGGGAAGGAAGGAAAGGAAGGAAAATTTTTGACCTTAGAAAACAAAAGCACAGTTGCACTAATAAAAACAGGCTAAATAGTGAAGGTTTAATGAAGATGCCATGAAAATAAGCTGAAAGCAACTCATTGGCTTCAATGTGCATGAAATTTCAAAATGTTTAAGATACGGCAAAGGCTGAGGGTTGCTCCCTGTTCGTGATGTAATGGACTGTTTGTATTTTGGAGCCTGTAGTATTTTCTCTTAGGAAAGAATCTCTACAGTAAAGTTCATCTTTGTGATAAAACAACACAGAGCTGTTGGTAAATCATTTGTTGGCCACTGATGTCATGTTCCTTAGATGCTTGATGAACACACATTTTTTTTGCACTTGAGACATTTGGAGTCAATTCATTGAAGCAGAGAAAGTATAAGAGCCTGAATCTCTGTTTCTTCTAAACCTGCCTACATTTTTCTGATATAGAGAAAGAAGGCAAGTTTCACAAGTGCCTTGATTGTGTGAATTATTGTGATCTCTTTAGTTGGAGAAGTTAAATCATACAAAATCTGGACACAACAAATTAGTGTAGCAGTGTCTCAATAAATCAGGAGAATTAATTGCCTGATATGATTTATTTACATAGCATATGGCACCTGATATGAAAAGATTATCTTCATCCCTACATAGGTAGTCCTCAAATTACAACTGGTTACTTAGCTATTGTTTGACGTTCACAAACATACCTAGAGGAATACTTACAATCCGGATTAAAAAATTTGACAGTCACTCTCCTGTGCAGTGATGTGACTGTACTTCAGAGGCCTGCCAACCAGGCCACATTTACGGCCATTTGCAGCATCCTGCTACCACATGACCAAATTTGAACGATGATTTTGACTAAAATTGGCCTTTATTTATTAAATTTATTCTGGCTTTCAGCAATAATCGCACCCCTAGTGAATCATCGATTTGCTTAATGACCTTGGTGATTCACATAAAGACAGCCACACAAAGACCATAAAATTGACCGTCGCAAGTTGCGACTGATGGGCAGGCTCCTTTATGGTCGTAATTTGAGAACTACCTGTACCTGGTTCGCCATGATATTTCCACCAGGAAGAAAGGACGGGGATATGGTTCAGACAGAATAAGAACAGGGACAGACTGGTTAATGTGTTGGTTGTCCAAGAATTTCTGAGATCCAGTCAGCCATCCTTTCTTCTTCAGCAAAATTCTGCTGAAGGGCAGAGCCAGTTCTAGGAGAGCAAGCTTGTTGAAATTCATTTGCAAAGCTCAGTTGAAAGCAAAAGTGTACATATTATTTATTTGTTTATTTATTTATTTTATATTTACTAAATGTATATTCAATCAGGTTGTGAATGTAATGTTCACTATTTCCCTTGTCCTATTTTCCCGACAAGAACCCTGTGAGATGGGCTGGGCTGATAGAGAATAAGTGACGCAAAGGCATATGTCTCCTTTTCTGAAAGTGGTATTCAGTGAGTTGAACATGATCCTCGTGTTTTAATGCAGCCTCTGAAAAGTAATTTATTCTGTTATTTAAAAGCGAGAGAGAAAAAAATCAGAACTTTGGACTACTCTTACGTGGTTTTGGAACAGGAACTTCAATATGGTTTATGTTTAAGTTTTTAATATTAATGCAGGTTTTTTTGGTATTTTAAACCAGTAGAGGGAGCCATGCAGCCATGTATAAGCCATTGAAAATCAAGGAATGTGTCTCTGCAGAGAAATACAAAATCTGTGGACCTAAATACAAACTTCATCAACATACATCATATATGTATGTATCGTGTGTGTGTGTGTGTGTGTGTGTGTGTGTGTGTTAATTAGATTTGATCTCCAGATTCTATTACATTTTTCATAATTTTAACCAGCCTTCCCAACCAAGATGCCTTCTATGTTATTGGATTACTGTACCCAAAATTCATAGTCACTAGAATTCTGGGAGTTGTCATCATAACAGACATGGAAAGTTTCAGGTTGGGTATGAAGTTATGTTTCTCCAATGCACAATTCCAAATGTTAACCGACAGAACTTTCCTAAAAGAACTACTAAAAGAACTTTAGTGAAGGCATCTGTTTGGATACCATGGAAAGTTTTGAGCAAATGTTTTGCCGGAGTCCACTCCAGAGTACTGGAATCTTATTTGGCAAACCTAACATAAAGGAGCAGCAATAACAAACCAAGTAAGTAAAATGACTTATGGTGTAAAAGTTTGTAGATGTCTTAAGGGGTTTGTGTAATTGCTTCAGTATTTATGTTGGGAAGAGCATAGCCTTACAATGACTAAGATGTATTCTCTTGATAAATCTTCTTTGAGTTTACTACAAAATAGCAAAGCCACATACACATTTTTCACATCTTTGTCAGTTGGGCATTGGGAAGAGCTAATCCGTTCTTGCTAGTCTTAAATAAGTATTTTTAAGAAGATAGTTTTACTTTTTTGTGCATTTAGTAAATCTACTTGGTATTATTTTAACTTGCATCTAAATAAGCCTTGTGAAAATTATTTCCAGGAACTGCACAAAAAATCCCATGAATCTATGAACATTATAATATGACTATCAATAGTTCATTGAACAGGTTAAAAAAAATTCCAATGTCCAAATTTAGCATTTTCACAAATATTTAAAAGCAATAAAGCTCAGTAAGATACCTAGCATCTAGAACAGAGGTGTCCAGAGGTGACAGATTTAAAAGTCGTGGACTTCAATTCCCAGAATTCCCTAGCCAGCCATACTGGAAAATTCTGGGAATTGAAATCCACAAACTTAGTTGCCAAGGTTGGATACCCCGATTTAGAACTTGAAAACTGATTTTAACATTACTTACGTTACATTACTGGGAATGTTGTTTCAGAATGCAACCAGTTCCTGAGTATCAGCCCTGTTCACATAGCTTATATTAGTATAGTATCAGATGCTCAGGCACTAAAAGCCACTACTTTAGAAAGGAACTAAGTATCTGACTTAGAAGCATCCCAAATAATATTAAACTGAAATTCATGCTCCTTTAACGTAAGCTCTCTAGATCAAGTCCTGCTGTCTCTAGCAGACAGGAGCAAATCTTTGCCAGCAGAGGAGAAACACACCTCTGTGAGAGGAGTCACTGTTGGCTCCTCCCCACTTGAGAAATCAAGGCTTCCTTGAGATTGGTGCTACGCTGAGAGGAGCTGCAATGGGCGATCCTCACCCTCCTCATCATGCTGTAGTTCATGTTTTTTCAAACTTATCAACATTAAGATGGGTGTACTTCAACTCCCAGAATTCCCTAGTATGCATCTGGTATGATGCATTCTCATTTCCCCCTGCCAGTGAGGTAGACAATTATTAAATCAAGAAAGGCATGGTTTCCAGCCAAAAGAAGGTTGTGCATCACTTTCTCAACCTGCTTGCTTTCAAAGTAGACTCTTGCCTAACCACATTAGAAATGCTTATGTTTATGTTATGTTATGTAACAATTTGTTTTAAGCTTTAATTCCTTTAAAATGGCAAGAGTATGGAAGAGTCAGTATGGAATTGCAGTTTAAGAATCTGAACAAAAATCTTCATAGTGTCCTACAAAGAAATCTGAGAACTGCCTGTAATTAAAAAAAAATTTAGATACTTTTGTTCTGTAATTTTACTACTGGATATTTCAAAAAAGTCCCTTTCTTGTAAGTCTACCATATTGTCTAGCATCCTCTAGACACTACAATTCTTAGTGCCCTCAGTTAACATGTATAATGGTATAATGGCAAGAAAAGATAAACGCTGTAAGGGATGTATCCAGAGAGCTACAAGTAACCTGTGGTGGTTGTGATGATGGAACTATTTATTTGATTTATGCAACTCCTTCCTATCCTGATTGCTAACAAAACCTTAAAAACAAAAATGGAATATTAAAAAAATGACAAATATAGCTTTCATCAGCTAGTAATACATGACTTAAATTAGAAGCACATGTTATCATTTCAAAATCTGTCTAAGAAATGAATTTCTCCATCAAAGTTAGAACATATAATAAAGCCTGAATTTGGAACTTTTTCAAAAAAAAAAAAAAGATTTCATGCCTGATATTCCTGTTACTATGGTGAAATGTGAAATTTCAGCATCGCAATAACCTCTCATTAACGAGATTATATTTCCATTGAACTGAATGAAGTGGTTGGATTTTGCATTCAAAATAAATCCCCTTGGATTCCTTTGTAAACTCACTTCCTAAATAGCACTTCATAAATCAGGGATGTCCAAACTTGGCCCCTTGAAGAGTGGTGGACTTCAACTCCCAGAATTCCCCAGCAGCAACTTGCTCATATTTATAGCTCATGCTGGCTGGGGAATTCTGGGAGTTGAAGTCTATCACTCTTCAAGGAGCCAAGTTTGGACACCCCTGATCTAAATGAAAGCTAAATCCATGCATGAATGGCAGGACAGGACAATAGAGGAATCTGTATGGTAGGTTGCTAAACGTTGTTGACCGTCAGTTCCCATTAAATCCAGAAACTTGCAAATCACCATCCTTTGAAGTTCCACAGGCTGTCTATTAGTTTTCTAGAAGGTTGACCACCTAGTGGTCACATTAGATACTCTGCGGCTGTCAATGAATCTGTCTTACAGAGGAGAACTCTGTAACTCTTACAGGGACGACTCTCACCCTGGTCATCACTTCTTTACCCTCCTACCATCAGGAAGGAAATACAGAAGTATAGCCAGCCACACAAACAGGCTGAAGAAAAGTTTTTATCCTTGGGTTGTCAGACTCCTGAATGAGAAATAACATCATCACTATGTAGTATGATGGACTGCAGGGCCGGCGCAATGTGTAATATGTTCACACTGGTGCAATAGGACTGGGTGTTTCATTAATATGAATTATTGGGTTAGGGATTTTCTGTCTTCACAGAAAATCACAGTTGTATTATGTTGGGGGGTGCACTGAGGGAGCTTAACTGATCTCATTGTACATATGTTGTGCACTGACAATAAAGATTTGAATTGGAAAATATATATATTGAACTTTTGCTTAAAACCTTAGTATTAACACTAAGAAAATTACCTTATTTTCCATTTTATTGTTAGCTTCCCTTTTGAAGTGGGATGGATAACAAAATGATTGTGAGATATCTCAGAACTTAGTTTTAGTGATAGGTGCTGCTGATAGTATTTTCATGCACTTGTTGCTGTTGGTAAATCTTTTATATTGTAATTGTTGTGTTATGAGAAAGAAAGGAAGTGGAAAAATGTTTTCAGTTGGCATTTCCCCTGTTCTGCCTTGAGCCTTTTGAACATTAGACCACAAAAGTACTGTCTGGAGAAGGTGTTTTAAAATCACAATTAGAACGCCTTATATGTTCTTTGTTGCTTTCTAGTCCTTCATCAGTGCATCAATTGAACATCTGATCATAAAACTGAAGAGCCAGTTTTATGTTGTGGTAAAGCTTCTGGCCTAGAACCCAGCATACTGGGAGTTCTGGTTCTTTAGGCATGAAAGCTGACTAGGTGATTTTGGGCCAGTTTCTCTCTCTAAGCTCGGTCAACCTCATAGGGTTGTTGTGGAAAAATGAGAAGAAGGAAGGAATATTAGGTATGTTCACCGCCTTGAGTAATAAAGGTGGAGTGAAAGTCTAATAAATAAAATGGTGAGTTTTGAAAAATCACACAATCTTCCCTCTCTGGGATGAACTACTTTAAAATATTTGGTGGCATATATATTTAAACAGTTTCTTATAATTGAATTTTTTCTCATGCAAAGATAGTGTATCAAAGTGGTTTTCTTAACAACCTAGTTTTCTGTGCATGGTCCTGAAAAGTTTTTAGACAGAGCATTCAAACATTTTAATGTCCTATATGCTATTTCCCTGCAGTTATTCCCCTGTATTCAGTTTTATGGTGATAATTGAGGTAAGTATCTTAAAAGGAACAAGAGTAGTTTACCTTTTAAAAAACCAATACCAATCTTTCTCACAAAACACCTATGGAATAGCAAGTATCTTGATTGACACTTATCACCAACATTCTTAACAAATTCACTTTAAGAAGGAAATATCACTTACCAGGACTTTTTACGTTGAAAGGCAGAAAAGGTGGTCCTTTGACTGGTGCACTTGGTGGTTTCTGATATCGTTCCGGATAAAAGTGTTCATCACCCCAGACTATGTTCATGGAAAGCAGCATCAACAGAAAGGATAGGTGTAACTTCATATTCCTAAATCCACTCTTCATCGAAGAAAGTAAAAAAATACTATTTGTGTACATATTTGGAGAATTGAGCTTTGGATTCTTTCTATCCCTACAAAGTTAAAGTAAATTCAATAAACATCAATGCAACACATTGGAGTACAGGCTTTAAATAATTTTACTAAGCATCAGAAATCTAGTTATATTTTATTGCATGTCCAACATGAACTACATAATAACCTGATAGTATGTAAATATATTCAAAAAGAAAAAGAGGAAAAAATTACAAAGCTACCATTCCTGTCTCCAAATAATCCCCCTGAAGTTTCCAAAAGCAGACTCTAGCTCCCCCTGTTTCAGAAAACAAATCCAGTTAGCAATTTAGGCAGCGGTAAGCCTTCTGCACTAAATGTAATTAGAATATTCTCAAGTGCTATTAATGTGTGCACATGAAAAGCTTCTGTCCCACTTAGAGGTCTTAGAAGCCAAGCCAGATAGAATTGTAGCATACCAGCATGTTGCAGAATTACAAATGTGTGGTGAAGCAGTCTTGGCTCATGAGTCCTTCTACTACAGGTGTGCAGAGCAGAAGTTGTTATTTCAAGGAACATCCTGAGTCATTTATACTGTTTGTGCCTTCGGTGATGAAGTTGCACTGCGTGGTAGCTCCACCTTCAAACCAAGAAAATGCTAATTATGGTGGAAAGTTTTCTTGGCCAAACATGTTGTGTCAGGTTGGGTTTCTATTATTATTATTTGGGATGCCAATCTCCATTCATGAATTTACTTCAATTGTACTAAAACTGAGAAGAGGTTGGTAGTTTATCGTCAGCAAGTACTTGTAACCTTAAAAGACTTAGGGTTTGTTTTGACTGAAATTGCTCCTTCCTCTGCAGCAAAAAAAGAAAGGAGTGGGAAATCCATGCCAGGTCTAGATTATTATTTTGAGGGAGGGGGATTGTCAGATAATCCCAGAAAATAAAGTATAATAAAGATTACACCAATCTTTAAACATTAGTTTGTTTTCCTTAATGTAGTTTGTCTAAGCCTAACTCATCCATTTTCATGTTTGCTTTCCCCAAATTTTTGAGAAAAAGTTTTTTTCTGTTTTTCCATTCTCCTGTTAATAATTCATTCAAAAAAGGATATATTTTTTTGCATTAAAAAGGGAGCATTGCAAAACATTAGCATTAAATTGTGGGAATACAGGGACTCGTTTATTCTATTGAAATAGGCAATTACTTGCTTTTCTGTTAGAGGAATTTTTTTGCTCCGTACATATTTTTAAATAGGAAGGGACACATTCCATCAGAATAAGTTCTCCAAGCCCCAAAATCCCAGTGATTGAAACAGAAAAAAACCTTAATCAGAAGGGTGCAGCTATTAGACTGTATAAAGCATTTTATTATTTATTTATCAAAGTATTTGGAAGAAGTACAGTACTTCAGAAACTCTGCTGGCACAAGCGAATCGCTCCTTATTGATGCATTTAACTAGCAGTACTCTTTAAAAAGGCTTACACAGCCTCTTTCAAACTGTCCCTGGCTATCAATGCAGGCATGCGCATGCACAGATAGTACCGACTCTTGAGACTGTCAGCAAAGCATTGTGTTGTGTCTGCGCCCCCCGAGCCGGGCCTCCTGCCAGACAGTGACTTGGAGCCGGGCCTGCTGCCAGAAAGTGACTTGGAAAGTGAGGGGGAAGGGCCATCAGGACTTACCTCGGGAGCACCGGCTTCCTTGACACAGCTCCAGGAGCCAGAAGCAGGCCAGGTGGAAGAGATAATGAGGCCTCGGTCCCCTGACTCTTCCCCCCCCCAGGCCACGCCTTCAGACCCAGCTGATAGCAGTCAGGCTTGGTTGGATCCTAGGTTTCATAGGCCGGAGAGGAGGGAACAACAGAAGCAGGGGTGGGGCAGGCCTAGGAAGTGCTGAGTCATGGAGCCACACCCCACAGGGTATAAAGGCAGTGAGCACTGCTGTGTCTCTTCGTAACCAGCAAATCAACTGATTAACTGAGAGCTGAAGTGACTCCCCAGCGTTGAGGGAAATATCAGAGAACTTGGCAGACGTTCGCTATTCTGCTGCCAGAGCTGATAGTGCCAGCTAATTAAGCCATCACTCGGACAGAGGCGAAGGAGGACAGAACACATTGTGCATGCTTATAAAAATGGAGCCAGCAAAGGAGAGCCTTTAAAATATTCACACAACAGGGAGGCCAATAAGGAGAAGAGCATCACACTGATGTGTCACACATTCTGCACTGACTTGACAAAGCATCCATGCATTTTGTACATGTGTTGGGATGTCACATTCCCATATGAAAGAAACAACGGATTCTTTAATGCTTTGAGAAAGAAGGGTATGGCTTTACTAATAGGTTTGATAGAGCCCCTTTTTCATATGCTGCCCCTAGTAACTATATCCTACACTCAAGTAACTGCGTCCTACCCTAATGCATATGATGATGTATCCATGCTTGATAAAGCAGCCTTCTTCATTTCCGTGGAGAAAGCGGGCTCATGTTCCTTTGAATGTTTGGATTTCCTCAATAGATATTCTATAAATACTTTTAAAAGGCTGTGTTCCAGATTTGAATGTAGAGTAATGGTGATATAATTTTAAAGCTCTTGTTTTCAAAGCATAGAAAGGTATATTCATTGCTGTCCAGGAGACTTCAGGTATATTGATTGTTCAACTAGGAGCCATTTTATAATAGGCATTTATTTTTCCTCAGTGTGATTACATTATACTTTAATTGTATTTATTTCTTTAATACATTTATAGGTTGCCTATCCTATTTCTATGACTTTGGATAGCACACAATGAAAAAACAGTAAAAAAAACCCTACAAATATTAAAAACAACAAAAATGACATAAAAATAGCAGCCGAGAAGACTCACAAACACCCAAATAAGCCATGACAATGGGTCACCCTTACTAGCAGGACCCCAGGTTCAATGGCAAAACTACCATATTTTTTTGGAGTATAAGACACACCCTTTTCCCCAAAAAAAGAGGCTGAAAATCTTGGTGCATTTTACACTCGGAATGTAGCCCCGCCCAGCTTCTGAAACGGAGGTTTCAGAGGCTAAAAAAAGCATCAGAAACGAGTTTCAGAAAAAAGCCCCCAAACAGAGCTTCAGAAAAAAAGCCTCCAAACAGAGATTCAGAAAAAAGCTCCTGAACAGAGCTTCAGAGAAAAAGCCTCTGAAGGCAGAAAACAAGCAAGGCACAGAGCTCACAACCAAAAAAAACTGTTGCTAAAATTCACCTCTGGGAACAGCTGATTGGGAGTATTCCAGGAGGCCGATCTACCCGCCAATCAGTTTTTTTCTTATTTTCGTCCCCAAAAATAAGGTGCATCTTATACTGCAGTGCATCTTATACTCTGAAAAATACCGTAGGTTTTTAGAGCCCTGCAAAAGGCCAGCAGGGTCAGGGTTAGTCTAATTTCTGAGGAGATAATGTGCCAGAAGATGGCACCATAGCAGAAAAGGTTCTTCCCCTTGGAGCCCAGAGATGGCACAGACAGACTCAGAACCTGTCTCTCTTGCAAGATCTAACAGGATAGGTTAACAGCAGTGGGGAGAGATGGTCCCAGCTCCAAGCTATGAAGGGCTTTAGAGAAAATCACCAGTATCTTGAATTGTACCCAGAAGCATACCAACAGCCAATAATATTCATGGAACAGAGATATCATATATACCAAATGACCAGCGCCATAATATCCCATACCACCATATTTTGCATCTGCTGAATCTTCAAAATATTCTTCAATAACAACTGCATGTAAAGAACATTGCAGAATCACATTTAGGAGGTGACTAAGGCATGAATTCTGAGCAGGGCTTCCTCAGTCCAGGAACAAGTCACACTACATCACCACACATCGCTGGGCAAAGTATACAATTAGTTCAGCCTATGAATAGCACAGGAAGCCATCTTACTCTACTTGAAACAGTTTCCTGCTCTACCTTATCTAGAAGCCATATTTGTAGTTTTGCTATGTGCTTTAATCCAACTGTAATCTCTATATTCCATTCTCTGAATATTAGGTGCATGGATCTAAGTAGGTAGAAATTCCATTTATGGTCATGAGTGGAAGCCTTTTGAAGGATCAAGGGTCTGTTCGATCATCTTGATCTGTGATTTATTGTTTATAATACACTGGAACCATCAGTGCAGACCAGAAGTGCAGAAACTACACTTGGCCTCTGTATCCACGGAAGCTGAATGGGCTGTCTGTCACTGCTTTTGTGTGTTCCTGCTTTTTATTTTCAAAAATTTCTGACAGATTTCTCACAGCAAGCAAAACAGAAAAAAGTTTAATAGTTTCTGTGTACATGCATTTGGTCAAGACAAAAGTACACAGACCCATGTTGACTTCATTTCTTCCCCTCCTATCCTGAATTGAGTCTTGTACCTGACACAAATGTAGTTCTTTTGTAGGTTTGTACTTGAATTATGGGACTATTTGTATTGCTACTTATGATTAGTAATAACTGTTTGTTTTAGAAAACATACTCCCTCTCCCCTTATCTGAATTCTTGACCAAAAATACAAATCTGACAAATCTATATTTAGGAAGCAGGGCAAGATTCTATTCTTAAACCATCTTTTATTTCTTAATTATGTCAAGCTTATCCCTTTCCCTGCCCGTATTAGTTTGGAACCCCTTAGTACAACCTGATGCTTTGCGGATATCTTGGATTAAAACTTTTCCAATTCCCAGTAACAGCTGCAGGAAACAGTAGGGATTATTGACCATTATACATGGAACACAAGACATTGGGCTTAAGGAAAATTGAGGTAAATTAAGGATGTGATTTGGGTGCTTTCATTGTTTATCCCATCATTCTTAGGATCCATCGTAATACACCACATGCTTGAGAGCTGAGGAGCACAAACCTCAGGAATGGAATTTCACAATTCAGACCAGATTGATGTCCTTGGGGCCTCTGATTCAACATAGGAATTGACAGTTTGGATGACTTCAGAATCTGACTCATCCAGCACTCTTGTTTCGTAGTGGCTGGTTAGTTAGGACATGAATGTGAGTGGACCTTTTGGTTGTGTTTGTTGGCAGCTGTATTCAGAGGGGAAAGTGGCTATCCAGTACTTCTTCCTTTATTCACAAGTGACAACTGAACTTCCATCAGTGCAGCAGCATATGCTATTATCTATTTAAGTAATTTAGAAGTCATGTTTTATGGTTTTATTTAAACAATCAGCATTTATTGCCCTATTTTATAAAGTATGTCATTTATATTAATAGCATTATCTATACATATTTAAATTTCTGTTTATGTTAATTTATGATAATTTAGATTTAAATAATTTTGGGCTGTTTTTCAGAACAGTTTACAGACATAACGTGGTAGCTGTGCAAAATACTATGTGACAAAAGAACATTTTAATGATCCGTTAGTTGAACCAGGTTGAGCAAAATTTTATATATATATATATTTGTTTTCTGAGGTTTTCTCCGTGTAAAATTGGAAGTGTCTTGGCGACGTTTGACGAAGTCTCATTCGTCATCTTCAGGCTTCAACCGTGCTTCTGGGAGCAATGTTCATCACACATTGCTCCCAGAAGCACGGTTGAAGCCTGAAGATGACGAATGAGACTTCGTCGAAACGTCGCCAAGACACTTCCAATTTTACACGGGAGAAAACCCGAACAACCAAAGACCTATATATATATATATATATATACATACATACATACATACATACATACATACATACATACACACTGTAGATCGGGTGTCAAACTCGATTTCATTGAGGGTCGCATCAGGGTTATGTTTGACCTTGGGGGGGCCGGGGTGTGTGTGGCCAGGGTGGGCATGGCCATCTTGATGTCACTCGTGTCAGAGGCGACTATGGTGGCCTGAGTGCTCTGCCAGAGAAAACGGGCTGCCAAGCTCCATTTTCAGCTGCGACTACCTCCTGCAATCCTTTGCCAGGGAAAATGGAGCTTGGGAGGGCCATATGTGACCCTCCTGAGTTCTATTTTCACTGGCAGAGGCACCGTGGGCCAGTCCTTCATTGTTTCCAGGGCGGCTCCGTGGACCAGATCTAAGCATCCTGCGGGCCACATCCGGCCCCCAAGCCTTGAGTTTGACACCTCTGCTGTAAATGATATATTTCATTCACTAACCCATCCAGCACTGAAAAGATATTGGATAGCTTTAAAAGCTTCCTAACAATGTTAACTTGCCAGTTGTATGTGTGTGTGTGTGTTGTGTATTGACCTTACAGTTTGATGAAAAAAGTTAACTTTATAACCAGTTCTCATACTTAACTGCCTTCACAGAGCTGTAAAGCAAAAGAAAGCTAAAGTATGATCATAAGCTCAGTTGTGGTTTCACTTAGTGACTATTTTGTTTAACGATCGAATTGTCAATCTCAGTTGTGGTTGCTAAATAAGGACTACCTATGCAAACTTCTGTGGGTGCCTGATAATCAGTATCTTTTTGCTAGCCATAGCATATCTATAAGCCCCGGTAGGGAATCCCAGTTGGCGGAGTTGTCTTGTCACCTTCAGAGACAGTTCCCTACACCCAGCTAATATAGCAGCTTTGTCCTATGTTGATTAATACCTTGCTGTTACAGATAAAGTGAAATCTGTCAAGTATCTCATTTTTATTTTAAATTGCAGCTATAGTGCTTATGCTGGGTGATCATTCAATCCCATCTAGTTTTACTGGTATCAGCTCTAACATATTGATGTCTTCTTTGATTAGTCTATTGAATGCCCTGCAAGTTTGCAATCCTGAAAATAAATTCAGGATATTGTAACTTCAGTGGGATTTCTGAGAAAAAAAATCCTATACTGCAATACTTATTTAAAAAAGTATAATTATTGACATCCTATATTCAAAACTCTTACAGACAACAATAAAGAAAGAGAGGCTTGTTAATTTTTGGCATTAAATAAATAACTTGAATGGTCATTTAGGGTGATTCCTTATCATAGCACTTTATTTAGTGTAAGGATATTTTTATTACATCCCTCCAACTTCTAATAGCAAAGCTGTTTTTCTGGAATCTGTTTACCTGCAGCCAGTTATGATGCTGAGGCTTTAGTTTAAATAACATATGTACTACATTTCTATATTTAAAAAGTAAATAATGTCCTTAGTTTCCTAAATATACACAGAACTGCTTAATTAAAATACATATTTTTATCAGTTTATGTGAATAGAAGAGCTGGTGGGTTTAACTGTGGTAGACAGATTCTTTTGGATCTTCCTGTGGTTCTTCCTGTGATGCCATCATAAGCCAAAATAGGATGTGCCAAATTCTCCTTCTAGAATAGGAAAGATGACCTCATTAGGAGTTGTTGTTGTTGTTGTTGTTGTTGTTGTTGTTGTTGTTGTTGTTATTATTATTATTATTATTATTATTATTATTATTATTATTATTTATTAGATTTCTATACCGCCCTTCTCCCGAAGGACTCAGGGCGGTGTACAGCCGAAATAAAAACAAACAATTCAGTATACAATTAAAACAAGAGTTAAAAAACTTATTACACAATTGGCCTAAAACTTTAAAAACGTTTAAAATTCTAAAAACCCATTAAAATTCATAATATAAATTTAAAAACCAACAAAATTTAAGCCAGCCCCGCGCGAATAAATAGATGTGTTTTCAGTTCACGGCGGAAGGTCCGAAGGTCAGATATTTGGCACAAACCAGGGGGAAGTTCGTTCCAGAGGGTAGGAGCTCCCACAGAGAAGGATCTTCTCCTGGGGGCCGCCAGCCGACATTGTTTGGCGGTGAGAAGTCCCTCTCTGTGTGAGCGTATGGGTCGGTGGGAGGCATGGGGTAACAGTAGGCGGTCCCGTAAGTACCCAGGCCCTAAGCCATGGAGCGCTTTAAAGGTAGTAACCAGAACCTTGAAGTGCACGCGAAAGACCACAGGTAGCCAGTGCAGTCTGCGCAGGAGTGGTGTTACATGGGACCTACGTGGAGCTCCCTCTATCACCCGCGCAGCTGCATTCTGGACTAGCTGAAGCCTCCGGGTGCACCTCAAGGGGAGCCCCATGTAGAGAGCATTACAATAATCCAAGCGAGAGGTAATGAGAGCATGAGTGACTGTGCACAAGGCATCCCGATCAAGGAAGGGGCGCAACTGGCAAACCAGGCGAACCTGGTGAAAGGCCCTCCTGGAGATGGCCGTCAGATGATCTTCAAACGACAGCCGTTCATCCAGGAGAACACCCAAGTTGCACACCCTTTCCTTTGGGGCCAATAACTCGCCACCAACAGTCAGCCGCGGCTGCAGCTGACTGAATCGGGGTGCCGGCATCCACAGCCACTCCGTCTTGGAGGGATTGAGCTTGAGCCTGTTCCTCCCCATCCAGACCCGTACGGCTTCCAAACACCGGGACAGCACTTCAACAGCTTCGTTGGGATGGCCCGGGGTGGAAAAGTACAGCTGAGTGTCATCAGCGTACAGCTGATATCTCACCCCAAAGCCACTGATGATCTCACCCAACGGCTTCATATAGATGTTGAACAGGAGGGGCGAGAGAATCGACCCCTGCGGCACCCCACAAGTGAGGCGTCTTGCGGCCGACCTCTGCCCCCCTGTCAACACCGTCTGCGACTGGTCAGAGAGATAGGAGGAGAACCACCGATAAACGGTGCCTCCCACTCCCAATCCCCCCAACCGATGCAGCAAGATACCATGGTCGATGGTATCAAAAGCCGCTGAGAGATCTAATAGGACCAGGGCAGAGGAATAACCCCTGTCTTTGGCCCTCCAGAGATCATCCACCAACGCGACTAAAGCTGTCTCCGTGCTGTATCCGGGTTGGAAGCCGGACTGGAACGGGTCTAGATAGACAGCTTCATCCAGGTATTGGGGTAGCTGCCGCGCCACAGCACTCTCTACAACCTTCGCAACAAAGCGAAGGTTGGAGACCGGACGATAATTACCCAAAATAGCTGGGTCCAGGGAGGGCTTCTTGAGGAGGGGTCTCACCACCGCCTCTTTCAAGGCGGCAGGGAAAACCCCTTCCAACAAGGAAGTGTTGATAATCCCCTGGAGCCAGCCTCGTGTCACCTCCTGAGTGGTCAGCACCAACCAGGAAGGGCACGAGTCCAGTAAACATGTAGTGGCGTGGAGCCTCCCCAACAACCTGTCCACGTCCTTGGGAGTCACAGGATCAAACTCATCCCAAACAATCTCAACAAGACGTGACTCCTCCCTCTCGCTTGGATCATCCCAATTTCGGTTCAGACCGTCCCGGAGCTGAGCGATTTTATCATATAGATAACCACTAAACTCCTCGGCACGTCCCTGCAACGGGTCATCCCGCACCTCCTGATGAAGGAGAGAGCGGGTCACCCGGAACAGGGCGGCCGGGCGGTTATCTGCCGACGCAATGAGGGTGGAGGCATAGGAACGCTTCGCCTCCCTCATTGCCACTAGGTAGGTCTTAGAATAAGACCTAACTAGTGTCCGATCAGCCTCGGAACGACTGAACCTCCAAGTACTCGCTAGGCGTCTTCTCTGGCGTTTCATCTCCCTCAGCCCCTTGGAGAACCAAGGGGCCGGCTGAGATCTACGCCGGGTCAGAGGCCGCAAAGGCACAACACGGTCCAAGGCTCCAGCTGTAGTCACGCAGCAAGAAGTCAGGTACGTGATCAACAAACCCAACTGATTCCTATGGCCCCACCTCACAAAGAGGGATTCACAGCCGGCAATCTGAGGAACAGTGGCCTCCCTCGGGTCTAGATCTTCCTTAATAACAACCCCCACCCCCCCCACCCCTACCTTGGGCCCTCGGTTGATGAAATGCTCGGAAACCCGGAGGGCACAGCTCAACAAGGGGGACCCCCCCCCCGGGCCCAACCAGGTCTCCGTAATACCCATAAGGTCCGCGAACTCCCCCTGAATAAGATCACAAATCAGGGGAGCTTTATTAACCACGGACCAAGCATTGCATAACATCAACCGAAGACCCAAGCTCTGAGGATCATGGCCACCCGAGGAACGGGTAGGGAGTTCTGCCTGATTGGACCCATTTCTGCTTTACTATTTTTAATCACTACTCATTTGTTACTCCATTCCCATAGAATACACACAGTTGCTCAGGCTAATAATATCAGGTAAGCAGGAGAGAATATAGTAAAAAGATATCACAACAGAAAGCTTTAATCCCAGGGTTGACCTCTAAGTCTCCAAAACCAATAATATGTCTTCCATCACTTGCCTTATGCCAGACTAGAATTAATCCTAGAAATTTTATTCAATCACAATTAGATTACTTTCTAATATCCTTTCTTTTTGATAGGCTTGATTGATAGTTATCCTGCTACGGATAATTTTTGTGTCTATTAAGGTATTTTTTTATCAGTACCATACTCAATTTTTCAGATTAAGATCTGGTTGTGACTTGGTTCCACTTGGACCCACTGATGCCAACTGAATTTTAGCTTAACTCTTCACAATACCGATAGACCCTGGCAGTTATTTAAGATCTGCTTGTATGATTTTTCATTTAAAATATTTTGACCTCTGTATCTTGAGCTCTAAACCCCTGGAAAATGACCAACATTTGTATCATTATGTTTTGCATGTGGAGAAGTTAAATTGGGATGAAAAGTCCACATATTTAGTTTATATACACACAACCTGTGTTGATACAAAGTGAATGAGTTTTAATACTCTCTGTAATCTCCCTCAGTCTTTCAGTAGAATACTAAACAGTATTCAGTTATAGCGACCACATACAGGAGGAAGACAAGGCCACTTGCTTCTTCATGGGCAAATCTATGCAGCCATTTTGCCATACAGTAGGGACACTGCTTTCATTGTTCCCTGAACACATGCCTCATACTGTGTCTCATTATCCTCCTGAAGTGCCACACTTTGGAAGTGATGTTTTGCCTACTATCCGACCTTAAGATATTGCATACAGGCAATACAGGGCACATTGATGTACATCAGAGAGGGGTCCTAAAAACATGCACTGAGCAGGAGTTTTAATCAAAACCAGTAGATTTTGAAGGTTTTCTGTGGGACATCCCCCTTTTTACTCACCCTTCAGTCTTCTTTTGTCTGCAGGGACGTGCTGAGGAATTTAGAAGGTATCTGCACAATAAAGTCGCTCAGATCCAGGACGGGCTGGACGCTGATTGGGTGGATTCAGACGGGACAACGGAGGCAGGTCTTGAGAATGTTATTTGGGCGGAGTTCAACTCTGTGACTCCCGAAGACATGGACAGGATACTGGGGAGGTTGAATGCTACCACATGTTTATTGGACCCGTGTCCGTCCTGGCTGGTGCTGGCCACTCAGGAGGTGACATGAGGCTGGCTCCAGGGTATTATTAGGGCTTCTTTGATGGAGGGAGTCTTCCCAACTGCCTTGAAAGAGGCGGTGGTGAGGCCCCTCCTTAAGAAGCCTTCCCTGGACCCAGCTATTTTGGCTAATTATCGTCCTGTCTCCAACCTTCGCTTTGTAGTGAAGGTTGTTGAGAGTGTGGTGGCAAGGCAACTTCCCCAGTACCTGGAGGAAACTGTCTATCTGGACCCGTGCCAGTCCAGCTTCAGACCTGGGTATAGCACGGAGACGGCTTTGGTCGCATTGGTTGATGATCTCTGGAGGGCACGGGACAGGGGTTGTTCCTCTGTCCTTGTCCTGCTGGATCTGTCAGCGGCTTTTGATACCATCGACCATGGTATCTTGCTGCGACAGTTGGAGGGTTTGGGAGTGGGGGGCACCGTTTTTCGGTGGTTTGCCTCCTACCTCTCCGACCGTTCACAGACGGTGTTGACGGGGGCAGAGGTCGATCGCTAGGCAGATCACTTGTGGGGTTCCGCAGGGGTCGATCCTTTCGCCTCTCCTGTTCAACATCTACATGAAGCCGCTGGGGGAGATCATCCGTGGTTTCGGGGTGAGTTGTCAACTGTATGCTGACGACACTCAGCTGTACATTTCCACCCCGAACCACCCCAATGAAGCCGTTGATGTGATGACCCGGTGCCTTGAGGCCGTTCGGGTCTGAATGGGGACGAACAGACTCCGACTCAACCCATCCAAGACGGAGTGGCTGTGGATACCGGCATCCCGGCACAGTCAATTAACTCCATCCTTGACTGTGGGGGCGAATTGTTGGCCCCCAGGGAATCGGTGCGCAGTTTAGGCATTCTCCTGGATGCACGGCTGTCCTTAGATGACCATCTGACGGCCGTTGCCAGGGGAACTTTTTATCAGTTCTGACTGATTCGCCAATTGCGCCCTTTCCTGAATCGGGACTCGTTATGCACAGTTACTCATGCCCTCGTTACCTCCCGTCTGGATTACTGCAGTGCCCTCTACATGGGACTCCCCTTGAAGAGCACCCGGAGGCTTCAGCTGGTACAGAATGCAGCCGCGCGGGGGATTGAGGGAGCTTCTCGTAGCTCCCATGTGACACCTCTCCTGCGTAGGCTGCATTGGTTGCCGGTGGTCTTCCAGGTGCGATTCAAGGTTCTGGTTATCACCTTTAAAGCGCTCCATAGCATGGGACTGGGATATTTACAGGACCGCCTTCTGCCACCAGTAACCTCCCTTCGACCTGTGCATTCCCACTGAGAGGGCCTCCTCAGGGTGCCGTCTGCCAGACATTGTCGGCTGGTGACCCACAGGGGAAGAGCGTTCTCTGTGGGAGCTCCGGCCCTGTGGAATGAACTACCTGTGGGCTACGTCTTCTCCCTGATCTTCGGACCTTTAAGTGCAAGCTCAAAACCTTCTTTTTTCATCAAGCAGGACTGGCCTAAATAATACAGTTTTTAATTGAGGGTTTTATGGGAGTTTTAAAGGGTTTAATATATTTTATAAATTTTTACTTACTAAATTTTTAAATTTTCTCAGCATATTGAATTAGATTTTTAATTTGTTACTGTATTTTAAACTTTTTGATATCTGAATTTTTACCTTTGCTGTACACCGCCCTGAGTCTTTGGAGAAAGGCGGTATAAAAATATGAAAAATAAATAAATAAGGAAAGACAACCATTTTTGAGTTTCTTGTTTAAATGGGTTGGTCAACTTGTAGACTGTGAAGCCTTGAAACTGACCAGCCTTTGGTTAAGGCATGTGATGGAAAGGACTCAGTTCTTGTATTTCTGTAGCCTGCATGGTGGGAATTCCTTCAAACTCCACCTCTTCAGAAATACTTGCCCAAATCCTGACTTCTAGATGGCAGCCAAGAGATGGAAAAATCCTCTTTGCTGCCACCTAGCCATCATCTGGCAATTCATCAATTGACCATCATCATAGATAGATCTCTTAAGGGGACAATAGAAAACAAAGACAAAAATTGCAAATTACTATCTATCTTCCAGTTGAGATTGAGGAACAGCACAATCTGTCAAAATCCTTTGTTTCTCTCTCTTATGAGGAGCAAAGAAGGTGAGTGGAAGATGGAGATTTTGTGGAAACTGCAATGTTTGAAACTTTTCCAGCATAAAAAGAAAGACTCCTTTGATTTTTCCCATTCCCCGGGTGGCCAGAGTACTCGGGACTTGGGCCTCGGGCTGATGTTATGCAATGCAAGGTCCGTGGTTAATAAAGCCCCCCTGATCTCAGATCTAATTCAGGAGGGGACCGCGGACGTTATGGGCATTATGGAGACCTGGTTGGGCACGGAAGGGGGGGTCCCCCTAGTGGAGATGTGCCCACCAGGTTTCCGAGCATTCCATCAGCCGAGGGCCCAAGGTAGGGGTGGCGGAGTGGCGGTTATTATTAAGGAGAGCCTGGAACCGAGGGAGACCACTGTGCCTCAGATAACTGGTTGTGAATCCCTCTATGTGAAGTGGGGTCATAGGACTCAGGTGGGCTTGTTGATCACGTACCTGGCTCCTTGCTGCGTGACAACAGCCCTGCCCGAGCTGTTGGAGTTGCTGGCCGGATTGGCAGTTGAAACCCCTAGACTGTTGGTCATGGGGGATTTCAACTTGCCATCAACTGGCGTGGCATCCTCAGTGGCCCGGGAGTTCATGGCTTCCATGACGGCCATGGACCTGACTCAATTAGTGGATGGCCCTACCCACATCGGGGGTGGCACTCTAGATTTGATTTTTATCTCTGGCCAGAGGCTGAATGATCTGATTTTAAATGATTTAGTTATCAAGCCTTTGTCATGGTCAGATCATTCTCTTCTTCGTCTGGACTTTCGGACCACTATTCACCACCGCAGGGAGACAGAACCAATGCGTTGGTTCCGTCCCAGGCGCCTGATGGACCCAGAGAGGTTCCTGAGGGAGCTTGGGCCATTTCCCGAGAATCTGGCTCGCGGCACGGCTGAAGAACTAGTCACGGCCTGGGAACAGGCCGCGGCTGGAGCTTTGGACCGTGTCGTGCCTTTGCGGCCTCTGACCCGGCGTAGGTCTCAACCAGCTCCCTGGTTCTCCGAGGAGCTGAGGGAGATGAAACGCCAGAGAAGACGCCTAGAGAGTGCTTGGAGATCCAGCCGTTCCGAGGCTGACCGGACACTAGTTAGGTTCTACAGTAGGACCTACCTAGTGGCATTGAGGGATGCGAAGCGTTCTTACGTTTCCTCCCTCATTGCGTCGGCAGATAACTGCCCGGCCGCCCTGTTTCAGGTGACCCACTCTCTCCTCCAACAGGAAGGGCGGGAGGACCCATTACAAGGGCGTGCCGAGGAGTTTAACGGTTATCTATACGATAAAATCGTTCAGCTTCGGGATGGATTGGATCAAAATTGGGTAGATCCAGATGAGAGGTTCGAGACACATCTTGTTGAGACTGTTTGGAATAATTTTGACCCTGTGACTCCCGAGGACATGGACAGGTTGCTGGGGAGGTTGAATGTCACCACATGTTTGCTGGACATGTGCCCCTCCTGGTTGGTGCTGGCCACTCAGGAGGTGACACGAGGCTGGCTCCAGGGGATTACTAACGCTTCTTTGTGGGAGGGTGTCTTTCCTGCTGCCTTGAAAGAGGCGGTAGTGAGACCCCTCCTCAAGAAGCCTTCCCTGGACCCAGCCGTTTTAAGAAATTATCGTCCGGTCTCCAACCTTCGCTTTACGGCGAAGGTTGTAGAGAGTGCGGTGGCACGTCAATTACCCCAGTACCTGGATGAAACTGTCTATCTAGACCGTTCCAGCCCGGCTTTCAACCCGGTTACAGTATGGAGACGGCTTTGGTCGCGTTGGTGGATGATCTCTGGAGGGCCAGGGATAAGGGTTATTCATCTGCCCTGGTCCTATTAGACCTCTCAGCGGCTTTTGATACCATCGACCATGGTATCTTGCTGCGCCGGCTGGGGAGTTTGGGAGTGGGAGGCACCGTTTATCGGTGGTTCTCCTCCTATCTCTCTGACCGGATGCAGACGGTGTTGGCAGGGGGGCAGAGATCGATCCCGAGGCGCCTCGTGTGGGGTGCCGTAGGGGTCGATTCTCTCGCCTCTCTTGTTCAACATCTATATGAAGCCGCTGGGTGAGATCATCAGTGGCTTTGTACGCTGACGATACGCAGCTGTACTTTTCCACCCCAGGCCACCCCAATGAAGCTATCGAAGTGCTGTCCCGGTGTTTGGAAGCCATACGGGTCTGGATGGGGAGGAACAGGCTCAAGCTTAATCCCTCCAAGACGGAGTGGCTGTGGATGCCGGCACCCGGTACAGTCAGCTGCAGCCGCGCTGACTGTTGGGGGCGAGTCATTGGCCCCAATGGAAAGGGTGCACGACTTGGGCGTTCTCCTGGATGGACGGTTGTCTTCAAGATCATTTGACGCCGCCTCCCTCATTGCGTCGGCAGATAACCGCCCGGCCGCCCTGTTTCAGGTGACCCGCTCTCTCCTTCAACAGGAGGGGTGGGAGGACCATTACAAGGGTGTGCCGAGGAGTTTAACAGTTATCTATACGATAAAATCGTTCAGCTTCGGGATGGATTGGATCAAAATTGGGTAGGTCCAGATGAGAGGTTCGAGACACATCTTGTTGAGACTGTTTGGGATAGTTTTGACCCTGTGACTCCCGAGGACAAGGACAGGTTGCTGGGGAGGTTGAATGCCACCACATGTTTGCTGGACCCGTGCCCCTCCTGGTTGGTGTTGGCCACGCAGGAGGTGACACGAGGCTGGCTCCGGGGGATTACAAATGCTTCTTTGTGGGAGGGTGTCTTTCCTGCTGCCTTGAAAGAGGCGGTAGTGAGACCCCTCCTCAAGAAGCCTTCCCTGGACCCAGCCGTTTTAAGAAATTATCGTCCGGTCTCCAACCTTCCCTTTACGGCCAAGGTTGTAGAGAGTGGGGGGGGGCGTCAATTACCCCCGTACCCGGATGAAACTGTCTATCTAGACTGCTCCAGCCCGGCTTTCAACCCGTTACAGTATGGAGACGGCTTTGGTCGCGTTGGTGGATGATCTCTGGAGGGCCAGGGATAAGGGTTATTCATCTGCCCTGGTCCTATTAGACCTCTCAGCGGCTTTTGATACCATCGACCATGGTATCTTGCTGCGCCGGCTGGGGAGTTTGGGAGTGGGAGGCACCGTTTATCGGTGGTTCTCCTCCTATCTCTCTGACCGGATGCAGACGGTGTTGGCAGGGGGGCAGAGATCGATCCCGAGGCGCCTCGTGTGGGGTGCCGTAGGGGTCGATTCTCTCGCCTCTCTTGTTCAACATCTATATGAAGCCGCTGGGTGAGATCATCAGTGGCTTTGTACGCTGACGATACGCAGCTGTACTTTTCCACCCCAGGCCACCCCAATGAAGCTATCGAAGTGCTGTCCCGGTGTTTGGAAGCCATACGGGTCTGGATGGGGAGGAACAGGCTCAAGCTTAATCCCTCCAAGACAGAGTGGCTGTGGATGCCGGCACCCCGGTACAGTCAGCTGCAGCCGCGGCTGACTGTTGGGGGCGAGTCATTGGCCCCAATGGAAAGGGTGCACGACTTGGGCGTTCTCCTGGATGGACGGTTGTCTTTCGAAGATCATTTGACGGCCGTCTCCCCCATTGCGTTGGCAGATAACTGCCCGGCCGCCCTGTTTCGGGTGACCCACTCTCTCCTCCAACAGGAGGGGCGGGAGGACCCCCTACAATAGCGTGCCGAGGAGTTTAACGGTTATCTATACGATAAAATCGTTCAGCTTGGGATGGATTGGATCAAAATTGGGTAGATCCAGATGAGAGGTTCGAGACACATCTTGTTGAGACTGTTTGGAATAATTTTGACCCTGTGACTCCCAGGACTTGACAATTGCCTGACCTTCGGACCTTTCGCGAACTTAAGACTTATTTATTCCGCCTTTCTGGACCGAGATGCCTTATGCACGGTCACTCATGCTCTTGTTACCTCTCGCTTGGACTACTGCAATGCTCTCTACATGGGGCTCCCTTGAAGAACACCCCATGTGTAAACAGGTGCTCAGGTATTTAACAAAATGTTTTAGTCCTTTTCTTTTCTAGCCTAATAAATCAGTGTTTGAATGTGTTTTTTTTTTAAAAAAACAGGATAGATTTGGAATATCCGTGTATTTTTAAAAGCAGGATCTGTGTTTACTGAATGTCCTTTATCTGCCTCCCCATTTCTCAAGGACTCCTTGTATTATAGAAAATACTATTTCCCCTGTAAAATTCATATTACTGTTATATTTTGTAAGATGGATGCATTTTGCTTGCAACTGCACATATGGGAATGAATTGGACTTAACATCTGAAGCAATTAATTCATGTCTGCTATCTGATGAGCTTCAATTACTGATTTATCTCATTTTATTTCATATTTCAGAGTACATTAGCACTCTGTCTGTAGCCTCTTAGGTTGAATACCTGATCAGGATGCAGTATTATTCTCAATGGAACTATGGCTTCTAAGTAACTAGAGATACAACAGTGATAATCCACAAAATACATGTGGAAGACCATCTTTATACATTTTCTATTACATGAGAATTTTCAATGCCAAACCATTTTTTCCAGCTATATCTGTTAAGAACTTCAGGTGAACTACTTTTCAAACATATAATTATAGCTCTTTGTAAGATGGAAGCAAAGAAAAAGTTATGTTCCTAACATAACAGAGTAAACTTTTAATTTACACTCTGTAATTTTCATTCTGTAGCTTTTGCTGACATGCACAAAATGGTAAAAGCATCTTTGAGACTACCATTTCCACTTTCAACATTTAAGTAACATCTTTATCTATCCCTAGCTGGTAGCTTTCAGAAGTATCTTTCAAAACTGCATGCCTGTTTCTTTAAATGAAATACCAATATTGTTCCTTTTTATTTTTAGTTAACACAATAGAGTTTCTTAATACTACTGTTGCTCTTCCTGGCATTTTAGTGCAGGGCTGTCAAGCTCCCGGCCTGTGGGCCAGATGCGTCACATGCTGGCCACGCCCACACCTGGTTTATTGAATGGGGGGAAAGTCCTGATATGTCACGTGATGCCACTGTGACGACATGAGTTTGACCCTGTGACTCCCGAGGACATGGACAGGTTGCTGGGGAGGTTGAATGTCACCACATGTTTGCTGGACACGTGCCCCTCCTGGTTGGTGCTGGCCACTCAGGAGGTGACACGAGGCTGGCTCCAGGGGATTACTAACGCTTCTTTGTGGGAGGGTGTCTTTCCTGCTGCCTTGAAAGAGGCGGTAGTGAGACCCCTCCTCAAGAAGCCTTCCCTGGACCCAGCCGTTTTAAGAAATTATCGTCCGGTCTCCAACCTTCGCTTTACGGCGAAGGTTGTAGAGAGTGCGGTGGCACGTCAATTACCCCAGTACCTGGATGAAACTGTCTATCTAGACCGTTCCAGCCCGGCTTTCAACCCGGTTACAGTATGGAGACGGCTTTGGTCGCGTTGGTGGATGATCTCTGGAGGGCCAGGGATAAGGGTTATTCATCTGCCCTGGTCCTATTAGACCTCTCAGCGGCTTTTGATACCATCGACCATGGTATCTTGCTGCGCCGGCTGGGGAGTTTGGGAGTGGGAGGCACCGTTTATCGGTGGTTCTCCTCCTATCTCTCTGACCGGATGCAGACGGTGTTGGCAGGGGGGCAGAGGTCGATCCGAGGCGCCTCGTGTGGGTGCCGTAGGGGTCGATTCTCTCGCCTCTCTTGTTCAACATCTATATGAAGCCGCTGGGTGAGATCATCAGTGGCTTTGTACGCTGACGATACGCAGCTGTACTTTTCCACCCCAGGCCACCCCAATGAAGCTATCGAAGTGCTGTCCCGGTGTTTGGAAGCCATACGGGTCTGGATGGGGAGGAACAGGCTCAAGCTTAATCCCTCCAAGACAGAGTGGCTGTGGATGCCGGCACCCCGGTACAGTCAGCTGCAGCCGCGGCTGACTGTTGGGGGCGAGTCATTGGCCCCAATGGAAAGGGTGCGCGACTTGGGCGTTCTCCTGGATGGACGGTTGTCTTTCGAAGATCATTTGACGGCCGTCTCCAGGAGAGCTTTTTATCAGGTTCGCCTGATTCGCCAGTTGCGCCCCTTTCTGGACCGAGATGCCTTATGCACGGTCACTCATGCTCTTGTTACCTCTCGCTTGGACTACTGCAATGCTCTCTACATGGGGCTCCCCTTGAAGAACACCCGGAGGCTTCAGTTGGTCCAGAATGCAGCTGTGCGGGTGATAGAGGGAGCGGTTCGGAGCTCCCATGTAACACCCATCCTGCGTAGACTGCACTGGCTGCCTGTTGTCTTCTGGGTGCGCTTCAAGGTATTGGTGACCACCTTTAAAGCGCTCCATGGCTTAGGACCGGGTTACTTACGTGACCGTCTGCTGCCATCCTCTATCTCCCAACGACCCATGCGTTCTCACAGAGAGGGACTCCTTAGGGTGCCATCAGCCAAGCAATGCCGACTGGCGGCTCCCAGGGGAAGGACCTTCTCTGTGGGAGCTCCTACCCTGTGGAACGAACTTCCCCCAGGACTTCGACAATTGCCTGACCTTCGGACCTTTCGCCGCGAACTTAAGACTTATTTATTCCGCCTTTCTGGACTGGCTTGATTATTTAAATTTTCAGATGATTTTATGGTTTGTAACTTTTATTAATTTTATAGGGTTGATCGTATTTTAATTTTGGCCAGATTGAATAAGTCTTTTAACGGTTGTTTTTAATATTGTATGTATTGCTATTGTATTTTATTTTGGCTGTAAACCGCCCTGAGTCCTTCGGGAGAAGGGCGGTATACAAATTAAAATATTATTATTATTATTATTGAGTCACATAATAATAATTATTGGAAAGAATCTGTTTTTGAAACACAAATGGTCAAGTACATTGTCTTTGTTTTTTAAGCGAATAAGCTGATAGCGAATATTAATTTTCTTCTTACCTTTAAATACCGTACTTCCTCTAATTTTGTTTTTGATGCTGAAATCTATGTATATACATCCAAATGGTAAAATAAGTATTTGGTTAAATTGGTTTATGACTATGCTGATCCACAAACAAAAAATAGCCTCCCCCCTCCCTTATTTCTAAATGAGGATCTTGCTTTCCTTCGATGTGTGTTCTCCAGTGACATCCCAAGTAGAAGCTATAGGAGAGGTCATGGCTAATTCCAGTCTCCTTGGAGGTAAAAAGGTTCAAGGTATTTCCTCAAAAACCACATAATTAAGAGAAATCTTCCATCACTGTTGCAGAGCTATTTCTCAAAGTGCACTTTTTCAGCAGGTAGCAAAGTTCATGAATAGAAACATTCATGTCTTTCAACCTTGTCCCCAGCAAACATTGATTCATGAAGAACACCCCATGTGTAAACAGGTGCTCAGGTATTTAACAAAATGTTTTAGTCCTTTTCTTTTCTAGCCTAATAAATCAGTGTTTGAATGTGTTTTTTTTTTAAAAAAACAGGATAGATTTGGAATATCCGTGTATTTTTAAAAGCAGGATCTGTGTTTACTGAATGTCCTTTATCTGCCTCCCCATTTCTCAAGGACTCCCTTGTATTATAGAAAATACTATTTCCCCTGTAAAATTCATATTACTGTTATATTTTGTAAGATGGATGCATTTTGCTTGCAACTGCACATATGGGAATGAATTGGACTTAACATCTGAAGCAATTAATTCATGTCTGCTATCTGATGAGCTTCAATTACTGATTTATCTCATTTTTATTTCATATTTCATATTTATGTAATATTTTATTTCATATTTCAGAGTACATTAGCACTCTGTCTGTAGCCTCTTAGGTTGAATACCTGATCAGGATGCAGTATTATTCTCAATGGAACTATGGCTTCTAAGTAACTAGAGATACAACAGTGATAATCCACAAAATACATGTGGAAGACCATCTTTATACATTTTCTATTACATGAGAATTTTCAATGCCAAACCATTTTTTCCAGCTATATCTGTTAAGAACTTCAGGTGAACTACTTTTCAAACATATAATTATAGCTCTTTGTAAGATGGAAGCAAAGAAAAAGTTATGTTCCTAACATAACAGAGTAAACTTTTAATTTACACTCTGTAATTTTCATTCTGTAGCTTTTGCTGACATGCACAAAATGGTAAAAGCATCTTTGAGACTACCATTTCCACTTTCAACATTTAAGTAACATCTTTATCTATCCCTAGCTGGTAGCTTTCAGAAGTATCTTTCAAAACTGCATGCCTGTTTCTTTAAATGAAATACCAATATTGTTCCTTTTTATTTTTAGTTAACACAATAGAGTTTCTTAATACTACTGTTGCTCTTCCTGGCATTTTAGTGCAGGGCTGT